>NC_080190.1:165915905-166216866 GCF_030028045.1 Hippopotamus amphibius kiboko
AGTATTTTCTGGATATTAAAATATTAGGGGTCCAAAAGATAAAATTTATAATTTCAGAAACAAGACTTATTATTAGAAAGAAAACTAATTTGACTCCTAGTATTTCTCTAACTTGGAAATTATCAGTTCACAAACATTATTGAGCCTTTTGAAAGGTTTAGGCCTCCAGAATATCCTCCTTTTACTTACTACAAAATATGATGAGTGGATCCTCTTTTACTTACTACAGAATTCTAATTACTACAGAACTAACTGTGCGGTATCCTGCTCACGTGTTTAGAGAGGGTGGGGGTAAAGGGACATTATCATGGACTGTTAGCATGTAATTAGTACAACCTCTTTGGAGGCCACTTTGGCAGTACTTGTCAGAATTAAAATGTGCACACATTATGTAGCAATTTCGTACCTAGAAATTTACCTAACTGATAAATTCCCACCCGCCCGCAAAGGTACACTCATGCAAACACACACACACACACACACACATACACACACACACACACACACACACGTGTGCATCTGTCAGTTGGGAGTTGGTCGCCTGCATTGGACTGTAGCACATTAATACTGTTCAGTTACTAGAGTGAGACAGGGGAGATCTATATGTGCTGACAAGGTAACATGCCCATACGTATCATACATGAAGAAGACAAATTGTACGAGAGCCCCATTTGTGTAAAAACAAAAAGTGTATGCTTACGCATTTAAAAAATAATCTTACGTGTACAGAAAAAGCAGGGAAGATTATACTTCAGTTATCTATGATTGCCATGGCAGGGAGGTTTTTACTTTGTACACATTTATATCTGAATTTTTAGTCATGAGCAAGTATCATCTTTGGATTGACTAAAGATTTTAAAATATGCTTATGTAAGTTTTTCATGTCATACAGTTTTAAAAAATACAGTGAAAATTCAGTAAAAGAAGTGCATATATCACATGATGTGAACTATCACAGAAGTGCATTCATTATTGCTTTTCTTCCTGAGTTTTATTTCTATAGAATTATAAAAATTTAAATTTTGGATGAAATTCTGGAGCGAATTAACCCAGAGAGCACCTTTACTTTCTCCTTGAGTCCCTGACCTCCTCCTAACATTGTTCCCTTGGTGGTGTCTAGGTCTTCAGCAGAGAGGTGGGGATTAGGCCACCTAAGCCAGTATACTGAGCCTAAAAAGGCATGGGTAACCAAAGATTAACTATGTAATTGTACATTTTGAAATTTATTATGGTATTAAACTTGTTACTAGCCTTTTTTTTTTTCTTTCTGAACTGCTGTTTCTCCAACTTTGTTTTAAGGAATAAACATCATCCTGACCTTCATCTCTGGGCTTGTTCTGGGAAGAGGAAAGATCAAGATCAAATAATTGCTGGGGTGGAGAAAAAACTAACAGCACAAGACACAGGTAATGCGGAAGAAAAGAAGTATCATGCACAGAACCATAGAGAACCACCTCGTTTGCCCCTGAAAATGGAAGGAACTTATATAACAAGTGAGCACAGCTACCAAAAGCCACAAAATTTTGCTCAAGACTGCAGATCTCTCGCAGACCCTGGGAGCTCAGATGATGATGTTAGTAGTTTTGAAGAAGAACAAGAATTCTACATGCGAGATAAAAACCGCTTACAATACCCAGTAAAAGAAGATGGAATGCCCAGAAAGGTATAACTCGTTCATTTATCTTTGCTGGGAAACGCGGTAGAACAAAGGAAAATTTTGTGAAATAAAACATACTGAATTCCCAGATTTTACTTACATTTCCAAGTTCACAAGTACCCTGTTAGAGTAAAGACTTTTTTTGCTTTCTCTACAAGAAAACACTGGCCATTAGAACATTTAGTTATCCCCTAATCCAGAAATGTAGTAATTCATTAAACTTTTGCCTTAACAGAAGTTTCAATTTTATAAGTATACGTAGATGCCTCTAAAAATCATGAGCCACATTTTTTTCCAAATTAGAATGTCTATGTGTGAAAACATGAACGTGCATATGGGTGTGTATACATTAATATAATTTTTGTATGTGATTTAGATAAAAAGTGGCACTCCAATCGTTTTTTAAAAATTTTAGCATATTTGTGTATGCATGTCAATTCCATTATGCAGTAAGCTGAGTTCTTATAGCTCTGTGTACATTGAATATTTATAAACTTATTTCCTGTTCATGACTTAGAGATGTCGTGCCTTCATTTTTTATTGGTTTTCAGTAAGCGATACTGCGTTAAGATTAGTTCTTCATTTTTCTGGCCTCTTTTATCAAGTAAGTTCTATAATTAAATACTGAACTGAATTGGAAAAACTTATATTAGATGAAATTTTGTGGTAAATTATTTCCCTCTTATGAAATGAGTTATCGCTGGTGAATCTGAGTTCAGATTTTGTGTGTGTGTGTGTTAAGCGGTCTGTAATTGCAATACTAAAGTCCACTCTTCAGATAATTACGCTTTATTCTGGCCTTTGCCAGCTTTCTTAAATTTTTTCCATCATTGCTTTTTGCCTTCACTTATGACAGTTTCGATTGAGGAAGGGGTCAGTCTAAATTAACTGGGCTTTCTAGTTATAGAATATAATTAGCTCCTTCATTTCTTTAGCAGGTTTTATTGAAGGCCTTCTACCCTGTGTAGCACTGCTAGGCATTTTGAAGAGACATAGCGGGCATGTCTGCTCTTAAGGACCATCAGATATAGTTTAACTATGTGCTGGCCATTCCTTTAAAAATATTTTGGGGGTCAGATTGGAGTTTACCGATCATTGTGGGTAATGAGGTTTTTAATGTATCTTTCCCTTTATGACATTACGTTTCATCCAGTCCTTTGTTTTTTCCATTGGTTCTTTGGAGAAGAATCCAGCTGAAAGGAATACAGTATTTGTTTATAATGATAAAAAGGGCACTGAAGACCCAGGAGACTCCCATCTTCAGTGGCAGCTCAATCTCCTGACACACATAGAGAACGTGCAGAATGAAGTCACCAGCAGGATGGACCTGATAGAAAAAGAAGTTGATGGTAATTTAAGAAAACTGAAGTACAGTTGTTATAGCCTGTAAAGTGTATTTATTGTGCTTTTGAATAACTTATTTAAAGTTTTCTGACTTACGGGACAAAAGCTGTAGATGTGGTCCATGCCGATGGAGCTTTGCTGCTCCCTTTACTTTGTATTTGACACTTCTGGCATTTAGGGTCTTTTAGTCTCAAGACAACATGACTGGGTATTTTAGGGTTTTTTTTTTTTTTTTTTTTTAAGACGGATATTTATTAAATACTGCCAGTCTGCCAGGCTCAGTATATACCACATATGGAATATTTATTAGTTTCATTGAACTGTGTTTTTTTTTTTTGGAAGTCAACATGAGGACTTTAAGCATAAGTGAAATATGGGGGAAAACGTTTTGTTTTCACTTTGGTCAGTGTTTGTTAAGTGAAATTAACAACAACAAAGAACTGCGAGGTTAAGTAGGTAAACCTTAAATTTGCATACACATTTTCAAATGCTTTTCTACTTTTAATTTTTTTGCACAGGAGCCCTAAGGAATGGATAGGAAAAATATTATCCCCATTTTATAGTTGAGTAACTAGAGTAATTTAGATCACTCAATTCCTAATCTAGTGTTTTTCCTATGCTTTTTGACTCCATTTTTTTAACCTTGTAGATTGTATTTCTCATCCTACGCCTTTTTTTAATTTGCAAAAGCATGTGCTATTTTCACCCCCACCCCCTGCCTGCCCTCCGCTAAGTTAGAGTTCCTACTGCTTTGTTTTTCCCTGTGAAAAGAGGAAATGGAAACCCATTTCAGAAACATCTTCCATTTGGTTCTAAGCCAGCTGTAGAGTTGGTTCAGTTAGTTTTAAGCAGATTTTTGAAGAAGAAAATGCTGCTTAATGCTACCCCATTATTATTAATAAAAAGTGTAGAATGTAATTAATTGCATTCTGCCTGAACTTCTAATATGCTTGCTTTTTTTTTTTTTTAAAGTACTGATAAAATAGCAGGACTGAAAGGACACTACGAAATTGCTACCTCCTTTCCTTTGTTAAAATGGAGACGAGTTAAGCCTAAATTAATAGAAAGCTTGAGCAGAAACAGGGAACATTGTTTTCCTGTTCCAGAACAGAAAAAAGGAGACACTCAAAATGAAGTTACTTTATATCTTTAAAAGAGAAAATTACCTAAAATAACAACAGATAAAACAACAGGTAAAGATTACTAAAAAGGGCTAGAACTCTTGTGGTACAAGGTGTAGAGGATGCTTAACTGCTCCGAAGTGACTTCCATAGATTGGCTTTCTAGAGAAAGGGAAGTGAACTCTTTCTCCATCACTTTTTCAACCTTCTAATCATATCATTTTCTGACTGTGTTTTCAGTTGCTGTTTAAATGTGTTTGTTGTCCTCTTCTCTCTTTTAGTTCTGGAGAGCTGGCTTGACTTCACAGGGGAGTTGGAGCCACCTGATCCTCTGGCGAGGCTGCCCCAACTTAAACGCCACATCAAACAGCTCCTCATTGACATGGGCAAAGTACAACAGATAGCAACTCTCTGCTCTGTATGACAGCAGTGAACACCCAGTGCAAAGAATATGGCTGTATTCCGTTGACTAATTTCTATTATCCACATGGCTGCTAAGTGGATAGTTAAAAAGCTTAATGATGTTTGGTCATTTACTGATTTGTGACATCAATAGGATGTCACCTTGGAAAGGAACATGAAGAACAACTTTATCAAGGAAGCTAATATTAAAAAAATGTATGAGCTAGATACAAGTGCTAACATGTCACATGCCAAGCGTCGGTGGAGGTAGAACATGGTCGATGCTAAGGGAATCATTTTGGCAGGATTTTTGAATAGTTGCTAACACGAAGCTCGAGATGCCTGTGGAAAGAAATATGGTGTATTTATATAGTTGTCGGTAGAAAGATCTATGTTTATAAACCAACATTTGGCCAAAACCGAAATTGTAGAGGAAATTTAAATTCTGGAGAGTTCTATAAGGTTGCTGTAAGAACTGTCTTCTCTGCAGTTGATCCAGCTGCCCCGAAGTTTAGAGTGTTTAAACTTTTATAGGATCATGAGCTGTTTCTTAGATGATGAATGTCCTTAATCAGAAAACTGACAGTAGAAGTCTCGCTTCTGAGGAAAACAGTTGTGGAATTCTTACTTCATTATGAATGTATTTTAAAAACAAATGATGAAACGATTGGAATTTATTGCTGGCATTAAGCTCATTGTAAAAACAGAATGGCCCTCAGAAGGGTCACTGTGCCAAATGTGATGATACTGCTGGAAAGAGAATGTTAAATGCTGTGGGGGTTCTCTCGCCCAAGTCTTACGTAATGCCGCCAGGCCATCAGAGACGTGTCTGTCACATATACTATATATAGGATATATATAGTTGGATTGCAGTGTTCAGGTTTCAGCGTACAGTTTGATCCTGAGTATGCTTGGTATTTGCCTTCAGAAAAAAAAAATTGTAAATAACCTCAGCTGGGATGAGGAGTGACAAAAATATCGAAATAATTTGTGGCTGTGGATTTTTTAACTGCTGGTAGTGGAATACTGGAAAAGCTTCATTTCTGAAGATGAATTTTATTTTTAAAAAATACATACGCACTCAAAACTTTTAGCTTTGATCACAAATGGACAGATCTTTGAAACCAAAGGCAACTAAGTTGCTGTGTTAGCTCTTGCTGGCCTTGAAGCCCAGGTCCTCCCATCTGTCAGTGCTCTCGTGAGTGGTGTGCCGCCCCAGTGCCGTGTGCAGGTATGCGTTAAGTGTGTATGCTTGTTTGAAACAAACACTCAACGTACATATGTACATAGCCTACACATATTTATATCTACACATATCTAGTTTTATTACTATAGACTCTAAGAATTGGTGGTTAACATGAAATGTTACCTTTTAACAGACTGTTTTTAAAAATTAAAAATGTATGTACAGGTTTTGAAACTTTTTTAAAAAGGGGAAAAAAAGACTGTTAAGAGGAGGCTATTTGATGACATATAACACTTGAATATTTTATGCCTCATTCTGTTTATCAGTTCTGGCAGTCTGTATAAATGCATTTTGGAACTGATAGACAGTAAACTTGAATTTATCTTTGATAAGAATACATGCCACTGTACATTCAGATATTATTTAAATTTGCAAACACACTGTTCTATATGTAAGGTACTGTATGTAAAACTCTTTATTAAAACGATTCCACATATCACAAAATTTCAGCTTGCCTTTTTGCGGCCTTATATTTTGACGTAAAGATGATTAAAAGAATGTGCAAAACAGTCATTAGAAATTTGTATTGCCTTTTGAGATTCTCCAACTTGACAAATGTGCCAAAGATCACAGACATAAAATACAGCCCTGTGTATTTACTTATGATACATTAACTTTGTCAGAGGTCTTACTGAGAAATGAAAAGCTTTAGTAGAGGTGGTATGAGGTAGTTATTAAATTTGCATATTAAAGTAAAAATAATAGTGCCTATTTTTCATGTGTGGAGTAAATTTGCTGATGTCTTTATTCCAAGACTGATACTTTACCTTTCATTTGTGCTTTAAAATAATGGCTCTAATCTTTTCCCTATTATGGTTAAATTCTAGACATTTAATTTATATCTTTTTTTCAGAATGGAGCAAATAGCATCCTTAACAGGCTCTGAATAGCGGTGTTGCCTAGATTCTTGTCACGTGCACAGAGGACCCTTTGTACCCAGTAACACTCATATTCTCAATCCCCAGTGACCACAGTTAAATGAATGTACATTTGTTCTTGGAGTATCTTAAAATTAGATCATGTTCTTTGTTAGCAGCCAGCAAACTAGAAATTCCACTAATAAATAGAATATTGAATTTTTGCTCTGCTTTTATGCATATGAATTGGGAGTCTGAATTTTTAATTTATATTTTTCAAGTAAACCTATCAAATTACTTATACGCACATATTCACTTAATATAGAGAGTATCAACAATTGGTTGAAGCCTTCTAGCAACTAGTAGGCTGAGTCATTCTTTATTTAGGAAAGTGAATTTGTTTTTGAGAAGTCCTTTGTGAGAGGTTTCAGATGAGTGTTCTTTCCACTTAGTCTTACTTAAAAAATGTGAGTGTATGTATTTAAATATAAGCAATAAACTGGCGAGGGTGTTTCTTGAAGAGAGAACTTTTCATTTCAGACAGAATAGACTGATATTGATGGGGAGGCATCCTTCTTAGTATGCTGTTGTTAAATATAATTTGTACTTCTTCATACTCTTGTGTGGTTCTATTGACTTATTATTTTCAAACTTAAGAGTAATGCATGCTTTCCTTAAAGGAAATTGATTATTCTCATAATTTCAGGTACAGTCTCTTTTTCCTCACACTCACCTTATTTCCACTGACCTATGTCCTCTCCCGATGTTCATATTCTGTATGTTCAAAATGAAGGACCCCATTTCCCCTCCAGCCAACTGGGTCTCCTGCCTGCTTCACTCTCTCTGCTGTAATAATCATCCTAAGACCCCCACCTTGAAACTTGCAGTCCTCCCCCTTATCCATTTCTTCACTAGATGTGCTGGCTCCTCAGAATGGATGCTGTCATCTTCCTCCTTCGCAGTCCCACCAGTAGTACACTGTTTTTTGTTTTTTGTTTTTTCTTACCCCTCAGATCTTTACTGGAGTATGTTGTGCCAGTTTCCACTGTACAACAAAGTGAATCATGTGTATTTATACATATATCCCCACATCCCTTCCTCCTTGAGCCTCCCTCGCACCCTCCCAATATACCGTTTTCGATAAAATCATGTCATGGAGGTATTACTATGGGCTTCTGAAATTTTCATTTTGGCTTCATTCTGATTCATCAAAATGGTCACTGTCGAGCTAGGGGATTCTCACTGAGTGACTGCTCTGTGCCAGGTATTGTGCGTGTTACCTGCAGCATCTAATTTCGTGCTTTCATGGAGAGGTAAAACAGGCTCATTTTCAAGATGGGGAAGCTGAGGTTTAGAAACATTCAGAGACTTGTCATAGGTTAAGTGGCAGGTTCAAGACACAAACTCTGTGCTGTTCAAACTCATGTTCTTTTCCTAGCGGGTGTGTTTCACCTATTCTTGTCATTTCTGTGTTCTTTTCTGATACCATTAGTCACTCCTGGTTTCAAACCAAGTCAGGTCTGTGTAGTCTGGATCTTTTGTACTTTACCTAACAATTCTCAAATTCATTTGAATATAGGCTTGCTGTTTAGATAGACTATGCTTGTTTCCATCTCTTGCCTTTGTATTATTTTCCCCTTCTGGAAAATTCTTTGTTGTGTCTCTGCAAAAGCCAAATTCTTCAGACTTCAACTTCTTTTCCTAAGAGAAGCAGTCCATTATTGAAGGCCTCTCACAGTATCCTGCATTGTACCAAGCTATGGGGGGACCATTTCAGTGAATAATGTATTTCCTGTAGTGGAGCAGGCATGAGCTTTGCCGTTCTCTACTCAAATTTTCACTCTGGCAATTTACTAGCAGTGATCTCTCTGAGCTTTGGTTTTCTTATGTATAAAATGGACATAATACCTAGCCTAGAACCTGGTTTTGAGAGTTAAATAAAGCAAATAAAGTATTTAAATTGTAAAGTTGAAAGTATAGTAGACACATTGAATGTCATCTCTGTGCCAGCCATTGAGTCATACGGTTGGATATGGAGTTAATGTTAATAGAATCACAGTCTGTAGGCTGATGGAAACATTAAAAAAATATTTTCCCAGCAAGATAAGTAATATCGAAGAGTACAAGGAACCAAGAGGCAAAAGAAAGGAAAGATAAATAGACTTGTAGGTGGAGAGATTTGGGGGAAATGGAATATATATGTTAATTAAAACAGTGGTCTTTGAACGTTTGACTGTGACCTCTCTATAGGAATTTTGAAAAATTGTAATCCATTTCTGGTACCTGTAGATCTGGAGACAAGACTTACGTGTAGTTAGTTTATTTAAGAGATCATCGAAGGAGGTTGATGTGAGGAAGAGGGAAAAGTAGGGAAGGGGAGGAGAAAACCAAGGTAAAGATGCATAATTGAGGACAGTGGGGCTCTGATTCTGCTGTTTGAAATTGTTCATTATAAACTTAAATAGTTGCAAAGAGTGTGATTTCTAATTTGTAAATATTGGCCTATTAAAATCAACCTGTTATCATTTTTAAATGTGTGCTGTAGCATCAGTACCGTTTTGCTGCTTACCAACATCTAGTTTAAAAATACATGAGCAAGCTCTTCCTTAACATTGGGAAATTTTACAAGTTTTATATTCTGTTTTTTGCCTTTCAATTTTACTTGCTAATAGAATGCTATCTTCTTTTATACTTACCTGCCTTTATCATGCTCTCATATTTTTGTCCACATACAAAAAAAAAGTAAATTGCATTTTAAAAATGTATTTATAGGCTTCTTAATAGAGTATCAAAATACATGAAGCAAACACTAATATCACTGAATAGAAGTGATAGTTGAAGATTTCAGCCCTTCTTTAACACTAATTGATAGAACGAGTAGGCAGAAAATCAGGATAGAAGACTTGAACAAAGATTAACACTCAACTTGACCTAATTGGCATTGATAGAATGATCCACCCAACAGCATGAGAATACAGATTTCCTTTTTTAATACACATGGAACACTCAAAAAGATGGACTACATACTAGGCTATAAGACAGGCACGTCTCAACTCACTTAAAATTGAAACGCGTAACGTTCTCCAACAATAATGAAATTAAACTGGAAATCAGTATTAGATATCTGAAAAATACCCCAACGTGTTTGAAAATTATCAACATGCTTGTAAGCAATCCATGACTCCAAAAAGTGAGAAGTAAAATGAGAAAATATTTTTAATTGAATGAAAATGAAAATACATCATGTTAAAATTTGTGGGATGCAGCTCAATATTAGAGGGAAATTTATAGTTTTAACTGCTTATAATAAAAACCAAGATACAGATTTTAACTAGACTTATTGTGATCATTTTGCAATATATACAAATATTGAATTATATTGTACACCTGAAACTAATGTCAATTATATCTCAATTAAAAAAAAGTAGACATTTTAAATAAGAAAGGTACAAAATCACTGGTTTAAGATAAAAAAAAAAACCTAAAAATGCAAAACCAAAATAAATGGAAAAGGAAAGAAATGTGCTGAAATGAATGAAATACTAAGTGGACAAGTAGTAGGGAGGCATCAATATAAATGAAAAAGCTGATTTTTTGCACAGAACAATAAAATAGGTTGACTTCTACATACAGTGATCAAAAATTAGAATGGAAGAGGGGACATTACAACATATCCAACAACAATTTTTAAAAGAGAGTATTATGAAAAACCAAATGCCAATTTATCAGCTTACATGAAACAGAAGGATTCCTCAAGAGATACAAATTAGCAAAACTGACTCAAGAAATTAAATAAATTGAATTTGTAATTGAAAATGTTCCCTCAAACCCCAAGCCTAAATGTGAATTCTATCAAATGTTTAAGGAAGAAACTTTGATTTTACACAAGCACTGACAGAAAATAGAGAAGAAACACATTTTTCGAGACCAACTTTGACCTCATGCCAGAACCAGAAAAAAACACTGCAAGGAAAGGAAATTACAGGCTAATACATATCCCTCTTGAACATAGACAGTCTTCAGCAACATATTACCAATGTGAACCCAGTCATGTACAGTAAGGGTGATATATCAAGATCAAGTTGGGTATTCCATAGGAATACAAAGTTGATTTAATGTTAGTAAAATAATGAAATTATGTTAATCTCACTAAGTTAAGATAAAGATTTTTATAAATTTCAGCATCCATTCATGGTTAAAAACTACCAGAAAAAGAATAGAAAGGAATTTGCAAAACAATATAGAGCATCTATCAAGAAACTGAAGCCTCATAATGGTAAATGAATACTTTCCTCTAAAATAAGGAACAAGTCAGAATATCCACTATCACCATTATTATCCAACATCAATCTGGAGGTTCTGCTAGTGCAATATGGCACTGGGCAGTAAAGGAGGAAAAATAAAAGGCATAGCACTTGGAAAGGGAGAAGAAACATTTGCAGGTGACATGTTGTGTACCTGGAAAAGTCTAAGGAACCTACCACTTAGAACTAATATTTATATACATTAGCAAGGAGCTATTGGGAATTAGAATTTTTTAAATGCCATTTTCAATAGCATTAAAAAAAGAATACTTAATAGTAAATCTGAAAACATGCAGAACCTGTATACACAGAAAACTACAAAACAATGCTTGGAATAAAGATGAGATAAATTAATAGAAAGATATACTGAGGACATGGATCGGAAGACACAATACTATTAAAATGTCAGTTCTCCCAAAATGGATTGGTGGATACAATGCAATTCCAAACATAATCCCAGCAGACTTTTTGAAATAGAAGTTAGCAAACTGATTCTAAATTTTATATGGAAGTGTGAAGGACCTAGAATACCCTGAGCAATTTTGAAAAAGAAGAACTAAAGTTGAGGGACATACAACTTCTGATTTGAAGTCTTATTAAGCTATAGTGGCCGAGACAGTGTAAAAGTAGCATAAAGATAGAGATGTAGATTGATAGTGCAGAATAGGGGATCTAGAAATAGACCTAAAAAAATATGGTCAATTGAATGAAGGAGAGTTCCTTTTCCACGTCCTTCCTTGCCAGCATTTGGTGTTTGTCAGTGTTTGGGATGGTAACTGTTTTAGTAGGTGTGCAGTGATATCTCATTTTAATTTGCATGTAGATATCCAACTGCTCTAGTGCCATTTGTTGAAAATATTCTTTTCCCTATGGATTACTTAGGTCCCTTTGTCAAGAATCAATTGACCATAATAACGTAGGCTTATTTCCACACTCTTTATCCTCTTCCCATTGATTTATATGTCTGTCCTTATGCAAATATCACACTATCTTGATTACTGTAGCTTAAGAGTAAGGTTTGGAATCACTTGGGTGGTGTAATTCCTTTATTATATTCTTTCTTACCTGTTTTTGCCAATTCCAGGTTTTTTTGCATTTCTATAAAAGTTGTAGGGTCAGATTTGTTACCTTCTTTTAAAAACTTGCTGGAATTTTGACAGGAATTGCACTGAGTCTACAGATCAGTTTCCAACCTAACACTATTGATTCTTTTGACCCAAGAGCATGCTGTGTTTCTCCATTTGTTTAGGATTTCTGGGGTTTTTTTTCAGCAATATTTTGTAGTTTTCAGTGTTCAGATTTTGCACTTATTTTGTTAAATTTATTCCTAAGTATTTTATTCTTCATGATACTGTAAATGAATTGTTTTCTCAATTTTGTTTTCAGATGTTTAATTACTAGAATATAAATAAAATTGATTTTTTTATATCTTGTATCCTATGACATTGTTAAACTCACTTATTAGTCCTAGAATTTTTGCGTATTTCCAGATATTTTCTAGGGAGGAAACTAAGGAGACCTTATAGGTAAATGAAATGTTAAGATCCCGGGTTGGATCCTGGAACAGAGAGGGAAAAAAAAAGACGTTGGTGGAAAAGCTGGTGGAAGTCTATTAAAGTCTGTAGTTTTGTTAATAGTATTGTATTGATGGTTTCTTAGTTTTGATAATTGTAGTATGGTTATATAAGATAACATTAGGTGAAATTGACAAAACAGTATGGGAACTGTGTACTACTATTTCAACTTTGGGATAAGTTGAAAAATTATTTTAAAATAAAAAGTAAAAACAAAACAGTGAAACAATGTAAACTGTGGACCTTAAAATAATGTATAAATATTGGTTCATTAATTGTAACAAGTGTACCACTTGTTAGTAATAGCAGAAACTGTGGAGAAGGAGGGTATGTGGGAACTTTCTGTACTATGTGCTCCATTTTTCTGTAAATCTAAAACTGTAAAGTATATAATTAAAAAAAAAGTTAAAGAAAAAGGAATGTGAGAGGGTGATTGTAATATGCTGTCTTTTTAGTTTGAGGGAAAAAAAAAGAATTCAGTGAAGTTATGACACACCCACAGACAATTTAAAATTTCATCCTTAACACTGTCTTAAACACATCCTTAAACACTGTCTCTAGGTGTCAGGCTTGCTCAGGAAGTCAAAGAGGAAATGCGTGTATTAGAAAAGCATTCTTCCTTCTTACAGTCAGCACAGGAGCACTGGAAGGTTGAAAACAAACTTTACAAAGATAGGAGAATAATAGTGTGGCTTGGGAGAAAGGCTGAGATCTTAGAAGGCAGACTGGCCAGATTTCAAATAGAAAGTGGGGCTTTGAAGGCCATGGTAGGCTGAGAGGAGTGGGTAATGGGGTTGCTTGGGCCATACAGTTGTTTTGAAAGGAGACACTAGAAAAAGCCGACGTGGTGATTGAGAGGACTGGACCAGGCTGCACTCTCAGATCTTGGCTTTCTTTGTTGTATTTCTCCAAAGAGGGACAGGACTAGGATCAGGGTACTATTGAGAAGCTCCATCTCAAAGCCACAAATGGAGGGCTGATAGTGAGAGTGAGGGGGGAACCATCCCTTTCTAGGGGAACAAAATTTGCCATCGGCAAATGTCTCTTTGGCAACGTGGGTTATTTTGAGCTGAAAACAATCAAGGCCCAAAAGACTCAGAAAGAAACTTTGAGCTTCCTCATAACTGCCTAAGAGAATTTAGATATAGGGCTTGTTTCAGAATACAGCTCTCACTGCAAATAGAGATCTCTGCAAAGAATATTGGCTAAGTGTGGTGGGGGAAACTCAGCAGGGCCTAGAGATCAGAGTCCACTTTGGGTCTCATTGCCTCTGCATGCCCAGCAAGCGTTTGTTTACCAGATACTTGCTTTTCCATCTCCATGCCACTGCTTTCCTCTCCGTTGAAGTCCCAAATCACTACCCCTAATATCCCTGTTTGTCTGTAGCTGAGGATAGCATTTAAGGTGAGGATTTAGGCCATTTTGGTACGTTACTCAGTTCTGGTGGGTCTCTCCCATGTGTATGTGTTATTAAACTTTCATTTGATTTTTCCCCTGTTAATTTGTCTCATGTTGACTTAATTCTTAGACTAGCCAGAAGAAGCTAGAAGAGTAGAGGAAAAAGTCTTCTCTGCAGGACCTTGAATGGGCCACTGTGTGGGATGCTTACAGAAAATCTAGACAGATATGAGAAGATTGGACAAGGAAGATCAGCACAGAATATGCCAAGTAATTTCAGTGAGTTTCAAGGTGAGGCAGCCACCTTCATGCAGAGGTGGAGGTTCAGGTATTACTTATGCCCTGAGGAACGTGCCTGAGAAATCTATCACATGAGGATTCTAAAGGGAGGCCCACAGATAAGAAACCCATTGAAGGGAAGCCGGGCAAAACGAGATAGCATCCGTGTCTGGTTTCTTGACTGGATGGCAGAATGCCTTGACTGTGGCAGTGAGGAAATGGCAGCAGATAACATTGGTCTGAACAACTGATGCTTTGTTAGTCCCAGGGTTTCGTGATTTGTATCACTTCTGATCTGAGAGATCCAAAAAGACAAAACCTAGACACATATATGAGACATAGATGTTAAATACATGTATTTTCCATAAGGAAAAGGGGGTGGGGGTGGGGTGGGGAGACTGACTCAAACCCAGCAAACAATACCAGTCCAAAATGAACCAGAGAAGAAAAGTGAGTGACTTAAGGAGCTATTTAAAAGTATGAGAAAATAGGCTGAGCCTTCCTGAAAGCAAGAGGAGAACCACCATGGAAATTAAAATGTCAGCATCTTATTCCTCTATTGCAGAAAGTAATATAGCAAAACACATACTGCTCAAGACCTGAAGAGTCGAAAGTGAGGACGAGCAGTGATTCAGGAGCATCAGGCTTCTGGCTGCAAACAAAGAACAAAGAGCGTTGCTCACCACCCAGTTCTACAAGGATTAAGTTGTCAGCCACTGCGGTCAGTGACCCGCAGTGCACCCTGAGAGGAATTCAGGATGAAGAACAGGGTGAAGCTTGGGGAAAACAGGCCCCTTAGGTAAGCTAGTTAGATGTATATCTCAGGAAGAATTTTAACGAACCCATTCTTGCATCTTCCCATACGTAGAAAAGCACTAAATTATTAACTCAAGATATCTGTTCTTTGTGACTAGCAGTAGTCTTTTACCAAGATGTATGCCTGCCTGCATGTATTCCCTAGCCAAACAGCATTTAGAAGCTACCTTCTCCCCTACGTCTTCAGAGCTTCTAAAAGGCCATCTCCCAGGCTGCAGTGCTCTGTAAGATTCCTGAATCAAACAAACTCACAGCTCTTACATTGTGCATTCTTCTTGCAGTTGACATGGTCCCACCAGCTCCATATCAATGAGCTGAGAACGATTCTTCAGCTGAAAAAATGGCAATGAGGAGGAAACATCCAAGGCTAAGGTTTAAGAGGGTGGCAGAATTGCAGGACGGCAGTTACTACGGGACCAGGCTGGGAATGACTGCCCACCCAAGCCAGTGGAGGAGGTATTGCCAGATACACCCACCTTCAGTGTAGCACACTGAGCTCAAAGCGGGAATAAAAGTTGAGATGTTAAATATGTTGAAAGTGAAGAAATGCAGCTTAAATGAGACCGGTGTCTGGGGCTGCCACAACTGGAAATGTCTCAGCTTTACAAGAAAAAGAACAGCGAGTGCTAATTGTGTACCAGGCCCTGCCCTGTGCATCTTATATTTATGTATTCAGTAATCACATCATCCTTTGAGCTTGGGCACTAAAAACACCACCGTTTTCTTGGTAGGATGAGTGATTTTTGGTCAAAACCTGGACAGTTTGGGTGTGTGTTAAGGAAATCTAGATCTTGTTAAATCTTCTGTTTTAGTAGAACTCTTGACCTCATGGTGGTAGGAGAAAAGGGACACCCCCTCATTGCTGCTGGTAGGGATGGATGTCCGGGTTCTTGCTCCACCTCCTTTGCCACCTGACAGATATCAGTTGGTGGGGCATGGTCCCTGTAGGCCAGTGCTGATGCCACCCTGGCTGGGGGGGGTTGACACCCTTATTATGGCTGGTTGGGGGTAGGTGGAAGTTCAGGCTGCCCAAGTGGTCTCCACTGACCCCACAGAGAGGGGGCTCATTAGAGCCCAGCTGGGGTAAAAATTCTGGCTTCTCATGTGGCCTTTCAGTTACCACCCCGGTGTGGGACTTGGAGAAACTGCTTAACTTGGCAAGGGTGGAATTCAAGCCTCCCCAGCTGGCTTTTGCTGGCATGAGTTGGGGCACAGCCCCAGTTTTTTTCTGTGAGGTTTGCTGGAATAGAGCAATTATTGTCTAAAAAGTTTTCTGTCTTGCCAGGCAGCTCTTTCCTGGACCTTTGGCTCAAAAGGCTTTTCTCAGGGCTTTTTTCCGGGTCTGTGCTTATTGGCGTTTCTGGTTGCCCTCTTCTCTAACACTCAGTCTGAGAGACGTGAGGCAAAATAGCATCCAGGGAACTTTCTACTGTGTTGTTCCTCTGTTAGATGTCTGTCTTCTTCTATCCATCTTTATGTGTCTTCTTCTGTCTGTGTTACATACAATATCCAGGAGGTTAGATGTACTTAGCAGGAGGAATGGAAAAAAACATGTCTATTCCATCTTCTGGAAGCAGAAGGCAAGTTCCAGGGATTTTGGTTATTGCTCTGGCAACCCAGGAGAAAGAGGAATGTGGCTTTGAGTCACTGGTTATGTGGGAGATGAGAGTAGCTGTCCAAGGCAGCGGCAGGGGACCCAACACCACGGCAGCAAGCAGGGTTCAAGGAGAGGTGGCTGCTGAGCAGTTCCCTGCGGCGGGCCAGAGACAGTGGCGTCTGATGTTCGTTTTGAAGCATCTTCCTCCTCTGGATCCCAGTGACTGTCCATTTCCACCCCCGTCTCCAGTAGGTGCTTATTATACATGGCATCCTAGTCTTGCAGAATGAAGGAGATGAACAGGAAGGCTCTGTGATTGTATGAGGACCAAGGAGGGCGGGAAAGGTGACGGGGCCCGTGGTGAAGAGCCTGCAGCGCATGGAGGCCAGACCAGGGCACGGCCCGCCTCGAGTTACCACGAAAGCTTGTACGTCCTCCCGGCTCAGGGGGATCAGGCGAGAGCAGTGACAGGAGCTGAGTCATCATGAGAAAGAGGTTTTCACGGTGAGGAGGCAGCGCCTTGGCGTGGTCCTCTCCAAGCTCACCGCTCCATCGCTTGGGTGGAGAGAAGCACCTCTCCTCCCAGGTATGCGTTGTGCTGGCTCTGAAGGCAGCCCACGCGGCTCTGGCCCGCTGGCTGTGCGCGCTCACCCTTGTCGACTCCAGTCTGTCGCTGCCCGGGGGCCGGGCCAGCGGGAGTGACTCAGCACACAGGCTGCCCCGCACACACTCCCTGCCTGCGTGTTGGGGGTGGTGGGAAGCCTGGCGAGTGGGCTTTCTGGTAGACCTGCAACCGTGCTTTCAACATTCTAGGAAACGCGTCTGCTTTAGAACACCTGGAACCTGGAGAGACGGCAGGAGCTGCCCAAGGCTACCCTTGCTGTATTATTATAGGGTCTCCATAGCATGTGCGGAACTTGGCCCGTGACATGCAGGTAGCAAGCGGCAACGTGGCGGGTGGGGGTAGGGTTCCAATCTTCCGGTAAAGGCCAGCCCATCCTCTCAAATCACCTTTCCCTGAGATCTAAGCCTCACTGTTCATTTATCTCCCTCACTCCCCACGGCCAAGTGCTCGGCAAGACCTGCCCACGCTGCCTTCTGAATCCCCGGGGCGTGAGCCTCCGTCCGCCACCCCTTCACCTGGAGAAGCAACTGGAGAAAATGCACTGATGTACAGGCTTTGTGTGGAAAGCACGGTTCCTGCTCCCTTTTGGTTGGCAACATCTGAAGTCCTGGGACAGAGGGGAAAGGAGGATAAATATGTGAATATGAGCGTGTGTGTGTGTGTGTGTGTGTGTGTGTGTCTGGTTTCTGGCTTCTCTCACTAAAGTTCTCACATTCTGTGTTAATGGCTCTGCCTGTGTTGTTCTCTGCCATGTCCTCATTGCCTGGAATAGTGTCTGCTGCACTTTGGGGCTCTGAAGAAGCTTTGTTGGAAGGAAAAAAGGAAGGAAAGGAGGAAGGGGGAAGGAAGGAAGGAAAGGAGGAAGGGGGAAGGGGGAAGGAGGGAAGGAGGAAGGGAGGGAGGGAGGGAGGGAGGGAGGAAGAAAGGAAGCAGGAAGGGGGAAGGAAGGAGGAAGGAGGAGGGATTGTGTTTCCTTCATGGTAGACCTGAGCTTGTTGCCCACGAGGCCGCAGAGCTTTGGCCTTTACCCCTAGACATGAATTTTGAAGCCGTGCCCCCAATTCTGCTCCCCCCACAGCCTCCACAAGATTCTCATCCCCCACTGGCCACACGAGTGTCCTCAGAGGGAGCGGACGCAGGTGGAGGACCTGCTTGTGACCAGCAGAGAAAACAGGGCAGGCACCGCTTCACTGAGTGCCTGCGGAGGCGGGGCTGGAGGTTCGGTGCCCGCCTCAGCTCTATAAAGGCTCCCTGGCCAGAGCCCTGAGGTGGGCAGCGGCTTCTACCCCTTCGTCCCTAGAAGGGCCTGGAAAGATGGCCCTGGCCCTGTGGGTCTTCGGCCTGCTGGGCTCTGTGTGCTTGGCGTCGGCCAACATCTTCGGTGAGTTCTGAGCCTGAGGCTGTGGGGCAGCGTGTCCGGAGGGAGCTCTCAGGCTAGCCCCTTGTTAGCCAGGATCTGCCCCGGGGCCTTGGAAGCTTTGTGGTCTCGTGTAATCCTCGCAATATCCCGAGGTCAGTTATTTGCTCTTTCCTTTTCAGGTGAAGAGACAGAGGGTCCAAGAGGTTAGACTGAATTGTCTGAGGTCACAGAGTCAGTGATTGGTGGAGAGGAGATGGGAAACCAGATTTTCCTAATTGGATTCTAGTTTCCCCTCACCCCACCATGTTAGCAAATTTTGGCATTGACATTGGTTTTGTTATTCTCTTAGTGATCTCAAGTCCTAGGTTATCCATGAGGGTATTTGAGAAAGAGTCAGCAGGTAGTGAAAAACACAAATCTACCCGTGGCGTGAAACAGACCTACGTTCTAGCTGTGGCTCAGCCACTTAACGTGTGACTTTGGATAAGTCTCAGCTTGTTTCCTCACTGGCAAAGTAAGCAGTTGTGACTGTGATTTCTGAGTAAGCTCCTGCATGTTACATGCATTCTCCATGGAGAATAAGACACGTGGGAGTTAGTAATTAATTTGTATTCTCACGCGGAGCCAGGAAGATGCTATGTCTGTAGGGAGCGCCTGGGTAAATTCAAGAACACCTCCTTTATGATGTTCTAACCTGAGCCAACCGCGACCAAGGGGAACGTGCTGTCCAGGGTTCATTCTGAACCTTCTCTTGCCAGCTGTGTGGTCTTAACAGGCGACTTTCCCTGCCCAAGTCTTAGGGCCACAGGGGTAGAATGAAGATATCGCCTCCCAGGGGATTATGGGAGCTAATGCCACACCTGAAAAAGTGTGAGTAGCTGCAAAATTGCAAGCTAGAACATCCTTGTTGATGATGGTGCTGGAAATAAAACCTGGAAGAGCGTCTGTGCCGTTAGGGAGCCTGTCTCTGCTGCTGGAACCAGACCAGCAGCTCCTCTCTGATGAGTCGCTTCCTTTGTGCAGAGTACCAGGTGGATGCCCAGCCTCTCCGCCCGTGTGAGCTGCAGAGGGAGAGGGCCTTTCTGAAGCGAGCAGACTACGTTCCCCAGTGCGCCGAGGATGGCAGTTTCCAGTAAGGCCTCCTCCAGCCACGTGGGCCCAGGGGCCTTGGAGGCCTTAAAGCACGTGTCATTCCTGTCCCCTGCCCCCTCCCCCTCCCCCGCCCTTTGCCCTTTACTCTCCTCCTTGAACATGAGATGTGGCTGCTGTCACCCGGAACTGCCTGCTGCTCAGTGTCCCAGACTAATCAACACTGAGCCACAGGACCCAGAGCGCCCGAATCCATGCTTCCTTCCAGCCAGAACCAAAGATGTCCCTTCCTTTCCTGCCAAAACTTTTACCCTAATTGCTTTCATAAGGGGTGCGTGGGGGGAAGGATAAATCAAATGATTGACGCTTTGGTGGCCCCTCTCCTCCCTGCATCCTCTTAATAAGCCAGAGGTGGAGGCACGCAGAGGCCTCTGGACTTTGAGGTCAGTGGCTGCCTCCAAGCCCTGCTGCGTGCGGCTCTCTGCGCTGCGTAGTGCTGTGTCCCCACTGGGCTCCTCTCCGAAAGGGGTCTGGCCGGCCTTAGCATGAGCCTGGTCCCAGGATGCCCTCCCTGCAGGGCGGTGTGATACACACAGGAACCTCTGTACGTGCTTCACTTTCCCCACGCTGTCCCAGCCCCGTTTGAACACGGGGAACTCTGCCTCTAGGACTGTGTTCTGAGAAACATCCAGGAGACGTCCCTCCCACTGCCACCCCCTTCATTTTCTTCTAATGCTTTTTGCGCATAACAAAACTCTTACCTGCTCCCAAGGGTGCAAAGGCCAGTCCCTGCTTGGAGCTCTGGGAATTCTGGAGCAGAGGAGTCAGGAGAATGGTTTACCTCTGCCGCCTCATTTAGGTAGCTGTTCCCAGGTCCCTTTCCCAGCCGTGTGCAGGTTCAAGCGCCTTCCTCGGGAGGTTTTGCATATGATGTTCTCTTTACCTGGAACACTTTTTACCTTCTTAGGCCCCTCGTGTAACATCTGATCCCCATCCCCTGCACCTCGGTTTAGCCATCATTTCCCCTGGGAAGCCCACTGAGTGCTCCCTGAGTACCCATAACCGAGGCTGCTCTCTACCTGCTCCTAGTCCACTTAAGGACCGCCTTTACCCCCTGCAGCTTCCGTGTGGCAGAAGCGTGGACACCAGGGCAGGGTTTGCTACGGGGCTGGCAGACTGGCTTGTGGAGAATGAATGGCCGAGGTGGGGCTGTCACAGGTGTCATCGCTTTTCCTTTCTCTAGTCGCCTGCCCTGCTCCACTCCAACCTTTACCTAATTTAAATGAAGTAAAGCTTGGAGGGATGAAGAGGAAGAAGAAAGATACCTGATCATGGTTTCTGTAACAGTGTCCGTGTGGTATGTCTCCTGCCCTCAGGACTGTCCAGTGTGGGCAGGACGGTGGCTCCTGCTGGTGTGTGGACGCCGACGGTGGGGAAGTGGCCGGCAGCCAGCAGCCTGGGCGCCCTGCAGCCTGTAAGTGGGAAGTGGGGACCAGCCGGGACAACTCACATCACCAGGCATGGGTGTGTCAAGGGCAAGTCTCCCTCTGGGCTGCTGGATCTTCCTCTTGGAATTAAGCCCTGTCTCCTACAGGACTGCTGTGAAAACCACTGGGGCAATCAAGTCATTTGTTCAGCAAATAGCCTCTGAATCCCCCCCGTACCAGGCTCGGTGCCTGGTGCTAAGGAAGCAAAAGGGAACAGACATCGAAGGGCGCCCTGAAGCTGGAAAGTGGCCACCGGGGTGTTTCTCGCCTGGGGTGTTTCTAAAATTTGACACTGAGGTGAAAACTTTCCTGTTAAAATAATTGTTATGATGAGAAGTCAAGGAGGCCCAGTCCCCATTTAAAACATGCCACAGGTAAACCTAAAACAAAGGTCAGTTTAAGCTGGTCACCTTAACATGGTGAAACTGAGCCTCCAACCAGTTATCCTTCAGTGGAGCAAAGCTTCGTTTTGGGCACTGGTTTGGGGAATCAGCTGGCTCCCAACACTCCAGCTGAGTGACCCCTGCCGGGTCCCATCCTCTCACTGAGCTCCGGTTCCTTATCTGTAATGGGAATACAGGATCTGCAATAGGATCAAGTGTGATGATTGTGAGGATTTAAACCGTGCATAAGACACCCTGCCTGCAGTAGGTACTCATAGGAGCAGTAATCACTAGTGTTACTAGTTCTTAAGCACCTGAAAAAGGCAGTTGTATTTTAATGCTATAGATAAGGAGAATAGGGCACAGAGAGATGAAGGACTTCCCCGAGGTCACACAGCAAGTGTGTGGGAAATTTGTCCAGACAAGATGTCAATGGCCAGCCTGTACTCCATTCACACCCCATCTCTGCAGTGCCAGATGGGGTGTCCTGTGAGCCCACGGACATGATAAAATCTGCCCTTCCCAGCTCAGCCAGCAGGATGTCAGAAGAAATCCTGGGATATAGAGTTGCGCAGTCAGAACGGGGGTCCTGAGGCTGCTGCCAGCTCACTGAGCGTCGGTGGGCTGTGGGAAGGACCGCCCTGCCTCCCCGCCTCTGGGGAGGGAGCGCCATCCTCCTGAGCTACAGCCCCCATGTCGGCCCTGCTGTCCTGCTCTGACACTGCTCTTCGCTGCCACAGGTCTGTCGTTCTGCCAGCTGCAGAAGCAGCAGATCTTGCTGAGCAGCTACATCAACAGCACGGCCACATCCTACCTCCCTCAGTGTCAGGATTCGGGGGATTACGAGCCCGTGCAGTGCGACGTGCGGCGGGAGCAGTGCTGGTGTGTGGACACGGAAGGGATGGAGGTGTACGGGACCCGCCAGCGGGGCAGGCCCACGCGATGTAAGTGCCACCAGCATCAGCACCCCACGAGGAGGCGGAGGCTGTGTGCGGCCTCCCACACCGGAACCAAAACAGGGTCAGGGCTCCCTGAGAAAAGGCAGAACACCTGGCCCTCAGCACAGAGAAGGAAGTCATTTTAAGAAGGTTTTATCCCTTTTGTTGGTTCCACGTGGTGGGCTGCAGTATTCACTGGCTGATGGTCAGAGGCATAAGTAGGATTTCGGGGAGCCTCTCCTGTCACAGGCCTTGGTCCCTGTTGGGGATGCTGTCAGGTGTGTAGAATGAACACGTGCATCTAGACTGCAGAATCATATACACCTCCTCCGTGGTTGGAAGAATTAAAAACCATTTCCTTGGAAATGTTTAGGTCCAAAGAGCTGTGAGATAAGGAACCGCCGTCTGCTCCATGGGGTGGGGGACAAGTCTCCGCCCCAGTGCTCCCCAGACGGCGCCTTCACGCCTGTGCAGTGCAAGTTTGTCAACACCACGGACATGATGATTTTCGACCTGGTCCACAGCTACAACAGGTAAGGGCCGCCGGCCCCGGGGCGTGCCCAGCACGGGCCACCCCTTCCTGTCTCCCGCCAAAGCACCTGTTCCCTTTGGTGCTGGACGCTGGGATGGGTGTGTGTGCCACACCCAGCCCATGGGAATGGAGAGAGGCCTCACGCTCATTTGCTGTGATGGACCACTGAAGGGCTACAGCATGTCCCATGGAGCAAGCTGGCAATAGCTGTTCAGATTAAAAATACCTGAACCCTCTGCCCCAGCCAGACCACGGAGATAAAAACACCAGAAGGTGAAGACGTGTACCAGGAGGTCTACTGCATCTTTTTTTTTTTAACTTTTTGTTTTATATTGGAGTATAGTTGATTAACAATGTTGTGATAGTTTCAGGTGTACAGCAAAGTGATTCAGTTATACATTGTCCCATTTAGGTTATCACATAATATTGAGCAGTGTTCCCTCTGCTGTGTACGAGGGTGAGTCAAAAATTATCCCCACTCAGGTTATATGAAAACTTCTGTTGGCCACCCAGCCAGAATGCAGATGACTTTTGACTCACCCTCATAGTAGGTCCTTGTTGGTTATCCATTTTAAATATAGCAGTGTGTATGTGTCAATGCGTCATTTTTTTATTGTAGCCAAAAACTGGGACCAAGGTGACTGGCAAGCCAGGGTGGATGAATGTGTACCCACCATAAATATTTCTACAGCCCTTAAACAAATTGCCTTCAGACTGTGCCAGCTGATTTAGAGAGGATTCTGCAACACATTATGATAATATAGTACAAGATACAAGGTGCAGATAAGAGGATTTAAGTTTTAGAAAACAAACAAACAGGTCCTTTCATGTGCATATATGATTATGGGATGATGCTTGTGTCTGTATAGGATTAGGCGAGCACAGAGAAAATGTGAATAAGCACATAGTGGGTGGTTATCACAGCCGCCTTGAGGGTCAGGTTGCTGTGGGGAAGGAGGAGTCAGGAGAAGGGAATCAGCAGAAAAGGAGAAAAGATGGCTCTATAAAAAACGTGGACTGTAGTGATGCATTTTTATAAATTGTGTATATGTATGTACAGGAATAAGTTTAAAGATCAAAATAACAAGCATAAAAGGGGAGATGCATCGTAGATCTTGGCCCAAACACCTGGGTAGCTTCTGGTTATTCAAGATGGGTACTTTATTACTGTAAATGGCTTTGGATATCATTGCAACATTCTGAGTGAAAATAAATGAGTATTAGTCTGTGAATACTGACAGGTGTTCTCTTGAAAACCTGAGCCTTTATGTGGCTGGCTTGCAAAACAACCAGTTTATTTCCCTATGAGAGAGAGGGAACTCCCATGGGCTGTGCCGTGAGGGGTCACCGATGAGCAGCCTGGGACCAGGAACTGACCCAGAGACACGTCTCGTTTGAGCTGCGTAGTATTTTAAAAACTGGGGAATTTTAAGTTGAATCTTGTGAAATTTCTGTTTGTGCAGCTAAAAATAGTCAAACATCAGCAATTTTATATGTTCAACCTAATAGACAAAATTCTGAATTCCTGGTTCTGAAGAACAGGGTGAGGGCTGCACACGTTGTCCCAGGGCAACCAGAAGCTGGTTCTTTTTGGACTGAGCGCACCCCCCAACCCCTGATGCTCTGGGTCTCTCCGTGTCCTGCTGCCACCCTCCTCCTGCTCCATCTGTTCGCATTGCCTGCCTGGTCCCATAGCATTTGCCCTGTGACCCTCATTCTGACCCTGCCACTGCGGGCAAAGTGACCTAGTCACTTAATTCTCTGAGCCCCAGTGTCCCCATCTATAAGGACAACACTGGCTCATTAGGTCATGGTGAAGATCTGCTGAGCCCTTGTCTATGAAACCACTGTGAAAACTGTAAAGTATTCTGCACCTGGAGGGAATCCTCACGCATCACCGGCTTCACCAATGTAGGTTACAATTCCGCCCCACAACCCAGGCCTAGAGAATGGCCTGCCCGTGTGCACATAGGAATCTCCAAACAGCTTGATTTACTGATGCTCATTGATGCAAGCCAATGTGTGCTCAGTTCAGGTTCAACTGGATGCTCACTATATACAGGGAATTTGAGATCCTTTCATCTACTTCAATATTTACAAAAATAATTAGAAAATGACGGTCTCTAGCACATAATGGGGAGTCTGAAGCACAGAAGTTAAGGAACCCACCCTAGGAAGCACAATTGGTGGGTTCTAGAGCTGTCTGGTTCCTTCCGCCATCCCACAGAGCCTCAGGTCACCTCTGTTCCCCACAGCATGTAGCACACGTATGTTCCCCTGGCACACAGTAGGCCTACAAAGCATCAGAGAACTTCTTGCAGGTGCCCACTTGAGGCACAATTCACAGCTCCTTCCACCAGAGGGCAGTCGAGTTAAGGCAAACGTTCAGGACTAAGCATCTATTGTCAAAGAACAAAAAAAAATGTACCTCTGAAATGGGAGCCTTTCTTTTATGTAAGCAAGCATGTCTCTGAGCGAATTTTGATTTAAGAAGGTCATGGGAAGGGTCAGGCGGCTGGTTAGTGGAAGCCCAGCCGTATTCAGGAACTTTCTGATAAGCAGACCCGGCAGCGCCAGCCCCAGCGACTCTACTGGACAAAGCGTCAGGAGCCGCAGAGGCTAGGTGGAGAATCTAGACATAGCACCTGCTGTTGCCAGATGAGAAAATACTGGATGGCCAGTGATACTTGAATTTCAGATAAACAAGGAGTCATTTTTTAAGTAGGCCCCCAATACTGCATCAAGAATTTTAAGCCTGAGTGGGGGTTGGGTATATCTTATTAACCACCAGACCTGGATTTTGGAGAGAATGCACTGGGGTCCGGGAAGAGCAGAGTGGGTACCTGGGGGTGACTCTACAAGTTTGGAGGCTACCGTAGTAGTCCAGGTGAGACCAGAGCAGGTGATGGAGAGGATGATGGTGAGATGGGAAGGGATTGGACAAATATTGACTTGGTGAAATCCATGGAACCTGGTGAAGGAACAGATATGGAGGGCGAGGGAGAGAAAAAGTCAAGGATGACTCCAAGTCTGGTTTCTGGATGGATGGTAGAGGATGAGTCTGGAAAAGAAAAGGCACAAATTTGCTTTTGGAAATTCACATGGAGAAGTGGCTTAAGGCAGTTGGCCTATTTCCATGGGGCCGCAGGGAGCCTGGAAGCCTCTTTTGCCAGCCTGTTTGTTGTGGGTTCTTGATGTGCTGGGTGATGATTTACAGTTGAACTTGGCCACAGCATTTGCCCATTTGAAGCAGGCCCTTTTATCTCTTGAAAAAAGCTGCTGCCAACTGCATCTATTTGGCTGGTGACTTTTAAAAAACCATGTCATGATGGGAAGTAAGCTTTGCTAGTCCTTCTGACCCTTCTGCCATCTTTCATACGGCCCTTACCTAACCACTAACTAGGGAAGTGTACCTATTCTGGTTAAGCAGAGTGTAGTAAAGGGCTTAAGAGCTGATGCCATTATCAAGGCCTTAGTGACCCGAGTTAAGTCAATTGGTTTGTTTATCAGCTCTTGTCCTTAGTGACTGAGCTCATTCACACTTCTTCAAATACCCTGGCAACCCGTGATATACGGATGCTCCAGGGAGAAGGAGCAGATGCGTCTTTATATGCAGTAAAGGGGCCTTGTTACCCGAACGTGTGAGCCACTGTGTGGAGAAATCCTCGTGGACTCACCACCTGTTACCCTGCCAGGACCCTCTGCAGCGGTCTGCGGTGCACCAGGCACTGTGGGAGTCACAGCTCCTGACTTTGAGGAGAGCTCTGTTAGTCTTTGTCAATGGCTAGATGTCTGGAGGGACTGTCCGTGAGAAGGGCTGGAGCATCTGACTGAGTAGGGGGTGTTGGCTACCTGAGTCCAGAGGCCTGAATCCTATGCTGCAGGTGGGCAGGACCGGATGCCTGGCAGAGGCTGACGTTTTGTATTTCACGGAGCCTTATTTGTGATTTCTCTAAGTTGGTCCCAATCTGAGCATAAATGCAGAAACATTTTTCCCTCCACTACAGTTTTCCTTCTTGAAGACTCTTTTATCATCCTGACATTTTACTTTAGCTGAAGGTTGAGGTGGGTCTTTGGGTTGAATTGGTGGAACATGGGACTAGAGTGATTTAAACTTCCTGTGCCTTGTGCTGGAATGGGCTTCAGAACTTTGGGCCAGCTGGGTGACCCATCACTGGCTATTAGATGCCGGGAAAACCCAGTATCTAGCCTAGAGAGAAGAGTGTCAAAACAGAGGACTGCCTCTTGGGATATGGGGCAGGAACTGGGGACAGCTAAACACACTGAGTAACACCATTAGCAGAGATCACGTGGTGGTGAAGGCCTGGATTTGAACCCTAGCTCCCATCACTAGTTCAAGATGGTGGCCAACACACCTCACTTTTTTAACCTCTAAAATGGGGATGAAAAAAGTACCACCTGCCTTTTAGCAGGGTTAAATGGATTAAATGAGCAAATGTATATTAAACATTTTGCAGATTGTCTTTTACAAAGTAGTGTTCAATAAATGGAAGTGGTTATTGTACTATTATTGGCACTTTTGGAATTGAATTATCCTGGGTTCCCATGAATGAGCTTCTATCATATACCTCCAGTCAGTGGGAGCAACTAGGCCAAGTGAATTTTTAGTTTCTATTGTTCAAATCACTTAGTGTAACATCTTTCTAAATTTAACCCACATGCACACAATCATAGACCAATAACATGGAAAAAATCCATAATTCTATAGCGTGTTCATAAGTTTTGTTTCATGCATTCATTTCCATTCAAATTAATTAATACTTGTGCACCCTGTGTTCAGGCTCTGAGCAGTTCCTGCAAATATATTCCCTTCCAATACTTGTTCATTTGCATACAAGCAATTGTAGTGTATGTACATGCCATTTTGTACTCTACCCTTTTTATGTAATATTATGCATGCATTTCTTTAAGGGGTTTACTATAATTTACTTTTAATTTTGTATCTTTGGACATTAAGGTTGTTCAACATTTTGCTAGAATGTATTACATAGCAATAGACCTATCTGTGCAGACTGCTGCTTTTCTGCTAATTTATTGGTTGGGAATATATTTCCAGACATAGGTAGAAACACTATGCTTGGTTTCATAAACTTGCTATATTGGGCATAAAAACAAATCTCTCAATGTTGCATAAAGATGAACAATTCCTCTCTGGTTGCTATGTCATTGCACGTGGGAAGAACTCCTGATACAGCTTTATGTCACCTGGGTGTCATATTACTTTTAGGACCGGGAGCCCAGCCAATTAGCTCCCTGTAGCAATTGTCTGGTCAGTTTTTTAGGCATGATTTAGGCATCTTTTTCTTCAACTTATGGAAAGGGATGTATCTTCCTTGTTAATGATGACATATTGATTTGGCATTTTTTTTTTTTTTCCAACTCTGGGACTGGGAAATGGCCTACATAAGAATTTCCTATGATGGAATCTGGCTTCTTTTAAAGCTCTTGAAAAGTTGTAAAGGACTCTGAAGTCGTCTGATCTCCCTAAATGAGATCATCTGCAATGTGTACCATATGTTTGTAAAGCACACTTGGCCTTAGTCTCTAGGGTTATATTCTAGTAAAGGAACTCGTTAAGGCAATGCTCATTAACTGTTTTCTGCCTGATCCTCTGAGACACACACTTGGGCATCAATTGGTCAAATCCCACAAGTGAGAAAAATGCTAATTAGTAGATGACAGCCAGGCACAGCTTTATTTTCACAGGTCTAGCCTCACTCTGGCCAAGGAAAACCAATTTAGCAAAAACAAAAAATGCGTTTACTGTAGGAAGCATGGAGCAAATGGCATGAAAAAAAGAAACAGACATTTCTTTTCCCCATGTGAGATGAGGCCATATTAATTTATTTCTGCAGGAAGAGCTCATGATGACTTGCCTTTTATGAAATGGTGACCATAAATCCCATTGTCTCTTAGGTTCCCAGATGCATTTGTGACCTTCAGTTCCTTCCGCAGAAGGTTTCCGGAGGTGTCTGGGTATTGTCACTGTGCAGACAGCCAAGGGCGGGAACTGGCTGAGACAGGTAAGCACATCCACCAGACCTGAGAGCCTAAATGTCACTCACTGTAAAGCAGAAATAGTGGCTGGGCCGCCCTGGGTATGGAAGAGGGTGTGGCCTTTGCAAACTTTCAAGGGCTGTACTTTGAATACAGCTGCTGCCAGATCACCTGGTGCCTTTGCTCACGCTGGAAAGAGGCGCCCCCTCTCTGAGCAGATGAAGCTCCAAGCTTGGCTAGTGGAACCCTAGGTGGATTTCAATCCCTAACTGTCTCAACAGTGCTCTCTCGTGCTGTGAACAACCTGTGCAACCATACACAGCCTCCCTCACTTTGGAAACCATTAAAGCCTTGTTCAGACCCCGAAGCACCATGATGCCAATAGAGGCTCTGGCCTCTTCATATCTGTTTGCACGATGAGGTCAGGGCCTCCTTTCTGAATGAACCCATCCCTCCCAAACTTGCTGTCTTGGCTCAGGTTTGGAGCTGTTACTCGATGAAATTTATGACACCGTTTTTGCTGGCCTGGACCTTGCTTCCACCTTCACTGAGACCACCCTGTACCGGATATTGCAGAGACGGTTCCTGGCAGTGCAGCTAGTCATCTCTGGCAGATTCCGATGTACGTACTAAGCCGACAGCAGATGTGCATGTTTCCGCTAGGAGGAAACCCCTCGGTTTTCAAGTCGCTGTAGCTGTCCCTCCAAAGTGGGTGCTGGGATTGGAATGATTTTACCAGCGTCCAGAACGCATGCTGTAATCAATACCATCTGTCCTGTCTTTTACTACGTGAATCTCTCGTAGGCCCCACGAAATGTGAAGTGGAGCGGTTTGCGGCCACCAGCTTCGGTCACCCCTACATTCCCAGCTGCCGCCCGAATGGGGAGTACCAGGCGGTGCAGTGCCAGAGGGAAGGGCCGTGCTGGTGTGCAGACGCCCAGGGACGGGAGATCCAGGGGACGCAGCAGCAGCGAGGCGAGCCTCCATCCTGTGGTGGGTGTCCTCTCCAGGCCTTCTCTCTTGTTCTTATCAGGTCATGTTACTTTAACTGTCTTTCCAGACCAACCTCTCCAGAATCCATCAATTCCACTGCCTCCCAAGGGTGCCTCACAGGCCCTTCAAGTTCAATATGATGCAAACCTGTTTATCGTCATTAATTTCCCACATGTTTCTCGTCCTGTGTCAGACATGGTTGCTTCCTCAGGGAGCTCAGAGAATAGTAGGAGAAGAGAGAATTAAGTGTACACAAGAGAAGTGTGTGTTGATTGCTGAAGGATCCCAGAGCAGCACGGGGTCAAGTCTGTCTCGCAGCATGGATGGCAAAGATAGCCAGCAAGGCTTCATGGAAGAGGTGACACTTGCTGAGCGTCTTCTAGAATAAAGATATTTCCTGAAGGAGAAAAATAAAGAGAGGTGTTCTCTCTACAGAGAGCAGGAGAAGCAACATTGTAAGGACATAAATATGAATGGGCCCCGACTTAAGATGGTTTGACTTACAATATTTCACCTTTATGATGGCTCGAAAGTGGTCCACGTTCAGTAGAAACAGTGCTTTGAATCTTGATCATTTCCTGGGCTAATGACATGAGGTATGAAACTGTCTCGTGATGCTGGGCAGGGGCAGCGAGCTGCAGCCCCCAGTCAGCCACGCGAATGTGACCCAGACGCTTGTGATCATTCTGTACTCAGACAGCTACTCTGTCTTTCCCTTTCAGTACAGTATTCAATACATTACCTGAGGGAATTCCCTGGCAGTCCAGTGGTCAGGGCTCGGCACTTTCACTGCTGAGTGCCCGGGTTCAATCCCTGGTTAGGGAGGCCTCGCAGCAAGGCCAAAAAAAAAAAAAAAAAAAAATTACACGAGATATTCAGCACTTTATTATAAAATGGGCTTCGTGTTAAGATGATTTTACCCAACTATATGCTAATGTAAGTGTTCTGCAGACGTTTAAGGTAGGTGAGGCTAAGCTATGGTTTTGGGTATTTAGTGCAATTTTGACATAATGATATTTTCAACCTACTATGGGTTTATCAGGATGTCACCCCATCATAGTCGAGGAAGATCTGTAATAGGTATTGGTGAGCTAAGGAACACTGAATCTGTGAGAAGGATAGAGAAAAAACATGTTGGAGCATGTTTGGGGTGGGGGGCCTCTGAAAGGCAGGGGTAATGAGGTCTTTCATAGCAAAACAAAGGCATGGGGGCTTCATTCCGGAGGTCAGAGATGCTGTTGGGGATCTTAAGCTGGAGAGTGAGTGCCATGTGGGGCTTGTGTGTAGGAAGGACAACGAAGGCATCCTGGAGGAGAGATTGAACAGGACCATCATGCTGCAGGCAGTGGGCATTGGAAGGTCGTCGCAGTGTCCTGAAGAGAGACAGGGGCCTATATCACTTTCCTGGGGTGGCTGTAACGAAAGGCCACAAGCCGAGTGGCTTAGAACAGCAGAAATGTATTCTCACACAGTCCTAGAGGCTAGACGTCTAAAGTCGAGGTGTCAGCGGGGCCATGCTTGCCCTCAGGGCTTCAGGAGAGAATCCTTCCTGCCCTCTTCCTGGCTGGGTTAGTCGCCAGCAATCTTTGTTTTTTGATTTTTGTTTTTTTTTTAGACAGAAACTTAATTGTTTTATTTTACTTTTTAAATTTCTATTGGAGTATAGTTGATTTACAATGTTGTGTTAGTTTCAGGTGTACAGGAAGGTGAATCAGTTATACCTATATCCACTCTCTTTTAGATTCTTTTCCCATATATGTCATTACAGAGTGTTGAGGAGAGTTCCCTGTGCTATACAGTAGGTCCTTATTAGCTACCTATTTTATATACAGTAGTGTGTGCATGTCAATCCCAATCTCCCAATTTATCCCTCCCCCACTTACCCCCTGGTAACCATACGTTTGTTTTCTACATCTGTGACTCTATTTCTGTTTTGTGAATAAGTTCATTTGTACCCTTCTTTAGAGTCCACATATAAGATAGCATATAATGTTTGTGTTTCGCCATCTGACTTTCCTTACTCAGTATGAGTCTCTAGGTCCATCCATGTTGCTGCAAATGGCATTGTTTCATTCTCTTTTATGCTGACGAACTTTGGCCTTCCTTGGCTTATGGCAGCAAAACTCCACACGCTGCCTCTGTCGTCACGTCTGTCTCCCCATGTGTCTGACTCTGTGTCTTCTCTTCTCTTCTTGTAACATGCCAGTTATGTAGGATTAAGAGGCCGCTCTACTCTAGTATCTTAACTAATTACATTTACCATGACCCCGTTTCCAAAGAAGATCACATCTGAGTTTCCAGGAAGGACATGAGTTCTGGGGACACGATTCGGCCCAGGACGGGAAGCAATAGTGAAGTAGAAGCATTGGGCGGTGGAGAAGGGTGTGGACTTGAGACATGTCGCCAGGCATCCCAAGTAAGACTCCGTTCCACCTTGCAGTGAGACCCTGAAGGGTGTTCGCGGTGGAGCGGGAGAAATCCAGCAGCACTCTTGGGCTTCCGACTTGGGTGAGCTGGATGGGACTTGGCAAGATTTGAAATAGTGAAGGAGGAGTACAGTCCTTTTAGAGCCTCAGAATAGACATGTGTTAACGTTCTTTCAATACTTCCTGGTAAACCATTTGATTTCTCCAACTTTACATTTTGAGTTCTTCGCATGGTGTTGGGTAGCATCCTATCTGCTAAGTGTGAGAATATAGCAAAAGGAACATTTTGAAGCTCTGCCTTGAAGGTGGGCTTTACAATTACACTTTGGTTCTGTTAAAACCCAGAGAATATTGTGTCCTCCAGTTTCCAGGTGAAAATGAAGAACTATGGTCTTCCAAATTAAAACTGAAAGTACTTCCAAATGCATGGATCGTATGTATTTTTTTACTTCTTCTCTCTGGTGTATCAGTCCTATTTCCATGGAAACAAATGCCACATGGAACCAATATCTGAATTTTTTTTTTGCCTTGGTAACAGTACATAACAAATGAATGGGCAGGATATGCTCTTAACTTGGAAAGAGAGTAAGGCAAGCCGTGAACTTGATTTCTTCCATACCTTCCTGTAATACCCATTAGAGGAAGCCGTGGCCTCGTGTTATGTGTTCGGATGTTGCCAGTCTTTCTCACTCTCTCTGACCACAAGTTCCAACTCTTTCTCTGTTGCCTGGTTACAGAGGGAAATTGGCTGACTTCCTTTTGGCACCCGTGTGAACTGAGGGGAAAGAATTATTTGGAAAAGTTGGGGGTGGGTGGGTTGAAAAGAACTTATAAGATTTGTGTTTTTATGGAAAAAATGGAGCTTTCTTCCTTCCATCTATGTGACTGAGGCGATCAGAGTTTGAATTTAAAATCTTTTCTCTGAATGTGATGACAGTCAGCTTAGGATATTCAGATAGAATAACCTGACCATGCATGGAGTTGACTGAGTTACCACTATTTAATTAATAATTTCAAGGAAAGGTCAAGAAGCCTGGGAGAATGTGCTAAATGTGTTTGCTGAGTGGGCATTTATATATTATGTTATGGGAAATATCAAAATTCTTATAATATGCTATAATATTGTATGTTACAAAATGGGAAATTTTTAAAAATTAATTAATTAATTAATTTTTATTGGCTGCATTGGGTCTTCCTTGCTGCGTGTGGGCTTTCTCTAGCTGTGGCGAGGGGGGGCTACTCTTCATTGCAGTGCATGGGCTTCTCATTGCGGTGGCTTCTCTTGTTGTGGAGCATGGGCTCTAGGTGTGCGGGCTTCAGTAGCTGTGGCACACGGGCTCAGTAGTTGTGGCACACAGGCTTAGTTGCTCTGCAGCAGGTGGGATCTTCCCAGACCAGGGATCAAACCCATGTTCCCTGCATTGGCGGGCAGATTCTTAACCACTGTACCACCAGGGAGGTCCCAGGAAAATATTTCTTATTATGGGAAATACCAATAGCACTTAAAGTATGTTTTTTATCCCTAGACTATAAACTAGTTCACCTAGATAAGATGACCCCAAGGAGGAATAGGAAGCCTCATGAAGAGGATATAATGAAGCTTTAAAGGCCACTAAGAAATCCAACAGGAGAATACTGGAAAACAACATTTCATTAAAAACAAATAGGAATTTGTTGGTGTATTAGTTTCCTAGGTTGGCCATAACAAATGACCACAAACTGGATGGCTTAAAACACCAGACTTTTATTCTCTCACAGTCCTAGAGGCCAGAAGTCTGAAATCAAGGTGTCAGCAGGGCCGGGCTCCCTCGGAAGGCTCCAGGGTAGAATCCTTCCTTGTCCCTTCTTAGCTTCTGGGGTTCGCTGGCCATCATTGACATTCCTTTGCTTACAGCTGCATCACTCTGGTCCCTGCCTCCATCTTCATGTTTTTCTTCCCTGTGTATCTCCTCTGTGTCTTCACGTGGCATTTTTTAAGGACATCATTGGATTTAGGCCCCACCCTCATGCAGTATGACCTCATCTTAACTAATGACATCTGCAGAGATGCTCTTTCCAAATGAGATCACATTCTGAGGTTCCTGGTGGACATGAATATTGGGCGAGGCAGGGCACCGGGTGGGGAGACAGCATACAGACTAGTACATTTGGTGAATGTGTGTTCAGGTTTCTGGAAAGTGGGCTGGTGTCTCTGAGCCTTGCCTTAGGGGGGTTACCCTCTAGTGAAATCTAAGAGAGAAAGTCAAGTCCACTGGAGCACTCACTCCCCAGGATGAGGGCCACAGGTTCCTGCTCGGGGGGAAAGGAAAAAACAGAAAGATGCCCAAGAAGAAAGAGGTACTAATTCAGTCCTTGACTGACTTTTTTCATCTCACTACCAGAAAGATCTGAGGCCTTGTGTCAGGATTACTGGTGATGGTAAAACCATTTCTCTGTTTGCATTCTGTTTGCATCTCTCCTGCAGCTGAAGACCAGTCCTGTCCCTCTGAGAGGCGGCGGGCCTTTTCCAGACTCCGCTTTGGGCCGTCAGGCTACTTCAGCCAGCACGACTTGTTCTTGGCTCCCGAGGAAGGACCCGGCTCTCAGAGAGCCGCCAGCTTTGCCACACCCTGCCCCTCCTCCATCAAGGAGCTCTTTGTGGATTCCGGGATCCTCCACCCGATGGTGCAAGGGCAGGATGCACGGTTTGCCGCCCCAGGAAGTCTCCTCCAGGAAGCCATCAGAGGGATCCTTCCCACCCGAGAGCTGGCCCGTCTCGCCCTGCAGTTCACCACCAACCCAAAGCGACTCCAGCAAAACCTCTTTGGAGGGAGGTTTTTGGAGAATGTTGGCCAGTTTAACTTGTCTGGAGCCCTGGGCACAAGAGGCACATTTAATTTCAGTTACTTTTTCCAGCAACTTGGTCTCCCAGGCTTCCAGAATGGACGGGTGGCACTAGCAGATCTAGCCAAGCCTCTCTCCGTGGGACTGGATGCAAATCCTGCCACAGAAGCTCCCGAAGCCTCAAAGATGGGTTTTGCTATGAATAAGCCAGTTGTGGGCAGCTTTGGCTTTGAAGTCAACTTACAAGAGAATCAAAATGCCCTGAAATTCCTTTCTTCCTTCCTGGAGCTTCCAGAATTCCTTCTTTTCTTGCAGCATGCTATTTCTGTGCCAGAAGACAGAGCAAGGGATTTAGGTGATGTGATGGAAATGGTACTCAGCTCCCAGGGCTGTGGGCAGACACCTGGCAGACTTTTTGTGCCATCATGCACCGCAGAAGGGAGCTATGAGGAGGTCCAGTGCTTTGCTGGGGAGTGCTGGTGTGTGGATGCCCGGGGCCAAGAACTTGCCGGCTCTAAGGTCAGAGGTGGACGACCGAGGTGCCCCACAGAGTGTGAAAAGCAAAGGGCACGCATGCAAAACCTTTTGGGTAGCCAGCCTGCTGGGTCCAGCCTGTTTGTCCCTTCTTGTACCAGCGAGGGGTACTTCCTCCCTGTCCAGTGCGTTAACTCAGAGTGCTCCTGTGTGGATGCTGAGGGTCAGCCTATTCCCGGAACTCGAAGTGAACTTGGAAAACCCAAGGGATGTAAGTCTGTTGGGTATTCAGTCTGCGTACTGTGATTCTCCCCTGGGGCCCTGACACAATGCATTATAGTTGTAGCTAAAGCCCAAACTTCTGTTAATGGCAAAATATGCTGGCTGATTTTTTTTAACTTTTTATTTTATATTGGAGTATAGTTGATTAACAATGTTGCGGTAGTTTCAGGTGTACAGCAAAATGATTCAGTTATACATATACATGTATCTATTCTTTTTCAAATTCTCTTCCCATTTAGATTGTTACATAATATTGAGCAGAGTTCCCTGTGCTGTACAGTAAGTAGGTCCTTGTTGGTTTCCCATTTTAAATATTATGCTGGCAGATTTAAAAATTGTCCAGAAATATCTTGATAATGTTAGCCATTCTAAGGAGTGAATAGGGAGATTTATTTGGCCTTAAGGAACTGCCATATACATTTCTGCAGTGCTGACAACAGCTGGTCTCAACTGCGTTGATTTAGTGACAGGGATGCTCTCTCTGGATGATATTTCCAAATTTAAGGTTGATGGTGTTTCTGTGGTTGTATAAGGTTTTATATGGAGTTTGGACAGTTAAGGGCTTCCATCTTGGTCTTCGGGGCTTCTTAAACTGACCTACCTGTGCTTTGTTCCTCCCCAGGCCCCACACCCTGTCAGTTACAGGCTGAGAGAGCCTTCCTTGGGACGGTGCGGACCCTGGTCTCTAATCCCAGCAGTATGCCCAACCTCTCCAGCATCTACATCCCACAGTGCGGTGACAGCGGGCAGTGGAGACGCGTGCAATGTGACGGGCCCCCTGAGCAGGCCTTTGAGTGGTATGAACAGTGGGAGGCTCAGAACAGTGGTGGCCAGGAGCTGACCCCTGCAGAGCTGCTAATGAAGATCATGAGCTATAGAGAATCGGCTTCCAGAGGCTTCCATCTCTTTATTCAAAGTCTGTATGAGGCTGGCCAACAAGGCATCTTCCCAGGGCTGGCAAGATATCCTTCCATCCAAGATGTCCCACTGGCAGTGCTGGAAGGGAACCTGACCCAGCCCGGAGGGAACATCCTTCTGGAGCCCTACCTCTTCTGGCAGATGCTAAACGGCCAGCTCAGCCGATACCCAGGCCCCTACACAGACTTCAGCACCCCACTGGCCCACTTCGACCTCCGAAGCTGCTGGTGTGTGAATGAGGCTGGTCAAAAGCTGCAAGGAACCCAGACCGAGCCCAACAAGGTCCCAGCATGTGAGTGAAAACATGAAGAATGGAATTTGTGGTTTTTAAGAAAGGGTGTCTGGTGGGAGTGTATTGTCGAAGCTGGGATGGAGTTTAGAGAAGGCCAGGTACATCCCTTCAACGCGTGGTTGAGAAAACTGAATGTCTTAGTCAGCTCAGGAGGCGATAACGGAATAACAGACCGAGGGGCTTAACCAGCAGGCATTTCTTTCTCACAATTCTGGAGGGTGGAAGGTCAAGGTGTGGGTGGACTCGGTTCCTGATGAGAGCTGTCTTCCTGGCTCACAGACGGCCACCTTCTTGCTGTGTATTCACACAGCAGATAGAGAAAGAGCTTTGGTTTCTTCATTTTTAAGACACGAATCCCATCACGAGGGCCCCACCCTCATGACCTCGTCTAAACCTAATCACCTCCCAGAGGTCCTGCCTCCAAATACCATCCCACTGGGGATTAGGACTTCAGCACATCCCCTTGGAGGGACCGAAACATTCAGTCCGTAACACTGAGGCTCACAGAAGAGAAGTGATTTCCCTACCTCCACACAGCCAGGCATTGGCAAAGTTATGTAGTTCCTTTTTAAATTTTCATCTCATTGATTTTTTTTTTAGAACTTTTATTGAGATACAGTTAACATACAATAAACTGCATATATTTAGAGTGTATAATTTGGTATCCCAATCTCCCATTTCATTCCCCCCCAACCCTCCTTGCTTTCCCCACTTGGTGTCCATATGTTTGTTCTCTACATCTGTGTCTCTATTTCTGCCTTGCAAACTGGTTGATTTGTACTGTTTTTCTATAGTCCGCATATATGTGTTAATATACGGTATTTGTTTTTCTCTTTCTGACTCACTTCACTCTGTATGACAGTCTCCAAGTCCATCCACGTCTCTAGAAATGTCCCAGTTTCCTTGCTTTTTACAGTTGAGGAATATTCCATTGTATATACATACCACATCTTTTTTTTTTTTTTTCCCCATTCTGCAGACATTTACTGAATGCTTGTTGTGTGCCAGGCCTGGTTCTAGGCTCTGAGGACTCACCCATGAACAAAGCAGATAAAATTCCCTGCCCCTGGGGAGCTTACACTTAAGATCTATCATGAGGGATGATATTAGCAATACATTTACATAAATTCAACCATACCTATCAGCAAAGTGAAAAAAAAAAAAAAGACACATTTCAATAGTTTCATTATTGATACTACAAAAGTCTACTGTTGATATGTAGTTTTTTATTATTATTATATATTTTTACTTACTATATTCATAAAATATAAAATATTCATACCCGTACCACATCTTTTTTATCCATTCATCTGTTGATGGACATTTAGGTTGCTTCCATGTCCTGGCTATTGTAAATAGTGCTGCAATGAACATTGGAGTGCATGTGTCTTTCTGAATTATGGTGTTCTCTGGGTATATGCCCAGCAGTGGAATTGCTGGGTCATATGGTAACTCTATTTTTAGTTTTTCAAGGAACCTCCATACTGTTCTCCATAGTGGTTATATCAATTTACATTCCCACCAACAGTACAAAAGCATTCCCTTTTCTCCACACCCTCTCCAGCATTTACTGTTTGTAGATTTTCTGATGATGTCCATTCTCACCGGTGTGAGGTGATACCTCATTGTCGTTTTGATTTGCATTTCTCTAATAATTAGTGATGTTGAGCAGCTTTTCATGTGCCTCTTGGCCATCCGTATGTCTTCTTTGGAGAAATGCCTATTTAGGTCTTCTGCCCATTTTTTGATTGGGTTGTTTGTTTTTTTTTGATATTGAGCTGGATGAACTGTTTATATAGTTTGGAGATTAATCCTTTGTCCGTTGATTTGTTTGCAAATATTTTCTCCCATTCTGAGGGTTGTCTTTTCGTCTTGCTTATAGTTTCCTTTGCTGTGCAGAAACTTTGAAGTTTATTAGGTCCCACTTATTTATTTTTGTTTTTATTTCCATTCCTCTAGGGGGTGGATCAAAAAAGATCTTGCTATTATTTACATCAAAGAGTGTTTTTCCTATGTTTTCCTCTAGCAGTTTTATAGTGTCTGGCCTTACATTTAGGTCTTTAATCCATTTGGAGTTTATTTTTGTGTATGGTGTTAGGGAGTGTTCTAATCTCATTCTTTTCCATGTAGCTGTCCAGTTTTCCCAGCACCATTTATTGAAGAGGCTGCCTTTTCTCCATTGTATATCCTTGACTCCTTTGTCATAGATTAGTTGACCATAGTTTATCTCTGGGCTTTCTATTCTGTTCCATTGATCTACATTTCTGTTTTTGTGCCAGTACCATACTGTCTTGATCACTGTAGCCTTGTAGTATACCCTGAAGTCAGGAAGCCTGATTCCACCAATTCCATCTTTCCTTCTCAAGATTGCTTTGGCTATTCGGGGTCTTTTGTGTTTCCATACAAATCGTAAAATTGCTTGTTCTAGTTCTGTGAAAAATGCCATTGGTAATTTGATCGGGATTGCATTGAATCTGTAAATTGCTTTGGGTAGCATAGTCATTTTCATAATGTTGATTCTTCCAATCCAAGAACATGGTATGTCCCTCCATCTGTTTGTGTCATCTTTGATTTCTTTCATTAGTGTCTTATAGTTTTCGGAGTACAGGTCTTTTACCTCCTTGGAAAAGAAGTAAAACTGTCACTGTTCACAGATGACATGATATTATACATAGAAAATCCTAAAGATGCCACCAGAAAACTACTCGAGCTAATCAATGAATTTGGTAAAGTTGCAGGATACAAAATTAACACACAGAAATCTGTTGCATATCTATACATTAACAATGAAAGATCAGAAAGAGAAATTAAGGAAACAATTCCATTCACCATTGCAACAAAAAGAATAAGATACCTAGGAATAAAGCTAACCAAAGAGGTAAAAGACGTGTACTCATTGATTATTTAAATCAATGCCTCAAATTTTAACTGAGTGTCTTCTGTGTGCAAAGCATTATCTTAGCTGGATGAAGGCATAACGTGAATATGACCTGGCTCTTTCTCCACATGGCTAATGCTTCAGTAATCTGTCGTAAGTCAGGTGCATTGTTTGGTTAACCAGCACATATTGTGATAGTTTTGTTACTTATAAGGATACTGCTAGGTGCTCTGGGCCTCAGGAAGAGCTTCTGTCTTCAAAGTGTCTTTATTTACTTGAGGGAGTTTAATTCAAGGGCTAATTGGAGAGCTGCTGAAGGAGATCTATGAGTTCAACTTTGTGGCAGGAAGACGTATAACAAAGCAAAGCTGTATGACATAAACAGAACGAAGCTGACTTTGTGTCTTAAACTAAAATGCCTGATCACCAAGTAGCCATGCCAGCAGTTTGAAAGAGTAACCAGACAGATTTAACACTGGTATTACCAAGCCAGCAGTTGCTCATTTTACAGGTAATAGTATAGCTGTTTAAGTCCAGTGAAATCTCTCAGTCCATCCTTTGCAAGGTTCAACATTGTCCAGAACTTTCTGGATATGGTTAAAATCAATCAGACTATTTTTTTAATTTTGACTTTTTTATTTAAAAATTTAAAAACAGTGTACAATTTTTAAAGGTTACACAAAATATTGGCTATATTCCTCATGTTGCACAATACACCCTGAGCCTGCCTTACACTCTGTAATTTGTACCTCCCCCCACCCCACCCCTATACTGCCCCTCCCCTCTCCCTGGTAACCACCAGTTTGTTCTCTAGATCTGTGAGTCTGCTTCGTTTTCCGTTATATTCACTAGCTCGTTGCATTTCTTAGATTCCACACGTCAGTGGAAGACAGTATTTGTCTTTCTTGGTCTGACATTTCGCTTAGCATAATGCCCTCCAAGTCCATCCATGTTGCTGCAAGTGGCAAAACTTTGTTCTTTTTTTTATGACTGAGTAGTATTCCATTGTGTATACATATACCACATCTTCTTTATCCATTCTTCTGTTTATGGACACACAGGTGGCTTCCATACCTTGGCAATTATAAATAATGCTGCTATGAATATTGGGATACATGTATGTTTTTGAATTAGTGTCACTATTTTGACATTAGCCAAAGTTTAAACTTTAGCAGAAGTGGGTTTTGGTTGATACGGATATGTGATGAGAACAGTAATGCCCGGGGCATCTTAAACAGCCTGGAGACCTACTACCAGTATTCTCCTTTAATGTGTTAAGTCCTAGCAATGGGCTGACCCTCAAAGTCAACACACAGATATCAGCATGACTGCTGTAAAGAAGTCTCATTTATTTTTTGAGATTCAATGGTCAGGTCTCCTACATGGGGACATTTCTATGATTTTAGATGATTCAAGATTGAATTTGGTCCTCTTTGGATCTAATTTTTGGGGCCTGAGTCACTGACACCAAAAGCACCTTGTAACTTCGGTAGCTTGTCTTATTCACTTTGATGACCTAATTTACCAAAGCACTGGAGCTGGGTTTAAAATATACCAGCTTTTTCATTTAGTCAAGAAGTTGTATAGAGTAGACCACTTGGGTGTACAGAACAATCCACGGGGAAGAAAGTATTAGAACTTCCATCTATATTTAGTATTTTAGCTCTTTTTAAATATTTATTTTTTTTTTTTGCAGTTAATTGTCGACAGCTGAAACAGCTGAGAAACCTGCACCTAGCGTATTATTACACTGGCACATACATATGCTTTAGAAAGAAAGAAATACATCTATTTGGGGGCTGCATGTTCCAACTCTTTCATTGACAGGGGCATATTATCAAAAGGGTTTGGTGACCATTGGTGCAGAGCCTTGACGTTCAAAGTGGAGTTGAGCCGCGTCAGCACCACTTTGGGGACTTGTTAGAAATTCAGAATCTCGGATCCCACCTGCTGAGTCAAAATCTGCATTTCTACAAGATCCCCAGGTAGACCCAGTGCTCTGTAAAGCTTGAGAAGAATGGGCCTAGAAGACAGAGCTCTAGGCATCTTGAATTCTGGTTCCGTGCCTACTACTCTGTGAGCTAGAGGAAGGTCTCTCCTCTTAGTTTTAGTTTCATCTGTAAAATCTGGGTTATGATAAATAAGACCTTGAAAGTGTGCTGTGAGAATGATAGCAGGTAATAGATGGAAAGCATCAGACCCGGTACATAGAAAGTCCTCAACTACCTGGATTAATACAACCGACGGTAAGTAAGGAGGTGACCGGTAACTTCCTACACACATGCGGGGCTGATGGCGTATTCCTGCCTCCAGGGGTATGATGTCAGGTCCAGTCCATATTGCCGTCTCTGGCCTGTTTGCAATTTGCTTTCTTCAGTTCATATGCATTTATGGACCACCTACTGTGTGCCCTGTGCCGGGTAGTGGGGAAAGGTTCATGAGAAAGTCATGGTGTCTGCTCTCCAGGGACTCAGAGACTAGTGGGGAAAACTGACTTGTCATCAGCTAATAAACTGAAATGATAGAACAGAAGGGTGAACACAGAGAACATGATGGAGGATGCCCAGAGAGTGGGGCTACTCATCGAATGGGGAATTGGGGGAATATTTGCATGGCATCAGCTACTGGACCATGGGGGATATTTGCCCAGCCCTTCCTGACAGAAGAAATTGGTGTCCCAAGTCAGGGAGGCTGTGAAAGGGTCTGCTTTGTTGGGGATGGGTGGGGAAAGGTCGGTGTGGTAGGAAGAGAGGGGACTTAGGAGGGAATGATAGAAGGAGAGACTAAAGGTAAATTGGGGCCAGATTTTGAAAGGTCTTCAGTGTCTAGTTATGGAATCTTCATTCTATTCTGAAAGACATGAGCAATAAGCATACATTTTAAATTTGAGTTTTTGCTTCACGATTCCAAATCCCTGAGATTGAGGAAATAGATTATTTGATTAAGAACATCCACAGAAAGCATTGTCTTCAAATCAAAGGTGTCAAGGGTTTCTGCTAATCCTGTGCCCTCCAAAGAATCTACTGAACTCATTCACCGTTGAATTGATTGAAATAGATATGGCTGGGGTGGCCTTTGATGACAGTGACAATTTCAAGGACAACATGCACCAGACTTGCACCAACCACTTTAGCTGCAGCACTCATAGAATAATAACAAAACCCTATGGGGTAGATTCTCTGCTTATCCCCATTTCGCAGATCACAAAACTGAAGCTCAAAAAAGTTAAACGTATTATTACACAGGTAATAAGTGATCATGCTGACGTTTGAACCCAGAGGTCTCTGAGAGTCATGCTTTTTCCTCTTTACAAGAATAACTCTCTATTAAATCACAATGCCTCCTTCCAACTTTTTATATCCATCCATCCATCCATCCATCATTCCCCCATCTATCTATTCATCTATCCATCCATCCACTCCCCCATCCATCTACCCATCCATCTATCCATCCATCTACCTATCATTCATTAACGCATCCTTCCATTTGAGGCAGCTGGCCGACATCGCTGGTTCTATAGTCACACTGACTAGACTGGAATTCTAAAGCAACTATTTGCCAGCTAGGAGCTTGTTTAAAGTTATATGACTTCTCCATGACTCAGTTTGTCATCTGTAACACACGGATAAGAATAACATCATTCTTTAAATCATTAAACATTAGGCTGTTTAATAAATTAAATTGTTTGTGTGAATGTTCATAGTACAATGCCTGGTGTGGAATGAACATTAGCTACTACTCATCTTCTTACAAAGTAGGGACTCCATAAATATTGAGTGAATGCAATTGTGGAGACAAAACAGAAAGAACATTCCAGGTTGTAGAGAGAGCTGGGGTGAAGGAAACAGCTGAGGCAGAAGAGTGTGTGTGTGTGTGTGTGTGTGTGTGTGTGTGTGTGTGTACATGCTCACATACTTCAAAGGGGTCAAAGGGAGCAACACGTGGTGGGTCACTCCATTTGTGATGCCTTTATTTCCCTAGGTCCTGGCTCTTGTGAGGAAGTGAAGCTCCATGTCATGCAGTTCATTAAGGAAGCGGAAGAGATTGTCATGGATTCCAACAGTTCTCGGTTCCCTCTGGGAGAGAGTTTCCTAGCAGCCAAAGGAATCCGGCTGACCTATGAGGAGCTGGCCCTTCCTCGACTCTCTCCATCCCGGGAGAGTTTCTTGGAGAAGTTTTTGAGCGGGAGTGATTATGCCATTCGATTGGCAGCTCAGTCCAGTGAGTGCCCTGCATTTCTGGTTTCTTGTTCCATCTTTGGGGGAAGTAAGAGCTTGAATCAGTCCTCTTCAGACATCTTCAGGACTGTGGTTTCCCTGGGCCTATGGGTTCGGAAAAGACAAAGGCATTTTGTGATCTCAGCCAAAGCTGGAATTTTGCCCCCTGTCCTCCAGCAGAGCCCCTTGGGGGAAGGCTCTACATTTTGTATTGCATGTAGCATCTGCAGCCTACCAGGAAGCCAAGTATTCTGGTTAAAATGTTCAAATGTGTGAGCCCCCAATGCTCCTACTCCCTGCATGGCTGGTTCTGAGGCTTCCCTCCATTTCCAAGGATTCAGGGACACCCCTCCAAGGGGGAAAGGAGAGGAACCCTCCTAACTGAGGAACTACTGGGTTTGGGCACCTTCCTCGTGATCGAGTCTAATCCAGGTAGTAATTCTAAACAGCACGACTTAGTACCTGCGTATGACAGAGAAACATGCCCAGAGGGCTGACACTGCTCTGGGCTGATAGCAACATTGGTCGAAACGTACTCCTGGCCAGGTGCTTCCTGTGCTAAGTTAATTACCGGATCTTTGCGTTTAATCCACCAACAGTTCCATGAGAATCATGCTCTCATCACCATCTTTGATTCTTATCAAATGTGGGAGCAGAGGTTAAGTCATATGCCCACGTTCACCCAATTAATGACTAGCAGAGCCTGGATGCGATGCTGGTGGTTTGGCCCCCAGCCCTGTGTCCCCTCTCCCTGCTCCCTGGGGCGGCCGGGCTCGGAGCCTAGGTCGGTCCCTGCCCAGGGCCCCGTCTCGTCCTCCAGCACCTGCAGCCTGCTCTGGCAGCAGGGTCCCATGTTCCTCCAGTCCTCTCGCTGACCTCACACCAACTCGGCGGGGAGAACCTATTCATCTATCTCCGAGCATACCTGAACTCCCTGCCCCTTGTCAACCTAGCTGATTCCCTGTTCTCTGGGCTTGGGTCACAAAACGGCAAAGCAGTTCTCCTCTCACAACATCTGTACCAAGATGAAGAGTAGCCATGCCCTCGGGCTGGAGCCTCCCAGCTTTCACGTTCCTGGCATGTCTGCTGCCACCTGGATAATGGGCTTTGCTTTCTTTGTTCCCCTAACTCCACTTGAGAGTCTTCCAAGAGCCATCTTTATTTCCTGCTTCTCTCCCTCACCAGCCAGCTCTTTTGGAGGAAAGGCACCCCGTCTTATTCTTTATATCCTGGGGCCTGGCACCACGCCCAACAGATAGTGGGAGCCCGGAAAATATCGTTTAACCATTCTTCTGGCTTCTTTCCTCCTCACTTTTTTTCTTCTCCTTCCTTCCCTCCCCTCATGCCCAGATACTTTTTTTCTCTGTTCCTTAGAGACTTGGAGATTCTGCTTTGGGCAGGAAACCAATTTTTTAAAATTTTGTGCGTGGGCAGGGGTTCATGTAATCAAAGAGAGGAGGAGGGACTGATGTCCCTTGATCTGTGACTGCTTTGGTGGGGAGGGAAATTTAGAGGAAGGGGAGAGAGAATTGTTGGCACTGTAGGGATTTATTCACTGAATGGCATGGTGCTATGTTCCTCAGAAGTCAGGCTAAGGAAGCTCCCTCCACCACCAAGCCACTGGCTCTCTTTTTGCATGTCTGGTGCCACTGGGAAAAAAAAGAAAGCGTCTACAAAGAAGGACCAGGGCTGGTCACTTTCGTTTGCATCCCTCCAGTTGAGAAGAGGCAGCTCTACTGTGGCAGAGGAGAGGAAGCTCTTGGTGTACAGACCTCCGGGTCCTGGACAGTCTGGGGACTGAAGGCCCAGCGCAGAAAGAGATTGAGGGCCACAAAGCAACTTTGACCATCAGAACCTGGTAGCAGCATCCCAGGGCCTCGTGAGGCGGAGGGCTGGCGGCAGGGGGAACGGCATCTCCACAGCTGTGCCTCGTACATGTCAATGTGCCATCAGTGTTATCAGTGATCACTGTTATCTTACGGGCCTGAAAACACTGCGCTGACCTGATCAGCTCTAGATGAGAATTCCTAAAGAGGAACAGCAATTCATTCAAACTTCAGCTGACATTTTTTTTTTCCTTTTTCTTTTGGCTGTGCCACATGGCTTGTGGGATCTTAGTTCCCCGACCAGGGATCAAACCTGGGCCCCATGCGGTGGAAGCACAGTCCTAACTACTGGACTGCCAGGGAATTCCCATCAGCCGACATTTTCATTTTTTTTTTCACACTTTTATCTTTAACGGGGAGTCTGGTAAGTGCCTACCCACTGCTCAATGAGCCTATTTTGGGTGGAAATGCTTGTCACGTAATTAAAAAGCCGTTTATGTCAGAACAGGGACTGGGCGGCTGTTCTCAGGACAGAACCACATGGCCTGGGCTTTGCCCAAAGGTTCTCACATCTCTGTTCCTCTCTCCCGACTCCAGCCTTTGACTTCTACCAGAGACTCCGCATCCCCCTGGGCGACTCCCCCAAAGCATCCGGCTCTCTGCGGTCCAGCCCCTACGTGCCCCAGTGTGACGCATTCGGAAGCTGGAAGCCGGTGCAGTGCCATGCTGCAACTGGTGAGGGGGGCGGGTGCCCCGGGGAGGCCAAGTGACACCCTTCCTTTTCACTTAAAGAGCCCTGCACTGGGGGGGAAGCAAGCTGGACTCTAGGGCCCTCTTTGGCAGCTGGCAGCAAGTCCATTAGTTTCTCTGGCCTCTGGTTGTCCCATCTGTACAATGGGAGCAGTGACCTTCTACCAGCCTGAAGGTCAGGTGGGTGGTTGCTGGGGTTTCTGGTTGTTAAAGTCTATGATAGCCAGTATTGGGGAGGGCAGACAGATAGCAGGGGGCGGTGAGGAACCTTATTGGCACTGCTATGAATGCAAAGAAGGAAAGGTTTTAGGTTGTTTTTAATTCTTATTGGAATTTAGTTGATTTACAATGTTGTATCAGTTTCAGGTGTACAGCAAAGTGAATCAGTTATGCATATACATACGTCCAATCTTTTTTAGATTCTTTTCCCTTAGAGGCCATTACAGTGTATTGAGCAGAGTTCCCTGTGCTACACAGTAGGTCCTTATTAGTTATCTATTTATATATAGTAGTGTGTATCGCGGGACACTCGGGGCAGGTCCCTCCGGGTGCTTCCTGAGCTTCTGGCCATGGCTCTTTTCCAGGGCACTGCTGGTGTGTGGACGGGAAGGGAGAGTACGTCCCTGCCTCACTGGCCGCCCGCTCCCCGCAGATCCCGCAGTGTAAGTGGAGCCCCCAGACTCGGGTGGCGGGCACTCTCGCGGGTGGTGCCTGCGTCCAGCCTGGGGAGGCTCCGTGGCTCAGCCCTTCAGACGAGCCCCCGAGAGCAGCCAGCCTGCACCTCCCCGAGTCCCCAGGTCTGGAAGACTCCGTGACCTTGGCCCTTCCTAATTGGTGCTCCTTGTTTCCCAGGTGGAGAGAGGAAGCTGGGATGGGGAGGGAGGCCCAGGTCTCCCCCCATACCTGCTCCCTGGGCAGTTTCATCACTTCTGTAGTTTCAACAACCACCTCACATCTGGCTTACAGTCCAACCTCGCTACTGAATTCAGACGCATGTAATGAAGCACTCACTTTACATCTCAGAGATGTTACGTCCCATGTGGGTCTTTGTCCCTGAGTCTCAGCCTGCTTCTTCTCTGAGGTTCCAGCTCTCTGTACAAGGCAGCTCCATCCACCCAGATTCGTGGCTCTGACACTCAGGGCCAACCTGGGCTCCCCACCCTCCCTCAGCGCCCATGGCCAGTCTGTAAATAGCTCCCCTGTCTCCCCGCCAGGCGCCACCAGCTGTGAGAAATATCGAGCCAGTGGGCTGATTTCCAGTTGGAAACAGGCTGGTTCCCAAGTAAAACCATCTCCGAAAGACCTGTTCATCCCAACCTGCTTAGAGGTAAGCCTCTGAAGGCCCAGGAAGTTCGAGAGGGAAGCTAGAACTTCCTGGATGGTGATTTTTCTCATTGCCAATACATTTGTTTTAGTTGAAAACTCACAGGGAGTTCTAGGTCTGGGTTTTTGTCCCAGCCCTGGCCAACCCTAGCTGTGTGACCTTGGGCAATTTATCTACTCTCTCTGTGCTTTGTTTTATCCCAAGATCAGGCCACATTTTAATCTTCCCTAGTCCTACGATTGTTTTGAGGCCCTAAGGAAATATCTTTAATGAAAACTCTTTGAAAAATACACATATAGGGACTTCCCTGGTGGTCCAATGGTTAAGGCTCTGCCCTTCCATTTCAGGGAGCGTGAGTTCAATCCCTGGTCTGGTAACTAAGATCCCATATGCTGTGTAGTGTGACATTTAAAAAAAAAAGCTAAATAAATAATCGACACATATATAGTTCTTAAAGCCATCTGGCCATGTCACCATGCCCGTCATATTTTGGCTTTTCAACATAAATGGGAGATGTCATAATATTTCCCTCCCCAGCTCCCTGGATGGTTGTCATAATTTAGTGCAGTGACTGATGTGAAAGCTCTTAGAGAAAGAATTTTTGCTGGAATCAACCACTTAGGTGCCAAATGGTGGAAATCTCTGTGCCTCGGGCCCCTTTCCCTGAAGTAGGGGTGATAGGAACACTGCCACCCACTCTGCAAGGCTCCCAGGGGCTCCAAGAAAATCAGATGAAATTAGTAAAGTAGAGGTTCGTGAAACTGCAACTTACTGAGCAACAGTTTCCTTATTATTATTCCTCGCTATTATTGTTGTTTGGTGCTGCCAGCATGGACCCCAATTATGATGGAGTTTTGTAGAGAAATTTAATCTTTTATATTGGCTGACATGAGAGTCTGCTCCATCATCCAGGGTGGCGAGTTCACCCATGGAGAGCAAGAGGCAGACACCGCAGCTCTGACGGAGGGGAAAGGGGTTCAGACCAGGTCCCAGAGAACCTCTGATCATGTGGTTTTCCAGCCTGGCTCCTGGAGGGCCCAGGAGCCAGGAAACAGGACCCAAGACGTCCAAAGAGGATGGCTGTGCCTTGGACCCAGCTCCCCGGGACACGTCATATCAATGGCTAGAATGTTCTCAGTTTTGTCTTTATCCCATATTTCCTGAAACCTTTGCTTGGGTTTGAATCTTAGCTGTGTAACTTAAAAGCCCAGCACCCAGGGGCTCATCACCTGATTTCTCTGGGCCTCCCTGAGTAGAGTGGGGACAGTAGGCTCCCTACCTCCCAGGGCTTGGATGACACCCCCGGGGAGGGGGACCTCCTGGTTATGTTCTCTGTAAATGTTGGGTGTTGTTATGATGGTCATTTCTTGTTTGTGAACACGGCACAGCAGAATATAAAACGAACACGTGCCCAGGAAAAGCTCAAGGAAACCCTCAGGGGAGGCCAGGAAGCTTGGAGGAGCTGCCTTCTCCACACCTGCTATTACACACACAGGAGAGATGACATCTCCTTCCATCAGTGTTCCGAGGAGGAACGTGCTCAAGGGTCCATCTAGTCCCACCTTCTACCTTTTCAGATGAGGAAACACCCCAGGGAAGTGAAGGAGCTTGCCAGGTGTCCCCCACCTGGCCCTGGGACAGGCCGAGGAGATGGGGGCCCCGGCCAGGGTTTGGGTGGCTGCTTTGTACCTTTTCTTTATTCTTTGTTGCAGGTGTTATAGGCTTCCTTTCTCCGAGGCATGCTTATTGAAAATCATTTCCGGAACTGGGGCGATTGTTTCAAGAGAGTGGCTGGGCTTTGGGGCTGGTCAGGTTAAGGCCCAGCCCGGGTCTGCCATTCCCCAGCTATGGGATGTTATTCTGTCACTTTCCGTCTCTGAGTGAGCCTCAGTTTTCCCCACCCTAAAATGGGTTAACTGTGGTTCCTGTCTCATGGGGTTGTTGTAATGATCAATTCGAATACTGTATGTAAAGGGTCTGGAGCAGGACAGCACCTCCCCACCCCACCCTCTCCGTTTGGAAAAGCCACCGCCAGTAGTTTTGGAAGGAACATTCTTGACGTCTGGCTCCTGACCTATCAGCTACAAAAGCACCTTCCCTGGGTGACGCGACCTCGGCTTTGTCTCAGACAGGAGAGTTTGCCAGGCTGCAGACGTCGGAGGCCGGCCCCTGGTGTGTGGACCCCACCTCAGGAGAGCGCACATCGCCTGGCACAAACAGCAGCGCCCAGTGTGAGTAAGGACCCTCCCCTTCGCCCCCCACCCCCTCCCATGAGCACCAGGTGTGCAGCCCCGAGACCTGGTTTCACATCCCAGCTTGGCTGCTTTGAGAGCTGAACAAGCCCCTAACCTCCCTGCGCCTCAGTCTTCTCATCTATGAAATAGGGGCAATATTCTCCCACCTCAGTGGGTTCTTGGGAGAAACACACACAGCAGGAATTGGGGCTGTGCTTTGTAGCTAGAGGCGCAAACCAGCGCTGGTTCCTATTAAAGTGGGCCCTGGTGCTTTCGTGGGGGACCAGCTATGCTGCACCGATGCCGCCACAGGCTCCAGCCTGGACCCACTATCTGGTTTCCATGGTGAAGTCAAGACGATGTCCCTAAAGTGCACATGTGCTGATGTCCCTCCTCTGCCTGAACCCATGGACGCTCCCTGTGGTCCTGAGGCCCAGGCCCCTTGCCGTGGTTCAGGGGCCCCTGCCTGTCTGGACCCTGTTTCTTCTCTTGCTTCTTTTGTTTTTCCATCTCGGCATCAGGATCTAGGTGTAATAAACTATAGTCAGACTTTTCAAGCAGGTGGACACTCCCTTCCCCTGGGGCCTTCATGTGTCTGGTTCAGCCTCTGCAAACCTCGCATCCTCTCCCTGCACCAGCTAGCTAACTCTTACTCAGCCCACCCACCGGTCCCTCCAGGAAGCCTTTGCGGGCCTCTGTCTTTCACGACTGAGTTCAGCCCCTTCCTATGGGCTCCTAAACTGCCCTGCACATCTCTTCTTGTTGCTCGTATCACCTGAACTGTAGTTGCTTACTTGTTAAATATCCTTTAAGACTCTAAGCTCCTTGAGGGCAGGCAGAGTGTGTGTGTGTGTGTGTGTGTGTGTGTGTGTGTCTCTGTGTGTGTGTGTGTGTGTGTGTGTGTGTGTGTGTGTGTATGGAGCAGATACAGGAGTACAGAGCTGAGTGAAGCCCAGGCTTTGCCCTGTCCTAGTTCAACACTGCAGTGGGGAGGCAGCCCCAGACCCTGGGGCCCTGCAGGCAGATAGCGGTGGGTGGTGACAAGGGCAAGCAAAGAGCCCATGTGGCTTGTCTTTGCATCAAGGCCCAAGCCTCTGTGAAGTGCTCCAGAGCGGAGTCCCCTCCAGGACAGCCAGCCCCGGCTACACCCCGGCCTGCAGGGAGGAGGATGGAGGCTTCTCCCCAGTGCAATGCGACCCAGCGCACGGCACCTGCTGGTGTGTCCTGGGCAATGGAGAGGAGGTGCCCGGGACGCGCGTGGCCGGGAGCCAGCCGGCCTGTGAGAGTAAGTGGTGATGGGGTCCTGGGCTGGTGGGGTCCTGCTCATCTCTTCCTTTGCCCAGGCTGGAGTGGGGGGAACTCCAAAGGTGCCAGGACCGTGGGGCAGTGGGGGCAGGAAGGCAGACAAGGGAACCGCAAGAGGGATGTGGTCACAGTTGATTCCTGTGCTGCTGAAACTGCATCTACTTCCTGCAAATGCCCAGCCCTGGGGCTCAAACCAAGGAGAGCCCGTGTGGGAATCTCCTGAGCCGGCACCTCCCGAAGCTCGGGCACTGGCCTGCTGAGCGGTGCAGGGTCTTGGTCTCCCATCCTCGAGTGGGTAGGAGGGTCCACACAGCAGATTCTCAGCTGGGTTGCTTCAGGAATCCGTGGAGGTGTTCATTTGTTTCTAGTTTAAGAAATCGTTTGGATATCAAGCATTGAAATATATATCATATGAATGTTATTATTATATTGAAATACATAAGTGCTTATTAACATATATTATTTAGTTACCAATTACTTACCTTTTATTTCTCCTATATACTCAAGTCACAGGATATTGTAGTCGTTTTAAAATTTATGTGCACACGTAGTTTGCATTATCTGTAACTTTTGCTTCAGGACAGCAAATGAAGACATTGTAAAATATTTATTGCCAATTGGGATGTTGGGTCTGGCAGGGTTGAGAAATATTGCACTAAATGACTAATGTTATTGCAATTGCCTTTCTTTTGCTGTCTTTATTGTTTTGTCGCCTTATTTTTAACTTTTGCAGTCTCTAAGCAACATTTTGGAACTGCAGGCACGTTTAATTAGGTCTAGTGATTTCTATGTGTAAAGAGAATTCTTATATTTATAAATTTATATTTATATTTGTAAAGAGAAAGGGGGGCCTTCAAAGGACGGGTGGGCAGGAAGAGTCGCTAGCTCTCTTGTGGGGCTCTGTCCCCTTCTGTCCATTTCCTCGCCTGCCCCAGCCTGTGCGTGTGCCCGCGGCTCGCACCACACGCCTTTTCTCCCAGCCCCGGTTCCCACTCTCTGCACAGGACCTGCTTCAAGGCCCTCGGCAGCCGCCATGCAGGGAACGTAGTAGGTGCTTGAGGGGTATTTATGGGTAGAGCTCCCCACCGGGTGCTGCCGAGAGAAGCGACGTGCCAACCTTAGGTCAGACACAATGAACATTGAACTTGCAGGGCATCTGAGTGGCCTGCACTGTCTGGGACCCAGGAAACAGACTGGTGTGTCTCCTGCAGGAACAGGTCTGGGAGCACAGGTCTGGGGTTTGGGAAGACCCCCTGTGGCTTGGCCCTGCAGGATTCCATGGTGATAGCTAGCTGTGCAAAGATTTACCTGTTAAAATATGCTTTCACACCACTTATCCCATTTTTACCTCCCAGTGATGCAGGTAAATGGAACAGTCCTACTCCCCATTTTACAGATGGCAAAACTGGGACTCACAGAGGTTTGTTAATGTGTCCAAAGGCACACAGCTAGCAAGTAGAACAGCCAGCACTAACACTAGTCCCCCAAAGGCTCTTCCTGCTGACTTCCTGCAAAGCATGGTGCAGGAAGCTCAGGTGCGGTGGCCAGACAGACAGACCTGAGAGTCAGCTCTGCCAACTCCCTTGCTGAGTGACCTTGGGCTAGTCCCTTAACCTCTCTGGACCCCAGGTTCCCAATCTGTGAAATGGGCATGGGGAATCATAGCTATTTCTTAGAGTCATCGTTAGGATTCATTCAAATCATCTCTGTAAACTGCTTGGCCCTGGTGGCAGCCTCCAGGGCCAGGCCTGGCTCCCCACTTGCCGCTGTAGCACTTAGGGCAGAAGAGTTAAGGTCCCTCTGTGACGGGGTCCTCCCCTGTGGGATGGGGGTGACAGCAGTTTTGTCTCATGGAGATGTTGTGAAGGTGAAATCAGTTCTTGGGAGGTGCTCGGGCCGCCCTGGCACGCGGTGGACGAGCCGTGTGAGTGATCCTGCACGCGGGGCTGGGAGCAGCATCTGGTTTCTAGTCCAGCCCCCAGCGTGCGCCCCTGCGCAAACCTCAGCTCCTGGGAGGCTCTGTTCTCCTCGCCTCTAAAACGGCAATGACGCAGTTACGCTTTGCAAGGACTGCGTGAGATGAAGGAGGTAAAGGGCCTCTGTACCCTGGCCCGCTGTGGGTGCTCAGTTCACTCTGGTCTCCATACTTCTTCCTTTTTTCCTCCTCCTGGACCATGGTGGCCGGATGAGTCAAACCACAGCCAGGGAGTCTGTATTTCAGTGAAACTGGGGAAGAAGGCCGTGGGAAAGCAGGTCTGCTGGGCAGGGAGAGACAATGGAGAGAGGCGTGTCCGTGTCTCAGGTGATGTTGGGACCCCAGGAGGAAACACCCTCCCAGCCAAGTCAAAGCATTCACTGGCCCACTCCCAAAAAAGGCCGTGAGAGAACCAGAAGCGCCACGGGTGCAGAGCCTGGAGGGGAGCCTGCATTTATTGAGGTTTACTCTGTGCACAAGGGGCTCATTCCCTCACTGACGCCTCGCTTTTCACACACATACGCACATAGGCCTGGCACGCTCACGGAGAACGTGGATTCTGGGGACCGGTTTTGCTATGTACTAGCTCTCTGATCGCAGAGAAGGTATTTATGCTCAGTGTGCCTCAGTGTTGACATCTGGGAAATGGGAATAATGAGACCTACCCCACAGCTTTGTGGGGTGAATTGAAGGAGCTAATATTGATGATGCTCTTAACAGTCCCTGGTATATATCCAGCGCCACACAGAGGTTTTTAAATAGACATGTGGTATTGGAGGCTCAGACGGTGAGGAGTTTTCCCTGGGGTCCCGCGGGAAGGACGAGAGTCAGTTCTGAGCCCACATATGGGTCCAGCTGGGAATCTTGCACGAGTCCTGCGAGGGGCCTGGCCAAATCGTCCTCGGAGGACAGAGGAAAGATCACGGGCTGGAGATGTGTGCATGCAGGTTCCAGTCTCTGCTCTGCCCGGCAAGAGTAGGAACTTGGCCTTGTCAGCCTCAGTGGCCTTGGCTGCAAACGGGGGCCTGGCTGCTGGTGCAGGAAGCCCCTCACAGGTCCTTGGCCCCTGGCCTGGGCACCCTCCCACATGAGAGCTCACGGCTCAGCAGTGCCCTGGCTTTCCAGGTGCCTAATACCTTCCCTCCCAGGCTTGGCCCACCTTGGTGGTCAGAAGTGCCAGGGACCTTTATCTCCATCCTAGAGGTGGGACAGGGAGGCTCAGAGACATAAGGGGTTGTGCAGGATCACATGCTCAGCACGGAGGGGTGGAGTCCTCCCCAGCCTGGTGACCGCCGCCTAAGCCAGAGCTGGGGCCAGGCCCTGGGAGACGTCTGTGGACCATGATAACACCGGGTGTTGAGGGCTCTGCACAGGGTATGCAGGCGGCCAGGAAGCCCAGAGGACGGGCATCGTCCCATCTCTGAGCAGCACCAGACTAAAGGGAGGTGTGGCCCTTCCCTGCTGGGCTAGTGCTTCCATTCAAAGCCCTCAAGCCCTTTCTCTGTCCTTCCAAATCCTCCGACCTCAGTTTCTTCATCTGTAAAAGGGGGATAATAAAATCTGGGATACCTATTTCATAGGGTTATTTTGAGTGAGGTCCAATAACTATTGATCGTGACAGAGTTACACAGCCTCTAAAATTCATGGTAAATATCAGCTGTTTTTTTCTCTTGAAAGTTTACCCTTATAGTGCATCAAATGCTATATTTCATTGTTCTGAAGAGGTGAATTCGTGTCCTAAAATTTCCAACCAGGCAATAATGTATTACTCTTGTTGTTATTGTTAATAATAATAATAATAATAATAATAATTAACATTAATGACCATTTGTTAGCTGCCAGTTACTCTTCTGAGCTCTTTACATGCTTTAATTCATTTTGATTCACACATCCCTCGAAGGTAGGCACTACTGCTATCCTCGCCATTTTATGGGTGAGGAAACTGAGTCACAGAGATGGTAATTAACTTGCTCTAGGGGGCTCAGCTAGGAAATAATTGACCCAGGACTCAAAGCCCACAGGCTGACCCATAGCCCACAGGCTGACTCTCCCCCCGCCCCGCCATACACATGGCACTTGGTAAGAGCCAACTCAATAAGCCCTCAAATTACAGTGCAAAATCTTGGCCAAAGGCCATCATTCTTAGTAGAGAGAAGCCCAGGCTGCTCCCTGGAGATCAAAATGGGTCATTCTCCATCTTCAGGGCCCCCAAGTACCCTTGAGTCACATGGGGGTCGCAGATTTTAAAGCCAGACATATACTGGCAGCAAGGCTGTGCCCGAGAGTCAGATAATTAACTGAATCTCTAGCCAGGTGTGAAATAGTCACACGGAGTGTGTCTGTTCTTTAATTTACCCATCCAATGCTTCTTGGCCTTTTGGCTAAGATCAGGTGTAGTATCTGTTCTTATCAGTTTAATTTACCCATCCACTCACTTATTTAACACATACTCTTGGAGCGTGTTTTCTGGGTCAGAATTGTGCCGTGGTCTGGGTGAAGAGAAGAAAGGGACCCTCTGTCCCCTCTGGGGCTCGATCCAGCAGGGAGAGTAGAATGGAGATAATTAGAGTCTTGAATAATTGATGACAGCGGCACGGGGGTGGGGTGGTCTACTCCGAGTGGCCTGAGAGCTTGGAGAAAGGAGGGCCGAGTGAGCCTGGGAGAACCACAGAAGGTGTTAGAAAGTTTGAGGGGTCGAGCTGATAACCGAGGACCCGAAAAGGAACCTTCTAGGCAGTTGAACAGGCAGAGGGAAGGGCATGGGGTGTGCAACCAGAGTACGGTCAGGGAATGACAGCGGTGCCCTGGGGCAAAGCGGGGCTGGAGGAGGCCCGAGCAGAGAGAGGAAGTCTGGTCAGTAGGTGCTCGGGGGTCTTGAGAGCCAAGCCCAGCTCCATACAAGTTCTCTGCTGGCAGCGAGGTCTGCATTGGATGTGAAAGCAGAAGGGCAGGGGATGAGGCCCAAATGAGGGGAGCTGGTGAGGAAGCTTTGATAGCTTCAGGAAGAAGGTGATGAATGTCTAAATGAAGGAAGTGCAGCGGGGATGAAGAAAAGTCGAGAAGGTGTGAGCCGCTGCCTCAGCTGGCTGGCAGAGGAAGTGGGATGGTCTGGGTTGGCTGCCATGTTTCTGGCTGGAGGTGCCGGGCCTTGATCTCAGGGTGCTAAAACTGGGGCAGTCGTGGGCAGCAGACACTGAGTTCTGGACACGTTGACTTTGGAGTGGAGGAGCTGGTTGGGAATTGGATTCAGAGATGGGAAGATGCTCGAGACGGCCTGAGCTAGAGGTGAGGGAGCAAGAGTCATCCCTGCTCAGTGTCCGTTAAAACCGAGAGGATGGTTTCTGCCAAGAAGAAGGCGGAGAGGGAGGGGGCAGGCCCAGGCCAGCCGAGGGAAGGGGGGATGAGGGGGGCCCGCTGTGGGTGAGCAGCAGTGAGAGGTGGGGGCACTCAGCCCTGGTGCTGGGCAGGTGCCCACAGCCGCCCCCTTTCCTTCTCCCAGGCCCACAGTGCCCACTGCACTTCAACGTGTCAGACGTGGCTGGCGGGACCGTCCTGTGTGCACAAGCCTCAGGTCCAGGAGGGGCCGCCGTGCAGCAGTGCCGGCTGCTGTGCAGCCCGGGCTACCTGAACGCCTTCCCGCCAGGGCCGCTGCTGTGCAGCCTGCAGAGGAGACGCTGGGAGTCGCCGCCGCCTCAGCCCCGCGCCTGCCAGCGTGAGTGGCCCCAAGAAGGTCTGCCCGGCGCCCACTCCCTCTCAGGGCTCAGGGCCGAGGGAAGGAGTAGATGTGCTTCCCAGGTCTCTGGGGTGAAGCTTTATCTGTGGCTTCTCTGGAGCGATCTGCTCCTGGAAGCACTTGCTATCATTTCAGGCTCCCCTGGGATGTCTTGGGTACAGGACTACATTTAAGATGCAGGTGCTCCGTTGGCTGCATTGGTTACTATGGAGTTGGCAAGCTCCGAGCTGCTGGTTCGGCCTCTGAGAGTGACAGTGACACTGCTACACCAGCCTCTCCCCCAGGTCCATCTGGAGCTCCAGAGCCAGGCTGGCTGCCGCTCCAGGCTGTGGCATCTGCTCTGACCACTGTGGGCCTGGCCCCTGTGTAAATACAGGCCAAGCTCCTTCTTCCTGCTCTCGCGCCGAACCCACTTTCACATGCATGCTGCTGTGAGGCCACACCGGGCTCTGACTGCATCTGCCTTGGCAAAGCCCAGCCGTGGTTACTCATAGCCAGGCCAGGCAGGGGAGGATGTGAGCACCAGCGCTGGGTCCACCCAGGGCAGTGAGAGGGGGATTCAGGAGAGAGGCCCAGATCCATGGACTGACTGTCACAACGTGGTTGGTAGAGGGTCAAGGGACAGTATTTGTCATTTGTCGCAAAGCATCCTGAAATAGAGAATGCTATCCAGAAAAAGTTCAAAATGTGATTTGGGCAAATAAGTGGCCTGTTTCCTCCAATGATGACAGAGTGGCCTGAGCTGAGATCAAGAGCAGACTGGTCATGACTGAGTAAGGGGCTTGGGAGAAGAGAGGCACAGGTCCTGAGCTCCTAAAGTGGAGTGCAGGGCTGCTGTGTACGACTGTGCAGGTTGTGCACTGAACAACCTCAGAGAAAGCCTTTCATATAGGCTGCGGTGTCTACTCTTAACTGACCAAACTAGGTGCAGTGGCCCTGTGTGAGTGCAAGGTGGTATGGAAGATTTTCCAAGAGGAGTGTCCAGGACCCCATGTAAATGTAAAGCAGCCTGGTTTAGAGGATGAGATAGGACTGAGCTTGCTGTGAGGGTGCAAAGTAATTGGAGACAAGCCAGCGTGCTAGGAAGTTGTGAGACTCAGAGGGTGACAAGCAAGATGGTGGTTTTCGTGGGCTCCAAGCTAAGTGAAGAAGGTTTATTTTTGCAGAGGGAAAACCAAGCAAAGCAAAGAAAAGAATCCTGCAGCTCTTCCACCCCTGTCTGCTGACCTCTGGTGCTTGCCCGCAGGGCCCCAGCTGTGGCAGACCCTACGGATCCAAGGGCAGCTCCAGCTCCTGCTCCCGCCAGGCAAGGTGTGCAGCAGTGACTACGCAGGCTTGCTGTCAGCTTTCCAGCTCTTCCTATTAGACGAGCTCACGGCCCGCGGCTTCTGTCAGATCCAGGTATGTACCTGGCCTTCCCCACTAGGAGGGCTTGCACTGAGCTCAGGGTCCCTGGGCAGAGAACCTCAGATCTCAGATGAACCTGCGGTTCAACCCTCGGTCCCTTTACCCAGTGGGCAAATGGAGGCCCAGGATGAGAAGGTAACTCAGACAAGGCTAAGGACACAGGGGCAGAGGTGAAACTGGTATCCATCTCATCACTGGCCATTCTCTCTGCATAAAGATATTAAACCAAATGTGTGCTGAACGCTTAGGTCATGCCAGGCACTGTGCACCCCTTGGCGTGGATGAGCTAATATGATTCTCACAGAGATCCTGCTATTATTACTGTTTGGTTACTGGAGAGTTAAAATAATTGGCCAGAGTCACGCAACTGGGAAATGGTAGAGCCAGGCTGGCTGACGTGAGGACAGAGCTGTGGTCACTGTGTGGTACTGTCCCCACCCATGAAGAAAGAGCCCGGGGATGAGGGCACGGAGGCTGCAATGCCATGATGCGCTTCCTGGACTGCTGTGCTAGGTGGTCCTTAAACCTGAGAGGAGGCATCATGGATCCTGGAAAACATTTCCATCATGGAAAACATTACGTGCCAACCGGAAAGATGTAGTTACCATAAGAGATTTTAGCTGTGTAATAGACAAGGGCTTTGGTTTTTCGAAGTCCCAAGTATTCACAGAGGGAGTCTTTAAAAGTCACTCAGTTAAATAAGTCCTTGTTCTACTCAAAGTCTGCTAACTCATCAGAGCAACCCATTTCTAGCACCTCACATTAAGAGTTTTGGAGAACACACATTTTCACAAAACCAAATACAAAAAGTATTGATTTGAAAACAAGGAGAAATGTATATTGACCCCTTTTAATCTAAAGGGATGCACTTGACAGCTGTATCAGCAATATCTATTGGTTATTGAGCCCTGGTTGTATTTCTGGTGCCGGGCTGGAAGTTTTACTTTCCTGATCTCAGATGATTACCGCTGCCTGCTCAGTGGGTATCATTAGCCTTTGATTTGTAAGTGAGTTAACTAAAGCCCGTGGAAAGTAAGTTGCCTGAGGTTTCAAATCACAGAGTAAGTGTAGACTCTCATTACACCAAATTTTTCATTCTTTCATTCTTCCTTTCCTTCCTTCTTTCTTCCATTTAACAAATGTGTGAGTGCCTATTGCAGGCCAGGCATGGCTTCAGGCCCTGAGGACAGTCAGAGATCAACAAAGCCAGACACGAGTTACAGTGGCCAGGATAGATCCTAATCAGTAATACGCTGATCCTTGGCAGTTCCTCAGCCTCTCTGAAGCTAATTCAATCTATAACGTGGGGTAATGATAGTCCTGACTCCACAGACCAGGGTCTGTTTGGAGACCAAATGAGTGCTTATGTTTAAAGCACTTCACGCAGGGCCTGAATAATGGAGGATGTTGCAAAAGTGTGCATGGTGCCTTCCAGGGCTGCTACATGCCGGGTGCACGGCAGTTCTCAGCCAGTGACAATGGCACGAACCCCCCATCCATTGGCGCACCTGCAGCCCAGGTGTCGTGCGGTGAGTGGCACACAGTAGGTGCTTGGTGCCAGTCTGTGCCTTGACCTGCCATTCATGTCGAATGACCTCCTGCAGCACAGGGCCTGCATTGAGATGGTGCCATCCGGACCCTGAATGAGGTGGTCGAGGCCTCTCGTGCTGCAGACTGAGGGCCAGGCCCAGATCAATTCTGGATCGTGGGCCAGACAGATGTCACTTTCCTTCACAGAACCTTCCTTTTACACAGAACCATCTCATTCACCTCTAGACGGCCACGCTTCTGATAAACTAACATCCCCCGGGGCTCGATATAAAAGTGCTTGAGGTGCTGCTTTGGAAAGAGTACGATAAGAGAGCCCATTGAGGCTTGTGTTGACTTCTGGCCCCTGCCTGGCACTGTCCTCGGGCCCCACCACTGTCCATCCACCCACCCTGCCCTGCAGACAGTCAGGGGACATTGGAGGCCACGCTCGGGTTGGGAGAAGCCAGACTGCATGGTCACAGTCCACTGTGGAGCTGGTGGGTGCTTCCAGGGAGGGAGGGTCATGTCCTGCTGGTTGTAGGTGTTGTGAGGACGTTGGCAGAGTCAGCAGAAGTTGTTTCTCCAGTGAAATACGGCCTCTTTTAGGCTTTCTTTTTGCACGTGTGTGTGTGTGTGTGTGTGTGTGTGTGTGTGTGCGCGCGCACGCGCACCCTTTTAGTTTTATTTTTTTGAGAATCTTTAAATCTTTTTTTCTAAGTATATTTGTTTTCTTTGTAGTTTTATTTTATTTTTGCATATACACGTATCTATTCTTTTTCAAATTCTTTTCCCATTTACGTCAGCTCTTACTGCACTCACACCCCTGCCTGCAAGCTGTGTGACCAGGGCAGGTGATTTAGCCTCTCTGAACCTGGAACCTCATTTTCCAGCTCTTTCAAGGCTGCGTCCTCACAAACGTCTCCCACTGTGGGGATGGGATGGTGGGGGTGCAGAGCGGACCTTCCAAGGACAGGGGAGGGCCCAGTAGCTCCCATTGCCCGGGGCCACTTCCCGGATCAAGGGGCGGTCACGTCCTCTCCATGACCTCCTCCAACAGTAGCACGTGCTAGTTTCGGCGCCTGGCGTGGGCTTGGCCATGGGCTCCTTGCTCCGTGTTCCAGAACTCGCGTCTCTGTGCAGGTGAAGACGGCTGGGACCCCCGTTTCCATCCCCGTCTGCGACGACTCCACAGTGCGGGTGGAGTGTCTGAGCGGGGAGCGGTTAGGAGCCAACATCACTTGGAAATTGCGGCTGGAGGACGCCCCGCCCACCTCCCTCCCGGATCTGCTTGACGTTGGTATGTTTTCCTGCGCTGCTGCCTTCAAGCTGCACAGACTCGCTGGGTCTCAGTGTCCCCATCCATCAGATGGAGCCACTGCGGTCCCAATGCCTTCTTGTGGGGCCCAGGGAGGGCACCATGGGCCTGGCCCGTGGGAGGAGCTGGTTACTGAGAAATTTGTGAAAAGGACTAGAGTTCTGATCCGTAGCTGACGGGAGCTAAATCATATCACCCGACTGTGCTTTCGAGAACATTTTCTAATTCTTCTCTTGGTTTTCTGGGCACAGAGAAGGAAGAGAGGTGTGAGGAAGAGGGGTGGGATGAGGGGGTCTCCGTTGGTTTATAACTTATGTCCTGCCTACTTCCAATTAGAGAACTTCTCAGGCCACTGACACTGTTTAAACCCGTCATTACACTATTTAAAAATGAGATGGTGATGATTTGGATGAATCGAGATAGAAAGATTTAAGGAGGAGCAGAGTGCAACTTACGATCGTTACTCTGAACCAGGGTGGGACACAGCCCACGGGTTTCTTTTCTTTTCTTTTTAAAATTTATTTATTTTATTTTTGGCTGCGTTGGGTTTTTGTTGCTGCATGTGGACTTTCTCTGGTAATGGTGGCTTCTCAGTGCTGTGGCTTCTCTTGTTGCGGAGCTTGGACTCTAGGCGTGTGGGCTTCAGGTAGTTGTGGCACGTGGGCTCAGTAGTTGTGGCGCACGGGCTCAGTTGCTCTGCAGCATGTGGGATCTTCCCGGCCCAGGGCTCCAACCCATGTCCCCTGCATTGTCAGGCGGATTCTTTTTTTTTTTTTTGGTATATATGGCTGTACTTTTTTTTTTTTTTAATTTATTACTTTTTTGGGGGGTACACCAAGTTCAATCATCTGTTTTTATACACATATTCCCATATTCCCTCCCTCCTTCGACTTCCCCCCCACCCTCCCTCGAGTCCCCCTCACCCTCCCCGTCCCAGTCCTCTAAGGCATCTTCCATCCTGGAGTTGAACTCCCTTTGTTATACAACAACTTCCCATGTCAGGCGGATTCTTAACCACTGCCCATGGGTTTCTGGCTAGAGGGTGGGGCTGCTCCACTTTCTCTTCCACCATCCGATGGCCACACACCCAGGGTCAGGGCTGGCTGGAGCTTGACCTCTGTTCTAAGAGGGGGAACGTGTGGAAAACACCAGGGTAACTCCGGAGGCAGACTGCATCTTGGCCGTTCTCAGCACTTGTGACCATAATTACCACGTCCCCCCACCATAGCATTATGAATTAGGGGTCTTTTTTGTTGTCCTCTGGAAACAGCCTGCATGATCTGGGTATGTTTGAAGCTGCAAATGGATGAGATATTTATTCCTGGTGTCCATGGCCCGGGGCTGCCTTTACGGTAGCCCGTTGCGGCGCGAATGTTGGTCGTGTGCTTGGACCCGCCCCAGCTCCAGTTGTAGAGCTCACCCATCTGCTTTCTTCCTAGGAAACACGTGGAGTTTGACAGCTGGAGGCCTTCTCAGCATTTAGCTGAACCCGAGCTGGAGGCTCTGCCTTCCCTTTGGTCCCATTGCATTCTCTCTTGTAATCATCACCAACCACAAGAGGGCTTCCCCACTTTTCAGAAGGAGAAACTGAGGCTCAGAGATGGTGTCTCGGCAAAGGCTGGGACAGCTGTGTATCTGGGTGGTGTACCTTAGATGAGCAACTGAAGTCATGATATCCTATACCAGTGGGGGTCACGTTGCTGCCACAGAAATGACAGGAGCCAGAGACCTGGGTTGGAGTCCAAGCCATGCTTCTGATTCCTGTGTGACTTTGGGTCAATCAGCCCCCTTCTCTGGGCCTCAGTTTCTCCCTCCGTACAATGAGACACTGGGTGAGGCCCATGTCTCCTTTTGTTGTGGACGTTCTGGGTGGCTCTGCGCCTGGATCCTCCCTGACCCTTGCAGGAACAATGAGGTGACACTCCTGCCTCACCTTGTGTCTTACAGAGGAGGCCTTGGTGGGCAAGGATCTCATTGGGCGCTTTGCATATCTGATCCAAAGCGGACAATTCCAGCTTCATCTGGATTCCAAGACGTTCCCGGCAGACACCTCCATCCGCTTCCTCCAAGGGGACCGCTTTGGCACCTCTCCCAGGACACAGTTTGGGTGCTTGAAAGGATTCCGCCAAGTCTCGGCCACCAGCTACGCCAGTCAGGACCCACTGGGGTGCGGTAGGTGCCCCCTCTCTCCCTGGACTGCTGTTACTGAGCTATGAGAGGTTGTGGGAAAGGCCACAGAGCTCCGAGAGAGGTGATTCCGACATACAGAGTGGAGAATCGTTCATTTATTTACTCAGTGAAAGCTTTTCAATTGTCCAACTATATGCACGGGCGTGCAGTTATCACCCATCAGGGAGTAGCTGAAACTAGAGGCAACATGACAGAGGCAGAGCCCACTGTTTGAAGGTAACCCTCCTCTTAGACCTTGACAAGCTTGGACCCGGTGGCCTGGGCTACACCGTCATGGTGGAGAAGGCACCCTGTGTGCTCCGTGACTTTTCCTAGTCTAGGTATGGCAACACGTTACTCACCACCATCCCCAAGTGGCCAGCGGTCAGCCCAGGACGTGATGGTTCAGGGGAAGTGAATCCTGGTGGAGGCTGATGGGGCTGTTCTTGGCCGGACACATAAGCAGCCTTGGAAGCCATTCTCACTAGACTGCAGTGGCCGGTGCCTCGAATGGAAGCCGTGTGAGTTTCCTGTTGCTGCCATCACAAACCGCCACAAACATAGTGGTTTAAAACATCACCCATCTATTATGCGACAGTTCTGGAGGTCTGAATTCTCACACGGGGTCTCACTGGCCTCAAATCAAGGTGTCAGCAGGGCTGCGTACCTACTGGAGGCCCTGGGAGAGAATTGGTTTCCTGATTTTTCCAGCTTCTAGGTGGTGCCCGCATTTCTTAGCTCGTGGCTTCCTTTCTTCATCTTCAGAGCCTGCACTGTGGTAGCTCACAGCCGTTCTTCCCTGCTCACAGCTCCCTTGGACGCTGTCTCTCACTTCTAAGGACCTTGTGATCACACGCAGCTGGGTAGTCTGGGACACTCTCCCTAGTTTACTAGCGACCCTAATTCCCTCTGCGGCCTTAGTTTCCCTTTGCCATGTGATCTAACATATTTACAGTTTCCAGGGATTGGGACGTGGACCTCTTGGGGGGCCATTGTTCCATCTGTTACTGAAACTTCCACGGCTTCACAGTGAGAAGCCTTCCTCCCACATGGCATGAGACACAGAGGCGTTTTCACTGAGCTGGAGAGAAAGATGTTTCTCGGTTATTTATTTTTCCACTATTTATATTGGTTGCAACACAAAAGTTACAAGGCCTTTCCTCTCATGAAATCCACGCCAAATTCTAAGCTCCATGCTGAATTCCAGAAGGAGCTAACTCTTTACACAGAAACCAGAGACACAACCACTTCTTACTAATATTTACAGAGGATTTTGCAGTTTACAAGGCACTTTCACAAATACTTAACTCTCGCAATTGCCCCCGCTGGCAGGTCACCTCCCCATTTGACAGGTGAAGAGACTGAGGCTCAGATGAGATGAGGTCATGCATCTGTAGTGCCCAGAACAGGGCTGACTCAAAGGAGGGACTCAGGTTTCTGTGGATGAGTCACCCCGGTCCTCTGGGACCAGAGCTCACACTCCTTCCACTTCGCAGAGCTGCCCAAACAGAGGGCAAGAAGTAGGAGCAGGCATGGATGGTGCCATCCACCAGGGTGCGTGAAACAGGGTCACAGAAATGGAGGTGATTGCAACACCTGCTGCTGTGCTCTCAGGCTCACTGTGAAGAGCCCTGGGCTCTACTGCTGGAGACTCACAGTGTGTGTGTGTGTGTGTGTGTGTGTATTGGGAGGAGGCTGCTTTTATAGTTACCCCAGGTGGTGTTGATGAGGGGGTCTGGGGGCCCCCCATCGGAGGCTCACCCACCTTGGGTACCCCCTCTGGAGCATGGGACCAAGAGGCAGGATGACAGGAGATGGAAAGAGGGACCAGTCCAGGTTCGCATTTCCTGCATGTAAAATAAAGGGGGTGGACTGGAACCCTGGTCCAGTCCACCAGATTAGATGACTTGCCTGCCAGGATGGAGAGTCTGGCTTAACTGGGAGATGGGAGGGGGATGCTGAACCAGGGGCCAGACTGGTGTCAAGCGGTGGGGGCACCTGGAATCAGAACCTGTCCTCGGGGTGACCGGGCTTCAGAGCGAGTGGGAGCCACAGAGCGGGCCAGGGAAGGGGCCGAGTGAGAGGTCTGGCCGGGGGTGCACTTGCTCCAGATCAGGAGTCGGCCACCTTTTTCTGTAAAGGGCGGAAGCAAGTCTTTTAGGCTTTGCAGATGCTTCCGTTTCTGTCTCGAGGACTCAACTCATCCATCATAAGGAGAAAAACACGGCTGTGTTCTAATAATACTTCATTTGCCAAACAGAAGGGGAGCTGAATTTGGCCCGAGGGCTGTAGTCTGCCCACCCTAGCTCTACATAAACCTGCATTCTGTTCTTTAACCGCGGCAGCTTTTTACTGATTCACAAAGAATTGTTGATCTCATCATTCTGCCCCACCCCTTTACTCCAAAAGGTTACAAAGGTCCAGGATGGAATTCACAAAAGCAGCACCAAAAGCCCTGGATTTTCTCCAGGATCAATGGTAACATCCATTCTCTATCGAGTTTCTGCATTGCTCTGCTCCAGGGAGTCAGCTATTTTCAATTCCATGGGATGGACGAAGCAGCGGGGATGGGGTGGGGTGGGGTAGGGGGGTAGTTAAGAGTTTCGGGAAACTGTTCTTGGAAGTCAGGGGCGCTGGGTTCAAGCCATGGTTCCAACACTTTCTCAATGTGGGTTCTTGAGACATTGCCCATCTTCACTAGGCGTAATGTGGAAAATAGGGACAGTGATACCTAGTTCGTTGGGATTGTGATTCACATTGCAGAATAGAATCCGTGCAAAGCACATCACTTCACACATAGTGAAAGTTCAGCAAATGGTTTTGATGTTAATTAGCCACATGGGATTTAAACTCAGCCTTGCTGTTTCCAAATTCTTTGTCCTGTCCACTGCTTCACAAGTCTCCCTTCTCAGCAAGGGCTCTTGGTGAAATCACACCCTGGGATTCTTGTATCTGTTCTTACTGGCTCTTTTTCCTTCTGAAGCACATCTGGAACACAGCTGTGAGGCTACACACAGAGCATTGTCCTCTGGAGATAAGGCGGGGTTTCTGTGTGTCGTCTTGGGGGGCCAATCCAGATGGTCCCCTGGGGGGCAGTGATTCAGGGGAACCAGGGGGAATGTCCCGCTCCCGTGACTTGGGCAGGCTCGGCAGCCTTGATCTAGGCAGTGCGTGCTGTGGGGGCTGGAGGCTTTGTTTGTAGTGCCCACGGGGTCAGTTATGTTCACCCTCTCGCCTCCCTGCCAGCCAGGTGGCTTCCCCTCGGAATTACCTGCTGGCAGCCTTCATGCCAGCTTGGTCCATTAAGGAGAATCACAGAGAAATTGTCTGGATTTTCCATTTCCTTTCTGGACACATTCACTGTCACTCGTCCACTGCAAGTTTTTATAATAGGGCTAGTTCTCTATGGATTTTTTTCTGATGTAACATGTTATATCTTGTTTCCTCCTTTCTCCTCCCTCCCTCCCTTCCCTCCTTCTTTCTCTCCTTGCTTCCATTCATGAATCTATCCATGTATGTATGCATCCATCCATGCTTCCATCCATCTACCCATCAATCTTTCCATCCATCCTCATCCATCCATCCATCCATCCATCCACCCATCCATCCATTCAAGCTTTCAAAGTATAATTATGTGTCAAACACCATGTGACATACTCAGAGCAGCAAAAGTCATAGCTCCACTTTCAAGGAGTTCACAGTCTAGCTGAGGAGAGGTTAAGTGAAAAGATAGCTAAAATATCATGTGAAAAGCCTTTTGCATCCCAGTCAGGGCAGTCAGGGAGGGGTTGCTGTGGTAGCAAAGGCTGATAGGAAGTCTTGAAGTGAGTTAGAATTGTTGCTTGGACAAGAGTAGATAAGAAGTGGGGTGTGGGTGTGTGTGTGTGTACGTGTGTGTATGTGCCCCTGTGCTGAGGTTGTTAATGTGATGGACATTCTAGGAATGGAGATTAGTGCAAAAGCAGAGAGTTACAAGGTGCTGTGGCTTTATGGAGACAGGGCACGTGGTTTTTGTGGCTGGAGATGGGGCCAGAGAGATAGGAGGGGACCAGAGTGGGAGAGACCTGGGGGCACAGCAAGGGGCTTGGTCTAGTGGGGTCACCAGGGGAGAATTTTCAGTTGGAGAGTGATGGGGCCAGGGGCGGGGTTGAGCAAAGCAGGCCAAGGAGTGAAGGACTGATATGCTTCCTCAGATAGTTTTCTTCAGCAGAAACGTGGCTGCCTTGTTTGGGGCTCTGGGGCCGAGTTGGCAGGAGGGAAGGCATAACCCCAAAGCTCTGTGAAACTCACAAACTCAAATTGGCCAAATCACCTCATTTTACAGAGGAGGGAACTGAGGGGTTTCCCGGTGATTTCCATGGAGGAATTTAACTGAGGGATAGACACCCAGTTGTTGCTGTGGACGCGGGGTCTCTGGGAGGACCCACCTGCTGGGGAAGTAGCCCGGCAGTGGAGACTCACCGTGAGGTACACAAGGATTCCTTCGGGTGGAAAAGACTCGACGTCATACACGGAGAGAAACAGGACAGGTGGAGAAGCCTGAAATGTATGGCAGTGAAGTTCCCAGCTCTCTTTTTTCTGCCCCTTCACCTGCACCCTGGTTTCAGGGGCAGCAACTCAGGCTGGCTTACATGGTTTTGTTTTCCTTTAGCGATGAACTTGGCGACTGCTTAAAAAAAGCCGCAGGACCGAGGTAAAAATACTACAGATGATTAACAGTGTGACTCAAAGGAGTAACGAAACCCCACTCTGCGCGAGGATTGCATGGTGTGGGGCAGGCCGGAAAACACACCACTCAGGTTCCAGGACGTGCCTGGAGTTTCTGGTTTACTCAGAAGTACCACACGCATTATGCACACCCGAGAGAGGGGCTGTCAGATCCATGCTGGCCCTGTCCTAGCACATCCCACACATTTGTGCTCATTTCTTCGTTAAAGGAAGGTGGTTGAATTGGTGGGTGGAGAAAAGGCTTTGGTTTGGCGAGAATGGGACGTGAATCCCACCCCATCACCTTGCTGCCTTGACCTTGAACATCAGTTTTCTCCCAGCTAGAACAGAGATGTTACCTTTCGCATAAGGTGATGACATCGAAATACCTGGCACTGTGCTTCGCATATTCCATAAGTTTACTTCCCTTTGCAGAAAAGCATGCTGAGGCGTCATGCAGGAATGTCCCGAGGCTCAGCATTCTCATCTGTGAAATGGGGGCAACATACTAACTCCTGGGTGTGCTGTGGTGATGTACATGGGGTACACAGAGGAGTGCCCGGCACACAGACAGTTCTCCCAAGAGTGGGCACACTTTTGGCTCCCACCCACACTGGGTAACAGCTCACTTTTCCTGGAAGTTACTTGGCCAACTCTCCAGAACACAACCCTGAACCAAGAAAAAAGTTATGAAAGACCTTCTTCTGCCACCCCTTCTCTGAGCTGTCAGAATCAGTGTGGCCAAGTTCATGCACTTGCCACAGACCAGAGCTCTTGGGTGCCAACTTAGAACAGTTATGCGACATGCATCTGTCCAGTTTGGATTTCTGGTTTCTCAGCTCATGTCATACTGGAGGAAGCACATTAGGAAGGGTTGGGAATGTGAGAATCAGAGGGACAGAGAGCACTGAGACTCTGCAGATTGACAGGGGAGCAGAGGGAGGAAACGAATGAGGTGATCGAGGCATCCAGGGGGCAAGATGTGGGGAGGTCCTCACTCCCAGGGTCCCTTGGTGTTTCTGAGTAAAGCAGACACTCCACAATCCAACCGTGAGGGCCTCTATCAATCCTGTGCCCTGGGCATCTCACGCACCTCCTGGTAGCCCCAGATCTGAGCCATGACATCACTGAGGCCCCTGAGTCAAGTGAGATGATGCCAAATTGTTGAAATTGCCCCACAGAGGGAGGACACCCTGTTTGGACAGAGCAGGTGTTGAGGTTGGCTGCAAGGAGTGACTCCCTCAAGTGCAGAAAGAATTGGCATTTGTTGAGCACCTGTGAGTCTGGCATCATGACATGTGCTTTCTGTACATCATCACTGCATTCCAATGGGATAATATTAATTAATCCCTATTTTCCAGAGGAGAAAACAGAGCCTCAGAGAAGCCCAGAGTCATTTAGGTATAGTTGGGAGGGGGACTTTATCCTGTCTGTCTGACCCCAAAGTTTGCACACACCACCCCCCCCCCCGCCCCCGCCACTGTGCTCCACCTCGATCCCTTGGCAACCTATGGATGGATGCTCATCTTTCAAGATGTTCTCCAGCTTCACCCCATGACAACCTTTGCTGTGTCTACTAAGCGCTAGCTCAGTAGCTGGCTCTGTCTGGCTTTTCTCTTTTCCATTCCTTGCATAATCCAAACTCATCCTGCCTCAGGATATTTGCACTTGCTGTCTCCTCTGCGTCTTTGCCCGGGGTTCTCCTCACCCATCCGGTCTCACACGTCACCTCTCAGAGGGGCCTTCCTTACTATTGTGCCCTCTTTTCCCGCTTCGTTTCACTCATATGTGACATTCTTCTCAGCCACCCTCTCGTCCTGCCAGCCCCACAGCTCCTGGAGAGCAGGAACCTTGTGAACCTTCTTCACGGCTCATCCCCGACTCTTACAGCCTGATGCACGGCACGTCCTCGGTGGGCATTGGCTAAGTGGACAAGCTGTTTTCTGATTTTGGAATCTCACAGACCCTGTGTGTCCTGAGGTTGTAAGTGTACAAGTGTCTTGTTCTTTAACCTCACTGTTCTGTTTATCTTTTCTAGTTAAATGTCCTGAAGGAAGCTATTTTCAGGATGAGCAGTGTATTCCCTGTCCTGCTGGATTCTACCAAGAACAGACAGGTAGCCTGGCCTGTGTCCCTTGTCCTGCGGGCAGAACCACCATTTCCGTTGGAGCTTTCAGCCAGACTCACTGTAAGTTCTAGTGGGTCCTACTTTGAAAGAGAAACCCTACAACACCTTATGGGCACAGCAAGGCATCTCAACCTTAGTACTATTGAAATCTGGGGACAGACAATTCTTCATTTTGGAGGGCTGTCCCTTGCATGATAGGCTGTTTATTTCGCAGCATCACTGGTCCTTACCACCTGACACGCACCAAGTTGTGACCATCAAACATGTCTCCAGACAAGGCCAAGTGTCTGCTAGATGGGGGCAAAATTGCCCACCCTTGAGAACCATTGTGTATAGAGCATAATAATCAAAGGGGCGCCACCTTCATGCCTGTGCTCTGTCAGGATCTAGGCCAGACATGTCACCCATGTTGTCTCATTCAATCCTCCCAACTCCCCTTCTAGGTAAACAGTATGAGCCCAAATTTTATGTATAAAAAGGCTAAGGCTCACAGAAGAAATTTAGGTAAAGTTGCTCAGCTAGTAAGTGAGCGACTTACTAGCTGGCCTTTGATCTTGGTATTGTCTGATTCTGAAACTTCTGATTTTTGTAAGTCAATGTTATCAGATTAAAAAGTGGGAGATGTTTTCCACCTACGGTCATTACCACCGTGTAGCTCATATTCCCTTCCTGGCCCTACGAATCTGTCAGGACTTTGTGTGCCGGTGGCCTTCCCGTATGTCATGTGATTTCACTTGGCCTATTTACTTAACAGTCACCTGGGGAGCGATGGGTTTTTCCTAGCAGTCGTGAATCTTTTCATGTTAGTCTGAAATTGTGTCAACATGAGCCATTGCTTTAAATCAGAGTAGTGTTTAGAATTGTAAAATAATTAATCAAAAGAGATCAAGTCGCCTTCTGTGATAGAAGTGGTTTCCTCGGTCAGAAGAGCGGTGGAAACAGGGTGGTATTTCCAAGAAAGTAAAAGTCAGAGGAATTTCCTAGGCCGAAAGCCTGACATTCTTTCTGGAGAAGAAACTCTTTCCTAGGAACGCAGAGTGTCCTTAACATCAGGGCGTCCCCCTCAGTTTGCACACGTTGGCTGCAGACACTGCGGTTTGGGATGACACAAAGTGCTGTCACGCTGCCCGAGGAACACTTTCTTAAAAGGAGTCCCTGCAGTTCCCCCTTGTTTGTGGAGGGAGAGCTGTATACACACATGGCAGGGGGCAGAGGAGGAGGCAGAGGCCTGGCACCCCCAAACCCATCTCCTCCCCACTCTCCCCTCTACTGGCGCTGTGACCTCGGCCAAGTCACCTTCCTCCTCTGAATGTCAGCTTCCAGATGTGGGGATAAAGACCAAACACTTATTTCTTATTGTAAATCACAGTATCAAAGCCCGGGGTGGACGGGGCGGCTTGTATTATGTGTCAGACACCGAGCAAGACACTGGGATAAAACAGGGAGCGAAGCCAGGTGGGGTCCCTGCCCACCGGGGAGGGAGGCAGACAAATGGGAATGAAGGCCGTGCCCCCGGCTCTGAGCAGAGGTGTGGGTCAAGAGGAGAGCGTGTATTCCCCGGGGGTCAAGGGGTTGCGGGGCTTCCCTGAGGAAACGAGGACTGGGCGGGGAAGAGGTAACGGCTTGAAGACTGGGGAGAGCCGTGCACCAGGAGAAGAACCGGGGGTGGGGTGGGGTGGGGTGAGGGCAGAGCCTTAGTCCCAGCAGATGGTATCTGAGCGGGTGGCGTGTTGCCAGCACTGCAGGCCGGTTGCTGAGGCACAGGTGCACGTGCAGGTCGGATGGGCGGGGGCCAGGGCACAGGGGCCTTAGGGGCCCAGAGGCGAGCCCAGACTTTGTGCTTTGGTCAGGGTGGGGACACTGACAAGTTTTGAGCTGGGAGATCAAACGTGGGACTTGGATGTCTGATCAAGGACTGGGAGCCTGGGGTCCGGCCAGGAGGGGACCCCAGACGCGTGGCACTGATAGCTGTATCCATCTTTGGCTCCAGGTGTCACTGACTGTCAGAAGAATGAAGCGGGCCTGCAGTGTGACCAGGACGGCCAGTACCGAGCCAGCCAGAGGGACAGGGCCAGCGGGAAGGCCTTCTGCGTGGACAGAGAGGGGCAGCGGCTGCCGTGGTCAGAGACGGAGGCCCGGCTGATGGACGCCCAGTGTCTGAGTACGTGCAGGCCGTTAAGTCAGCCACTCCTGGGGACAGGGCGTGTAATCCCAAGGACTTTCTAGAAGGGGAGAGACATGTGAGATGCGTTTGTCCCTAACCTTTTATTTCAAAAACTTTTCATCTGTGTAGGAGTTGAAAGAATAGCAGGATGAACAAATATTCATCACCCAGATCCAAAAATTGTTATTGTTTTGCTCTCTCTCTCTCTTTTAATCATTGGAAAGTAGATTTCAGACATCATGAAACTTCACCCCTGAATACTTCAGCAACATGAGAATTGAATTTAAAAATCACCCATCTGCCGAGTTTCCTTTCTTGTGGGCAGCTTGCCTCCGAAAACTGGTCAGCACGTCTCCCTTGGGATGTTGGGGGAAGACCCCAGGGCCCGTCCTTCTTCCATAACTTACTTGCTGGGCGACCCAGAGCAAGTTGCTCAACCTCTCTGATCCTCCTCAGCTCAGCAGCCACTGCGAGGGGCAATATCACCCAATGAAGATGGCAAACACTGAGCCCAGCTCTTCAATGAGATAATGGGTGCGAAGGTCCTGGGTGAACTGACAGATGCCCTACAATCCTAGGCGCAGTGGGAGTGCGGCCAGAACTAGTTTAATCCCAATGGTGCCCTTTACTGGCCATGTAGTGCTGGGCAAGTCATTTACCTTCAATGGTTTCCCCATCTGTAAAATGGGGATGTTCATGCCTTAGTAAAGCTCTGATGACTGCCAAGGATGTGTGTGTGTGTGTGTCTGTGTGTATGTGTGTGTGTCTATGGATACATTGTAAATCCAATGAAAATCTTTATTATTTTTTTCCTAATATCCCTCCTGTTGGGCAGAAATAGTCCAATCAGGGGAGTTAGAGCTGGAGGTGCTTTAAGAGATCAGTTAGGCAGATCTTTGGTGTCCTTTATAAATGAGGTAGAGGATGTCCTCAGAGGGAAAGAGGATTGCCCAAGGACCACTGTGATTTCTGGCCATTCTGGGTGCTTGTGTCTTAACTCTGGCATTCTTTGCCTCCCTACCACTGGCTCGGCTGTGCGGATTGTCACGCGCACTTTGTAAAGCATTTCCTGGCTTGTTCAGCCCTGTGCTCATCTGGAGCAGAAACGCCTGTTTAATCAGTGGAACCAGAAACGCTTATAAGGAACAGCTCAGCTTTGCCAACTTTGACAACGCCTCCCTGAGGTACTGGCTTATGAACAGCCTCCAGATTGGTCCTCAGCATCTTTGGCTTCTTATGCAAACCTCAGAACTTAAATTTCCCTCTCTGGACATACAGGAGGATTTCCATGTTAAGAAGCTGGGCCCCCACTGGGATGGCAACATGCCTTCTCAGAATCTTTTCAACTTGACTTTGAGAAGACCTTTCTCTTTGGGGGTGGAATTGCAGTCTCATTGTTGAGGCTTTTGTCTGCTAGAAAAGGCAAAGGGAATAGCGATCGGCTATATAATTCCCCAAACAGATATCTACCTTGGCCAGTGGAAATATTTCAAGCTCATCTTCCCTTCAACTCTAGATGCAGTTTTCTAATTCTGCCCTTTGTTGGCCCATGCCAAAGACTTCATATACCATGTCAAGTGCTCAAACAGAGGAATATGCCTGCCTTTGGAATTACACTGTCTTCATAATGTTGTGATGATTTTGATTCCTGGTGTTGTAATGATTTTCACAGTCATCCATCCATCCATCCATCTGTCCATCCATCCATCCATCCATCCATCCATCCATCCATCCATCCATCCAATAAGTAGGAAATGAGTATATATCTCTATCACTATCCTAGCCAGCAGGAGTTCAAATATCATCAGAACATTATCCTTGTCTTGGAAAGAGACAGGCACATAAATAGCCATGGTACGCCGTGCAGGAATCACAATCAAATAGAGTGAGGTGCCCTGATGCTGACCCTTTATACTTTCCCCAAGGCATTTGTAAATATCTGTTATGTATGTAAATTTGTAAATATCTGTAAGGCATGTGGGAAATTACACCAACAGAATGTATAAATCTGCAAGCTAGCTCAATATTCCATGGAAGCAATGGTAACTCAATTCATAGATTGTTTCTGTTCTGTTTGTCAAAGAGCTTCTTCTTTGAACTCTGCAATGTCAAGATCTCTATCAAGCTGTCCCTTATGTGAAAACCAGCAGATTCTTTAACTGAAGTGCTCAACTTACTGCATTTATGGCTCCTGAGAAGACTTTAATTGGAAACTGAAAAACTTTTCAAATTTTATTTAGTATCCTAGAATGCTGTAAGATTCTGGTCCATAACAAACAAGCCTTAGGGACACTGGGCTGCATATAACATGGTGTTTACTAGACTGGAGCTTCTGGTCCCTATAAATAAGATACCAGGGAGTATAAAAAAGAAAGGAAGATATGAGAGCGGAAGGACCAAATATGGGCTGAGCACATGAACTTGGCAAATTTAATGATCAATGGAGGACCACTTTGTAAAATTAGAATTTTTTATATCAGAATTTTTGAAGCCTTAAAGCATGTCATTTCTATTATATTAATATGCCCCTCTCCCATTCCCACTTTGAAGGTAATAAACTTTTTTTCTGCACTTATTATGAAAACTGAGAATAGGTTGGTTTGGATGGTTTTGAATTTATTGACATGATGAAAACCAACCCAGACATGATCTCTTCTATAAAGCAATGGAGGGACTGCCTTGGTGGCACAGTGGTTAAGAATCTGCCTGCCAATGCAGGGGACATGGGTTCAAGCCCTGGGCTGGGAAGATCCCACATGCTGCGGAGCAACTGAGCCCATGCGCCACAACTACTGAGTCTGCGCTGCAGAGCCCAAGAGGCACAACTACTGAGCCCACGTGCTGCAACTACTGAGCCTATGTGCCTAGACCCCATGCTCCGCAACAAGAGAAGCCACCACAATGAGAATCCCGTGCACCACAATGAGTGGCCCCCGCTCACCACAACTAGAGAAAGCTCAAGTGCAGCAACAAAGACCCAACGCAGCCAAAAAACAAAAACAAAAACAAACAAAAACGATGGATATGTATGAGAACGAGGGGGTTTACATACATGTTTATAATCATGTCTGCAAAAAACTAGCACTCATGCACTTTGATACTTCCTGACAATGAGGTGGAAAAAGGAGACATAGCAAGTTACAGCTCTCAGTATTAGCTACGAGGCAGCATTCTGGAACTACCCTTAAAAGGGAATTTCTCTTTTTAGAACACCTGTGTGACCAAGGGTTGTGAGTAGGAAATGATTTCTTGACCTAAAACTCTTTTTGGCCTCTCTGCAGAGGCCCTAGACTCTTCAGAGTGAAATTTCACAGATCTGCTTTCCTTTCAGTGATGCGGAAATTTGAGAAGCTTCCAGAATCTAAGGTGATCTTCAATGTCGACATTGCTGTAGTGGTCAGGTCCGAAGTTCCCAGTGCTGAATCCTCACTGACACAGTGCTTGGCAGGTGAGGGATAGTGGGGAGGCCAGGCACCTGGGTAGTGCCGTAGGAATACGCTATACTGGTCTTGCAAGACATGCCAAGTACAATCCTTGAAATGACAATCAGATATACTTTCTCAAAAATACTTTGTAAGGGGACTTCCCTGGTGGTGCAGTGGTTAAGACTTTGCCTTCCAATGCAGGGGGTGAGGGTTTGATCCCTGATCAGGGAGCTAGGATCCCACAGACCTTGTGGCCAAGAGCCCAAAACATAAAACAGAAGTAATATTGTAACAAATTCAATAAAGACTTAAAAAAATGGTCCACATAAAAAAAAAAAAAAAAGCTTTAAAAAATACTTTGTAAATCAATTGATTCCCAAAATGTACATCCAACTCATAATTTCCATTCCAAGCTTATACAGCATCTGCCGTCTACCAGGAACGCGGCTCTGCCAAGTGTTAGGGAGCAGAACTGAAGGACACTTGTTCCTTGTAACGCATTTTGTCCAGGTCAGGAGATGCATCTGTCTATTTCAATGGTGAGGGCAGAGATGGGTAATAACAACTGCCACTTACTGGGCATCTGTCTTTACAAGCATTATCTCATAATCCCCCAGTCCTCCAGGAATAGTCATTGTGACCCACGTTACAGTGAGTGTGTGTGTTTGCGTGTGTTTGGGGGGCAGGGAGTAGGGGTATGTGTCTGTCTGTCCCCAGCATCTCCTGAGGGACAGGTGGGTGACTGTCCCATGGCGCTTGCAGACTGTGCACTGGACGAGGCCTGCAGCTTCCTCGCGGTGTCCACGGCAGGGTCAGAAGTCTCCTGCAATTTCTATGCGTGGACAAGTGACAACATCGCCTGCACAACTTCTGGTCGGGTGAGTCTCAGCGTTGCGGTTCTGCCTCTTGTCCATCCTACATCAGACAAGCCCTGATCACATCGACACCACTCCAGTCGGGCGATGGGATGAGATTGTCAGTAGCTGGTCCCACATTACCTCCATTTCTTCACAATGATGAGACTTCGGGAAGTCGAAGCTGCAGTGGACCAGTGATGGTTCAGGATGAAGCTGATGTAGGGACTGTTCATCTGAGCAGCATCATGTCCTGACAGATGCATCAGAGGAGGATTTCAGTGATGAGCCCCCTCCTTCTATTCCCCGCCCGCTTATCTTGTTGGGCAGCTGGGCCACTGGACATGCTGGGACATTGTCCAGAGCCCAGAATACCGCCTGTCTCTCTGACTCCCGGACCCCAGCATTCCTTCCCATTGTAGAAGTAAAACATGATTATGGCTTAAAAAGGGGAAAAAGCTAAATATTAGTTAGAACCACATGAAATTGCTATTTCTGTAAGTCTAAGCTGGTAGGGTATCAGCAATTTCATTGTTACCATGAATTAGGACAGAAAGGTATGCAGTAAAAAGATATTCTCCTAACTTTCTAACTCCTAACCACATGCAAATCTCCATCTTTCTCCTCCATTTCTTATGGATCCTTCCAGAACATTTCTGTGTGTTTATATATGTTTATTACATAACAGCATTTTTGTTTACATGCTAATATTTTACAATACATATTCTTTTCTACCTTGATTTTCTCACATGATATTTATCTTTCTGTATCTAAAAAATGAACCTTGTTCTTTTTAATGGCGACATACTAATCTGTTCTGTGGATGGACCTCATTTATCTCACACTTAAGGGCATATAGATTAGTTAGCAGTTTTGCATCAGCACCAGGTACCAGTGCCTGTGTGTGAGTGCTTTTTCATAAGCCACAGCCCAGAAACAGCATGGAAGGTGGACCCCTGAATTTTAGGGCTCAAGCTGGGGCCTGGAGCTGCAGGATCTTGAGAAGAGCAGGGAGGGGTCTTGAATCACCACCTTGTCATTTGGGGGCTGTTTACCATGTGCAGTTTCCTTAACCTCAGTCTCCTCATCTGTAAGATGAAGTCTGGTGAGGACCCGAGAGACTAACTCAATACACACAGTAGACTGTTAAGGACATGTTCGCTTCTTAGAGTTTAAAGCATTTTGAGGAGGATGACTGTGCCTTTACTTGTTTTCACTCTCATGATTCAGACCTGCTTTAAGATACATCAGGGGGAAAAGAGGGTGGGATGGGGGAGGGAGGCTGGGCTCACAGGCGTGTGACACTCAGCAAGCACTCACCACCAATAACACATTAGGGCCAGAACTGAGCCCGTGGTCTTGGTGTCACCCCTTCTGCCCTGGGACAGTGCAGACCAGCCAGGTCATTTGCTCTAAGGATCCAGGTACTGCTCCTGCATCTTGGCTGGTCCACCGTGAGTGATTCTGCTAATGGGACACCTCTGTCCAGACCTCTCTTGAGTCCTCTTGTGGTCTGAGAATCACAGCTGTCAATGAGAGTGGTTCCCTAGGTGACTGTCAAGTCCTTGGGAATCTGAAGGTGATAGAGATATGAGGGTTTGTTTTAATCTCTAAATTTATACGTTTGAATCGACTCATTTTATAATAATACTGATAAAGAGAATTTTAACATACTGTTAGATTACTGTATTATGTGAATTGAGCTTTTTATCTCATCTCACCACAGAATTTTTATATCCTTAAAAAATTCTAAAAGACCAAAAATTCTGTATTAATTAAGCATCTTAAGGATCTGAATGCAAAAAATGTGTATATACATATATATGTGTGGGTGGGTGTGTGTATTGAATATCTATAATGTATTCTTAGAAAAACAGATATTCCAAAAAAAAAAAATCCTTGGGAATCCCTAATTTAAAGAAAGTCTACTCCTTCTGTCTCCCTAAGGGATCAGAACCAGCTTATAGAATTAATATGAACAAAAAGAGCCGACATTTGCGGAGCACTTACTAAGCACCTGGCATTTCTGTGAGCAAACGTCTTAGATTATTGATCATCTGATCCTCTGCTGACATCTGCTTGCTCAGGAAGTGTGGATTTTACCCTACAAGAAATACATTTCATTTTTTTAAAAAAAGGCAAAAAAGGAATGAACTCTTAACTTCAACCCCTCAGCCCATGAGAGACACTGTCTTACAGGGAGACTAGTTAGCGGTGGATTCTGGAGCTGGGCTGCCTGGGTTCAAGTCCCATCCCCGCCTGGTTCCCCAGAGCCCCCATAAATGTGCAGTAGTAACGGCACCCATATCGCAGGACTGTTGTAAAGTCACACATGGAAAAGCCCACAGGACAGTTTCTGCTGCAGAGGAAATGCTCGATGACATTTATCATAGGTGTCACCTTTGCCGTTAGTGTGTCATCCACACATCAGGTTGGCGGGGATTCCATCTCAACCCTTAGTAAGTCTTCTCTCCGGGACCCAGGGCCCTGCGGTGCCTTAGATCATGCGTGACGGGTCCACACAGCCCAGCGCTGAGGCCACAGTCCCAGGGGCTGACTTTGGGCTCCTTGGCGCCACTGGTCGGGGCCAGGCTCAGGGTCGGGAAGGGACTCTTGCTCAGGCAGGAGCCCCGTGCTTTGGGTTACCCCCACCCACTCCTAGCAAAGCCTGACCGCAGATGGTACCAGGGCTCCTATAATCTGGGACCCAAAACTATGGTCCTTCTCAGTCTGCAGGAATCTTTCCCCCTCGGACATCCTTCTTTCCTCCCTAAACCATCATCCGGTCAGTGAGTTCGGGTTTTTTCTAAAAAGCAAGGAGAGCTGTTGCCTTCAAATAGACTTTGTTTTAGCTTCTGCTCTCCCTGAATTCCCACAATTGAACTGGGAATCTCAAAGTTGGGCAACTTTGTGAGGGGGAGGGCAAAATACTAGAAACAAGACACAAATCGATACAGATTTATCTTATGACACCCACACAGCAAGAGCCCTGGAAACAGAGATCAGAGAGAAGTGAGAGTGGCAAGATCTTTAGAAGGCTGACCTCCTATCCTCACTGCATACAAGCTGTGTGCCAAACAAGGTCTTCCATGAGCTGGCCCCTGCCTCTCTCTCTCTCTCTCCCCACTCCCCCATAACTGACGATCCCTGAGTACCACTGGACCTAATTAATCAAAACACCCATGGGATTCCAGGTCTCCATCTCTGCCATCTCCTCTGCTTACAATCTACCTTCTCTTGTTTCCACCCAACAAACTCTTACTTATATGTCAAAACCCACCAGGATTCACTTTTTCTGGGAAAATTTTCTAGCTCCCCTTTTTCAGTAGAGTGAACCACTCCTCCTTCAGTGGTAATTATCTCCTCTTTTATTACATGTGTCTTTGCTGCTAACACTCTCGGCTGGAGTTTACTGCTTATCTGTCTATGTGTACCAAGAGATGAAGAAAAACTAACGAGCGGGAATCTTCTCTTATTTATCTTTGTAGCTCCCATGCCTAGCTTTGGTTAGAGTTTGATAAACGTTTGTTGAATTTAAATGTGAAATATCACAGGATGATAATTCAGCCTCTTTCCATGTCCAGGATGAAGATGCATTGGGGACCTCCAAGGCCACCAGCTTTGGAAGTCTTGCGTGCCAAGTGAAAGTGAGGAGCGGGGCTGGAGACTCTCTGGCTGTGTATCTGAAAAAGGGTAGGTGGATGAGCTGGATGGCTTGGGGCCCCAGTGGCTTAACTTGACCAGTGTCCCGAGCTGCTTTCCCACAGGGGACATTCAGACAGGAGTCACCCTGCCCCCAGCCCAACGGACAGGGAGGCCCACCCTGCAGGTGAGGGACTCAGTCGCAGAGCAGACACAAAGGCAGTGGGCAGAGGCCAGCTGACTCCACACCGTGTGGCCCGTGCAATCTCGCACGGCTGCCTGTGATGTGGGGGCCTCTGCAGCAGGGCTGTGGGCCCTGGGCTCCCTGCAGCTGCCTGTCCTGGCCTTGCATCTCACAGACCGTCACTCCCCTCTCCCTTTCCTGTCCACCCTCCCTGGAAGCTGTCAGACTGTCTCACAAGCAGCCCAGACCTCCAAGCTCTTGTCCCTCCCCCCTGCACTCAGGACCTCCCCCGCTGAAGTGCACATGCATGTTACTTGGGGGCGGGTAACACTGCAGATGCCAAGTCCATAAATCAGGGGAAGGCTACGATTCTGCCTTTCAAATAACCTCTCAGGGTCCCTGGACTGCGCTTTGAGGAGCGATGGTGTCTCGTATTTTATAGTTTATAGCTCACTTTGCCAGACATCCTTTCATTCCACCCTCACAGAGATTCTTGAAGGAAGGTGAACATGGGCTCATAATCCCTGTTTTACAGCTGAGGAAACTGAGGCTCAGAGAGATTAGGAGTGTGGCCCAAGGTCATATTGCTAATTAACCTAAGTGTGTCTTATTCCTCTGCATGGCCTCACAGAGGGGGACAGGGAGACACGTTTGGTCACTGTAGCATGTGTGGGAGAAGCAGTGAGTCTCTCCCAAGAATCCTACGGCCTGCACGCTTCTGCCCTATTTATTGGGACCAAGAGAGTGGACAGCAGTGCAGGGTCCTGAGCCCTGGACCACAGCTAGGCTCTGCCTGCAAACTGTGATGCCTTCGCTCGTTACTGCTCTTCCAGCCTTGCTTCCCACGGTAAAAGGGGAGGGGCCTGGAGCCCGCCTGGTGGGTCGGCCCCAGCTCTGCCACGACGAGCTGTGTCCTCTTGGACAGGTTCCTTGACATTGTAGGCCGCTGCGATTCTATTAGTCAATTAGGAGTCACAGGTGAGCTAAGGTGGTTGGAAGGTGGGAATGTTGGAATGCTTTTCGAATGATGCGATGCTTTTAAAACAGCGTGTGGCTTGCGGTAAAGAGCAAGTGCAGGAGGAGGCTTCTATGATTGATCCTTTTCACTCTAGCTAACGGTTTCCCAGGGACCCGAGGCTACGGCTGTGGACCGGAAGACAGGCCAGGGGGCCTGAGCGAGGACCGGGGGGTTGCAATGAAGGTGGCAGGCATGTCACTCCCTTAGGTCTGTAGCTCCAGGCAGGCGGCCCGGCTCCCAGCAGCTTCAAACTTGTGCTGCGAGCTGCTGGCAGTGGTGGAGAGGATGTCTCAGCCCAGCCCAGTGCCTCAGCTGACCTCGGTAGCAGGCTCAGCCCACGACAGGGATAAGCGTCTGTGTCCTTTTGTCTCTGGTCCTTCTTTTGCCTGATACCTCCATCCTGTCTTAAGTGAGAGCTCCCCTGGGAGAACAGAGTCCGGCAGTGCTGGGTTTTCTCTGATCTCTGGCCAGGGTTTGAGAATTTCTGCCCCGGTGTTTATTCCAATTATTTTTACTACCCATTTTGAAAAATGACAGAACACAAAGATTATTTTCTGAAAAGGAAAACCAAAATAAAACAAGTAACCCCTCTCAAAAATGTTCTTTAAAACCCTGCTTTGGCCTTTTATCACATTTTTTAAAAAATGCAACTGTATTTCTTTTTTTCAGTGTTTGTTATTTTTTTTTCCCCTCTTCATCTGAAAATTGCAAGGGAAATTGTGAAGCTTCTTTGCTGCCAAATTAAATCAAGGGCAACACTGTTTTTTGCCTTTTTTTTTTTTTTGGTTTTGTTTTGCCTTTTATTTTTTCAAGCAGAAAATGCACAGACCTGGCCATTCTGGATTTTGTTGTAATGAAAAGAGAAGGGAGGTTGGGGTAAACTGGATCTGGCTTTAGACACCCCCCTCCCTGCCCCAAATTACTAGTTCTATCTTTGATCAGGAATGACTTTTTTATTTTAATTTCTGTAAGGTGGGAATAAAATACCACAGCTGAGCAGGAGAGGACATGGTTCTGAAAGTCTCCTGCACAGTCCTTGGCACCCAGTAGGTAGTCAGCACGTCCATCCACATGCCTGAGCTTCAGTGACCTGGAAGATAGGACAGGTTGGTCCATACTTCAGGGCCATCCACTGTCCACACCCACTTAAAGTCTGTGGCCTTGACTGTGGAGGAGGAGCCATGTGATTTTTCAGAATCGAAGGAAGTCAGGGCCTGAAGTTTCCTTGGAGATTGTCTGGCCTTCATTTCATAGGTGAAGCCTAGAAACAGGAAACATCTTGTTACACTGCATCCAGGTGGACCCAGGACTTCAGGCCCCACATCCCAGACCTGCTCCATTGCCTAGGACTCGACCACCGTGTGGGCGAGGCCAGCACCACACATCCCATACACGTTTACCGAGCGCCGTGGTAGGTTATGCACTTTGGCAGGCGCTGTGGATGTAGCTGTGATCACAACAGACAGAATCTCTGATCGATAGGGGAATTGGTCCAGCAATAAGAGCACTTCGTAGGGTGATAAGTGCTTTTTTTAAAAATAAATAAATTTATTTGTGTATTTATTTATTGTCTGTGTTGGGTCTTCGTTGCTGCATGCAGGGTTTCTCTAGTTGCAGCGAGTAGGGGCTACTCTTCATTGCAGTGTGCAGGCTTCTCACTGCGGTGACTTCACTTGTTGCGGAGCTTGGGCTCTAGGCATGCAGCCTTCAGTAGCTGTGGCGCGTGGGCTTACTTGCTCCTCGGCATGTGGGATCTTCCTCGACCAGGGATCGAACCTGTGTCCCCCGTCTTGGCAGGCGGATTCTTAACCACTGTGCCACCAGAGAAGTCCCAGGTGATAAGTGCTTTGATGAAAATGAAACAGGACATTAGTATTAAGATGGACATGGGCTACCTAAAAGAGCCAAATGCATGGAGAAGAAAGTGGAACAGTGGTTACTCGGGGCTGGGGGAGGGGGCAATGGGGAGTTAGTGTTCGATGGGGACAGGGTTTCAGTTGGGAGGATGAAAAGTTCTGGAGGTGGATGGGTGATGGCGCCCAATATCATGAATGTACTTAACGCCTCTGAACTGTACACTTAAAAATGGTTAAAATGGTAAATTGTTTGTTAGTATATTTTATGGCAATTTAAAAAAGAAAAGAAAAATGAACAAGAGCTGCTTTGGGTGCTCAGGGAAGGAACTTCAGAGAAGGGGATGTTGGAACTGAGGACAAGGAGGAGCCCGCTGTGCCCAGATCTCAGGGCAGGTGGTCCTCTCTGCAGGATGCCCAGTGAGCTGAGACGTGGCCCTACCTTCCCCGGGCAGCACTGTGCAGTAGAACTTTCTGCAGGGATGGAAGAGCTCAATCAATCTGTGCTGTCCAAAATGACAGCCAGTAGCCACGTGTCGCCACTGAGCACTTGAAATGTGGCTATTGCAACATGAACTCTGATGAACTGAAATTGATCTTCGAGTAGTCACACATGGTTCGTGATTCCTGCCTCTGACAGCTGGAACTGGGTCCAGGGAGTCACGGCTGGTGGGGGAGCAGTCACTGTCTCAAGTGGCTTAACTGTCGGGTGAAGGATGACAGAGCCTTAGTAGAGGCACACACAGAGTGTAAGAGAGGTCAAGGGAGGGAGAAGGATTCTAATCATATAAAGCTGGGAGGTGGGCCCTTTAAGTCAAGCTGGACTTTGGTGAAGAATGGGCGAGGGCTTCGCCTGGTACAGTTAGAGCACAGTCAGGCAGAGCCTGCTGTGTGAGCCAATGCTTGGAGGGAGAAGATGCTGGCTTTTGAAGACCTATAATATATCTACCAAGCATCAGTTAAGGGCCAGGCTCATTGCTCAGACTTTTAAGTTCCAGTCTATATGTTCATCTGCTCAACATCCTTGAGGATTACATACCAGCATCCCTGGTTACAGAAGGGAAAGCTGAGGCTCTGAGGACCTAAGAACTCACTTGCCAGGGGTGCTGCGGGGATCTGCACTCCATCTGGTTCTGAGGCTTGCATTCTTGGTCCCACGCTGTAAGGCCTCCACCACCTTTAGGTGCGTGTGTTGGTTAAGACCTGGTGACTGCTCGGCTACTGGGAGGTCAGGGTGACCAAAAGCCTAGGCTCTGGTGTTCTTTCTGCCATCACCAGCTGTGTAAACCTAGGCCAGACTATTCACTTGTTTGTTTTTAAACATTTATGTTATTATTTATTTATTTACTTTTGGCTGTGTTGGGTCTTCGTTGCTACGCACAGGCTTTCTCTAGTTGTGGTGAGCGGGGGCTACTCTTCCTTGTGGTGCACGGGCTTCTCATTGCAGTGGCTTCTCTTGTTGTGGAGCATGGGCTCTAGGCATGTAGGCTTCAGTAGTTGCAGCTCGTGGGCTCAGTAGTTGTGGCGCACGGGCTTAGTTGCGCTGTGGCATGTGGGATCTTCCCGGCCTGGGACTCAAATCCATGTCCCCTGAATTGTCAGGCAGGTTCTTAACAATGCACCACCAGGGAAGTCCTGTTCACTTGTTAGGGCTCTCTTTCCTCAAATGTAAAGTAGATATAATAATAGAACAGACATTTTGGCTATAGTGAAAGATACATGTAGTGAAAGACATATGTGTGTGTGTATATATATGTATGTGTGTATATACATATATATGCCTGAAAAATCACATATTTGCAAAAGGATGCTCTAAAAATAACAGGGCTTGTGGGAAAACCAGAGTTAGGGACAGGCAAAACCCAAAGCATGCCACTTCTAGCCAGAAGACTGACAAAAACAGCAACAATCCTATGTAAAATGCTAGCAAAACTTTTTTAAAAAGACATATTGAATGGCTCAAAAAGAAATGCTATAGTACATGTGAAGGGCAGGGTAGCCTGATGGGGGAGGGGGAGGGGGAGGGTTGAGGATGCTGAGCTGTGCAAATGTGGGCCAGACGCACAAAGAGCAGGGAAAATTGCAGTCCTGACTTTGAAGACAGAGCTGCTGGCTAGTCTGAGACAAGAGGAAGTGCACAGGGTGCTGGTCAAGTTGCGGTCCCGAGTCTCTGCAGCTTGCTGCCTTCAGCTGCATGCGTCTGTGTTGCACTCGCCTGAGGTTTGGTGGCACAAGGCAGTGACACACTGGGGACACTGCAGATCAACCAGTGCACCCTCAGCATCGCACCTTGCATTCAAACTGCTCTGCGTTACAGAAACGCGCTTGATAGCAGAGCAGCCTCAGCCGCACTCAAGGGCAGTGAACATGAAATGAGATTGTCCAGGTGAAGCCCCTGGCCTGGTGTCTGTGTGTATAGTTACAGCTGAATATATATTTGCAGGTAATAATAAAAATCATAATAGATGCCCATTCCCCACGCCTCCCCTTCAGACCCTCAAAGGTGTGGTGGGCATTTGGCCAGGTCTGCTGGTTTGGGGTCCCAGCTTTCGTGGGGTCTGTGCAGTGCACCGACGGAAGGCCCAGGAGTTTCATGGCACAGAGAGCATCTCGCTGGACTGCACCCTGTACCTGGTGCGGTCAGAGGGTCCAAAGTCATGTGACCAGCACACTCTGCTCAACTCTGCGTTGTTTTCAGATCCTCAAAAGATTTTTTTCCCTGCCTTTTCCCCAGGCCAAGAGTTCCCCACAACAGGCCAGAAAAGCTTCGAACCAACTGGTTTCCACAGTGTGCTCTCCGGAATGTACAGCCCTGTTGCCTTCTCAGCCTCAGGAGCCAGCCTGACCGAGGTGCATCTCTTCTGTCTTCTCGCCTGTGACCGTGATACCTGTTGTGATGGCTTCATCCTCACGCAGGTCCAAGGAGGTAACGTGACAGTGAGGACCGGGGCCTCCCTCTTCCATAGCTGGTGATCTACAAAGTTTGGGGAAGGCGTGGGATTGCAGAAGACAGGATGCCCAACACGGAGAATGCCGTGGGAAGCAGCCACACTCACTTAGAAGGTGATATTCACAAACTTGGGGACTATTATGACCCTTCCAATAGGTCACATACCGTGTTGGCCACTTCGCATGGTAATACCACGTTTTTCCTTGCTGCTGCCTTCAGGGGAGGTATTGTGAGCTCCATTTTCACAAACCAAGAAATTGAGGCTCAGAGAATTTAAACTAGTTGCTCCTAATCACTCAGCTCATGACACAGGCTCGTAGTGGTGGAGCTGAGATTTAAGCTCAGGTGTATCTTTAACAGTGTCTCACTGCCACCTCCAAAGCCTGGACCCCCCACATTTGGTTAAAAAGTGTTCGTTCATTCCCATCATCCATGATCATTCATTCCGTGATTATTTATTGAGTGCTTAGTGCATGCCAGGTCCTGTGACTCATAGGACTGGAATTTTCAATTGTCCCCCCCAGTCCAGTGGGGCTGGACTTCTGTTTACAAAAATCAATCCATGTGCTTGGCTATGTGGCCTAGTGGTTGAGAGGGGCGTAGGTCAGACAGACCTGGGTTCTAGTCATCACGCTATCATTTTCTGGCTGTGCAGACTTGAATAAGTTGCTTAAACTAAGTTGTAGGTTCCTTATGCATGAAAGAGAGATGATAATTCCTATTTGGCTGCTTTTTGTAAAGATACTGGGTGCAAAATGCTGAACTTGGGTTTGGCTCCGGGTATGCTATTAATTTAGTGACAGAGGGGCTTAACTGTAATCAACGGCATGATGGGCAGCTTCAGCTTGGGGAGAATTCTGAAGATGAAAAAAAATGGAAGCGGTCATATATCTTTTTATGACCCTCACTTACGGTCAACTATAAACTTTAAGTGCAATCCACTGTTCTAGGTATTGGGAGTAGATGAAAGGAGCTTAGCGTGTAACTGGGGAGGCAAGGGTACCGTGGAAGGACCATGACCTTCACTTGCCTATCTGTGCTGTCATCCAGCAAGTGTGTGTGGAGCTCCACTGTGCACCAGGCTCGATATACAAGGTGACATGAATGTCTGAGACTGTAGGAGACTTGAGTAAAGAGGAGGGAGAAGCCAAGGGGTCTTGGGGATCAGGGAGGGTTTTCTTGGGTCAGGCTTTGTGGGATAGGTAGTACTTAGATGACAGGAGAGGAAAGAGTCTGGTCAGAGTGGGTGTCCCTGGGAAGACTATGTATTTTGGAGAATATCAGCCATGACATTGGACTTATCAGTCTACAGACCCAGGGCTATGATCAACTCCAGCATCTACACATCATTCCCTCCAGACTCAGAGGTAGACACTGTTGGCTGTCTAGCTTGGTCACCTGGTGGGACAGTTGTACAGTGAGTAATGGAAGATAGGTGTCAGATCTGGTGATGGGAAAGGGAGATTTGTGAAGGCCATGAGTCCATTTGGGGTATATGCTAAGTACGGTGTGGCTTTAAGACATTCACAAAATGTGGGCTGAGCTTTTGGGTACGAAAATCCAGAGCTCAGAGGGGGAGTCAGAGTGGGAGATGGAAATGTGCCAACAGCCAGCGTTGAGGTGGTAGCAGAGGTGTGGGTGCAGGTGGATTTCCTGGGGAGGAGGTGTTGGGTGAGAAGATAGAGGAGGATGGAGCTGATACCTCGGAAGTGTCTGCATAACTGATGGAGGATCTGCGTGGAGGACAGAGAGGAGGGACCCAGGAGAGCGGCAGGTCACGGAAACCAGGCCAGAGATGGTTGAAAGATGAAGGAAGTTGTCAACAGTTTTGAACGCTGTAGTGTTTTCAAACAAAGTGACTCCTGAAAAATACTGAGGTCAGCCTGCAGGGGTCCACAGAGGCTATTGTGAGAATGTTTAGTTGGAGATCAAAGGAGCCAGGGCAGGAAGGTAGATTGGAGTTAAGTTGAATCCTAAAATTCCTTCTAGGTTAAATGCTTTATGGTTATTTGATGCACATTCATGTTAGTGTTTAGATAAACAAAAACAATAGACATTGTACACACACATGTACACAGACACACACGCACATGTACACAGGCACCTCGTTTTGTTGTACTTCACTTTATTGTGCTTCACAGATGCTGTGTTTTCTACACTTTGAAGCTTTGTGGCAACCCTGCATCCAGCGACTCTATTGGTGCCATTTTTCCAGCAGCATTTACTCACTTGTGTCTCTGTGTCACATTTTGGTAATTCTCAAAATACGTCCAACTCTTTCATTATTATTACACTGGTTATGGTGGTCTGTGATCAGAGATCTTTGATGTTACTGTTGTAAAAAGGTTATGAGTCACTGAAGGCTCAGATGATGGTTGGTAAAATTTAGCAGCAAGATAATTTTACATTACAGTATGTACTTTTTTTAGATGTAATGTTATTGCACATTTAGTAGACAACAGCATAGCATGAACATGACTTCTATATGTATGGGGAAATCAAAAAATCCACATGACTCACTTTGTTGCAATATTCACTTTATCATGGTGGTCTGGGACTGGACCCACAATAGCTCTGAGGCGCGTCTGTGTATGCTTTATGTGAGCCTATATTTACAAACACTGCAATTCAAATCCAAGATGCCTTCTGCCTTCTTTAATGGAAATGTCTTTACTGAGGGCACCACAATTTCCCCAGATGTTCAATTACTCTCCAGACCATAGGATTTTTTAAGTTGGAAAGGTTGACTTCATTTTCCTTAGGATCACATATGGAATAATTACTTTGTTCCTTGGAGCAGTAAGCCCACACAATCCTTTTTTTCCATGACATTTCTGGCTAGCAGCTGGCCTGTCTTCCCCTCCCTGTGTAACCCGTGATCTGTGAATTATGTCGATCCGAACAAGCCCCTCGCAAGACTGCAAGTTAAGCTTTTCTTGGAGACGCACATCAAACATCAAGCAGATGTTTTTCCCAGCCTTGTCTGATGGGCAGACCTGGAATTTTAACTTGTGAGGCTTTGGCTGCATCTGCTGATGACCAGGGACAGGATCCCGCTGCATCCTTTTACTGCAGTCTGGAAAGGCATTTAATGCCTGGTAGAGCCTCCCTCCTCCCTTGTCCCCTCCTCCCCTGAAAGGCTGCAGCCCCCTCCAACCCTGAAATGACTTTGTTTCCACTGATAATTATTAGTGAAAATTCATGAGGCTTCTGGACCTACATTTCATGAGCCTGCTTGTAACTCAACAAGGAGTTGAGGCCACTTCGAAGTGGGGTTCGGGGGCACTTGTGTGGCCCGAGGCTCCCGGGAGGGTAATTGAAGCTGGCGCACGTGACCAGCAAAGTGGCTTCTAATCTCCAGCTGGCGCCCCCCTCTCAGACACTCGGAGTTCTCATCGACACTTGAGCATTAGTTAAAGAAGAAAGCTGCCTGCGTTTCTCTTCTGAGATCTTCTCAGATCTGAGAGCCGGAGGGAAAACATGCCCAGCCTCTTGCTTAAGTCCACGAGTCTTTCTTTGGCTTGTGAGAGGGGCAGCCGCAGAGCTCAGGCTTCCTCTGGGCTCTCAACAGGCTCTTACGCACCCCTGCTGCCTTGCACTCCGGCTCCGGCTCCGGCCAGGCCGGGTGAGGCATCGCTGCCCACTGGTCCTTCCTCTAGTTCTGCTCAGTCACACAAACCAGCCTCCTCTTCCGTGCCTCCACTGCCCCACCTGTGAAATAATGTGGCCTCACCAGCTCAGGGATTCTGGGATCTGGCTTTGGGCTGAGATCACCTGAGGTGCTGCTCACAGGACTACTTCCCAAACGCCACACACTCGACCTGTCAAGTCAGAACCCGTGTGGTTGGTGCCGAGGAACGAGCATTTTCAAAGCTCTCTCTGTGACTGTGATTTTTTTTTTTATTTTTTATTTTTATTTATTTATTTATTAATTTATTTATTTTATTGGCTGTGTTGGGTCTTTTTCTGCTGTGCGCGTGCTTTCTTTTTAGTGTGGTGCGTGCGGGCTCCTCATTGCCGTGGCTTCTCTTATTGTGGAGCACGGGCTGTAGGTGCGTGGGCTTCAGTAGTTGCAGCACATGGGCTCAATAGTTGTGGCTCACAGGCTCTAAAGCTCAGGCTCAGTAGTTATGGCGCACGGGCTTAGGTGCTCTGCGGCATGTGGGATTTTCCTGGAGCAGGGATGGAACCCGTGTCCCCTGCATTGGCAGGCGGATTCTCACCCACTGCGCCACCAGGGAAGGCCTGTGACTCTGCGATTTTGATATAATCGGGCCAAGCACCCTGGTTTGAGAGCCACGGAGTTCGTGGGTCTCTAAGGTGACTTCTTACCGCAGAGATGCTGCTGCTGATACTGATGATGGTGAGTTTTAACTACTCAGGTTCAAAGTGGGACAGGGGAGAAAAAAATGTCAGTTTCGTAAACCAGACATCCGTGAATCATCTACTTTGCGGAAATTTTGGTGCAAGAAGTTTAAAACGTATCTGGATTTAGGCCTACATTAGGATAAGGAAGGGAGTAGGAGCTGTGGAGTGGTAATTTCCTTTTTCTTTTCTTTTTTTTTTCTTTTTTTCCAGGAAAATCTGAACAACTATACTACCTAACAGGGGTTATGTATTTCCAAATAATACATGAATTATTTAATTTCTAGATCTCAATAAATCTGAGCAATGTGCTTAACTTACACGAGGCTCAGTTTCCTCATCCGTGAGATGGGGATGATAATGTCAATAAAAATTAAGGGGATTAATATTCTTTCTTTTATAAATTTATTTATTTTTATTTACTGGCTATGTTGGGTCTTCATTGCTGCACACGGGCTTCCTCTAGTTGTGGCGAGTGGGGGGTACTTTTTGTCACAGTGCATGGGCTTCTCATTGCAGTGGCTTCTCTTGTTGTGGAGCACAGCCTCCAGGTGCGCCGGCTTCAGCAGCTGTGCCACGTAGGCTCAGTAGTTGTGGTGCATGGGCTTAGTTGCTCCACAGCATGTGGGATCTTCCCGAGCCAGGACTCGAACCCGTGTCCCCTGCATTGGTAGGCGGATCCCTAACCACTGCACCACCAGGGAAGCCCAAGGGGATTAATATTCTTAAAGCACTTACCATAGGCATCCAGAACATTTGAGTTACCTTTATTTATCTAACTAAAATCACTCTCAAGTTCAATTGGCTTGAGGGTAGGTCTTTCTGCTACTAAATTGTCATAATACTAGGGCAGCTTTTTAAAAATTCACAGTTAGAACATAGATTCAGGACAAAATAGTCCAATCTTTTCCAACTACCAAATCTAGGAATGGAGTTCTCTCTATGCCTCTGGGGATGTGGGTGCACAGCGTGGGCTGGGATACATCCAGAGACAAGGAGCTCATTTCCTAACAGGGAAGCTCGTGCCGTGAGTGCATGGCTCTTGGTTTTCAATAGTTTCTTACTTTCTTTTAAAATTTTTATTGGAGTGTAGTTGATTTACAATGTTGTGTTAGTTTCAGGTGTACAGCAAAGTGAGTCAGTTATATATATACATGTACTCACATTTTTTTCTTTTTTTTTACATTCTTTTCGCATATAGGCCATTACAGAGTAGAGTTCCCTGTGCTATACAGCAGGTCCTTATTGGTTACCTATTTTATATATAGTAGTGTGTATATGTCAGTCCCAATCTCCCAATTTATTCCCCCCCTTATCCCTAATAATCCCTTAGTTTGAATCCAAATACTGCTTCCTGAGCTCCTTCAAGATTGATTTCCTATGTATGTGTGTGTATGAGAATGAGAGAGAGACAGAGAGAGAGAGAGAGAGCTGTTTATTTCCTTGAATCCTCAAAAAGATGGAAAATGGAGACAGAGGATTCTGGCAGTACGACTCCTGGTGTTATCAGAGGTGTCACTGCAGCTGACGCCATGAAGAAGGGATGTCATGGAGGAGGAGATGGGGGCCCTCCTCTCGGGAATTGCCAGTAAGACAACTGCAGGACGATCAGGGAATTAAACCAGGCTCCTGAGTTCCGGTGTCTGCTCCCAAGGAGCTGTTCCCTACCCCACATCCTACACGCCTCTCAGGGCAGAGATGTGAGTCTCCAAAGGGTCCCTGCTTGGTCCCCAGCACATCAACGTCTCCTCGCACTCGTGCCTCCGCAGGTCCCATCCTCTGCCGGTTGCTGAGCTGGCCGGATATCCTGCTTTGCCACGTCAGAGACTGGAGGGACCCTTCGGAAGGCCAGGCTGATGCTGCGTGTCCTGGGATGACGTATGACCAGGATCAGGACAGCCGCCAGGCGAGGCTGCGTCTGGGAGGCCAGGAGTTCCAGAGTAAGTCTCTGCCTTCTGCCCATGTGCGTTCCTTCACCATGAACTGTCTTCACCAGTGAGGTCGGCTCCTTTGCTGTGAGCCTTCTCCATACCCTGAAGAGTTTATCCTTCTGAAAACAAACTGTACCAAAATGCTGCAGAAAAAACAACCAGAGCATCTCAGCAGGGCCCCACGGGAAGCATGACGCAGCTCTGGGGCCTCAGGTTGGCTGGGGGGAAGGCTGGCCCAGCGGGGAGGCTGTGCTGACCTCAGCCGAGCTCCCTTATGTGTCTTGGGGTCGCTTGGCAGTTGGCCGATCTCATTTGGCGGGGGTGGCCTGGCCCTGCTTCGCATGCCTTTTCTTCTGGATGAGCGCGTTGTCCTGTGGGCAGAATCAGGAAAGAACAAGGAAAACAAGCCAGGCTGCTGAAGGTTGAGGCTTGGATCTGACGCTGCCACCGCTGCCTTATTGTACTGGCCTCACTGGAAGTCGTGGGTGGGGACACATATGCCATCCTTTAGTGGCAGGAACTGCAAAGTCCAGTGTAAAATGTGTGACGACAAGGAGGGGTGAAGAACTGGGGCCAAAAATGCAATCTCTCCAAAAATGCCAAAAGCCCCCTGTGAGTATTTCCCCTTCTGTCAGTCAAGGAATCCCAGGAGGTAACCACTGCCCTGCCCATCCTAGTTACAGGGGCGCAAGGAACTGTGGGCCCCCTGACAGGGGCTTCCCTGACAGAAGTAACCATTGAGCTTGCTCCTTGCCCTTCTTTCTTCAGAGGCTCTTCCAGCCTTTTCCACAAATGTATAAGCACTGGATCTAGAGGTCATCCCTGAGGTCATCTGCCCCAGCCCTCCTTTTATAGGGAAGGGCATGGGTACCCGAGGCCCTGGCGGCCAGTCAGCTCTCTCCCTGCCTCCCCCACCCCCAGCCTGAGCTGCCTCTCAGCAGATCTCCGCCAGGGAGGGGTGGAGACCATGCTGTCCTGAGCCAGGGACCACCGCACCAGTGCCGCTTGGTGTGGTCCAGACCGGCAGGCTCAGCATCGCCAGATGCTCGTGAGACACGCAGACGCTCAGGCCTCTCCCCAACCCCCAGGGAGGCCCCAGGGTTCTGTTCTAACAGGATGTCTGGCTAATGCCATGCCCACTAACTTTGAGAAGCACTGACTAGGGGACGTGCAAGTTTTATTCCAACCTGGAGAGTCTGAGTTTACGGCGTGAACAGGGCCCAGCTGCTCATTTACCTCCTCCAGGTCCTGTGTGAGGTGGAGGGCAGCCTGGTTCCATCTGTCTCCTCTCTGCTCTATTTATCTGCCAGCCTCTGAACTCAGAACTTGATCCCATGGTTCCAGTCCACCCTCTGAGCTGGGAGGGGTGAAAGTGAGAGCTGGTGTCAGCCAGACAGAGGAGGGGAGGGGACTGAGGGGAAGGGACTGAGCCGAGGTCGAAGGAGCCGTGAGATCCCCTACACGGTAGTCCTCTAAGGGCTGGCAGAGACCATGTCCTGCCTCCTGGAGGAGTTTCCATGCCCCGCTTCTCCGTGTACTGCAGCCCTTGGGGTTCTAATGGCAGAGAGCTCAATGTCACCTCCTCCAAGAGCCCTCCCTGATTACCTCGCAAGGCTTACTGCTGTGCAGAGCTTCGGGCATGCTCTGTGCATTGCTCCGTTAGGCAATGCAGTGAGCAGTGCACCAAACTCTGCCTTTGCCTGGCTACTTCCCTCCCAGCCCAGCTGAGACTTTGCCCGAGGCATTGAGTCCCAGCTTTGGACACCAGCTGTGTGACCTTGAGCAAGCCCGTAAATATCCTCAAGCCTAATTGCTAATGGAGTCATGACAGTTTTCCTCTCACTGGGTTGTTGTGAAGATGAAAGGAAAGGATAAACTGTAACAATTAGTAATAGAAACTGTCTTCCATCATGCTCACTAGGAGCCAGGTCCTGCTCCAAGGTCTGGACCTGTTCTAACTCATGAATCCTCAACACAGTACTTTAAGGGAGGCACTGTTATCATTATTCCCATTTTACAGCTGTAGACACTGAGGCTCACAGAACTGAGGTCTTCCCAAGGTCTCAGAGCTTGTAAGTAGAAGGGCTGGGACCTGAAACCAGGTATTCTGACACCAAAATGAGATTCTTAACTGCTTCTCTTATTGGTACCTACAGATGATACACATGTAGAACTTAGTAGGTATCTGACACATAGTATTAGTATTTGATGATTTTACTATCATTTTAAAATCTGTCGTTTTTTGTTATATTTTAAGAACTGGACTTATTATATAATATATAATAAGAGCTGTGTCTTATTAATTTCTGGATTCCCACCATGGAGCATAAAACCTGGCATAGAGGATATACATAGTATTTGTGGAATGCCTATTTACCAAAGCCTGGAACAAATATTGCAGAATTTGGTGGAATTCCATGAGGATTAGTTTCATTGGGGGTAAATAAGTCAAAGAGCTTGTTTCTATGATGGATAGTGAGCACATGGTATCCATTACTCTGAGAGGTAGCCCGGGGTGAAAACGAGCATTTGAAGAAAGACATACGATCTATTCATGGGCAGTAAATCCAGAGTGAATTGCTTAACACGGAGCACTTACTTGGTACGTGCCCAAGAAGTGCAGACCATGGCCTTGTCTGGCCTCCCTGAGTAGAAGGGATTACTGAAGACTTGCGAAGTTCTTTTTTTTGTTTTTTTCAGTGCCCTAGGTTTATATGTATATTTTGGGGTGCGGGCAAAGCTTTAAGAAGGGAACCTTTGATGGGGATTTCAGGCAGCCTGAGGCATATTCATGACGTTCCAGACTGAAGGTTGCCCTGCACACAGACTGATCTGGAGGCCACCTCCAATTGGGAACAATAGGGCACAGATCCTTCTTTCCACAATAAGATGTCAGCCTTAAGTACAATTAACCTCTGAGAAAAACATAGGGATTTAAATTCTTACTAAAGTATGAATAGCTGATAAGTACCCTTTCCCAATGGCAGATATTGATGGAGGGGAAGAGAAGTGAGGATTCTGGGTATCTGATCAACTGAAGGAGACACCGTAGAATGGATAGGGAACACGTGGGAAGAGCATAGGGAAAATAAAGAGACGCTCTATCCCTCCTGTGGTTGGCTGAGGGCCAGCCTCTAACTTCCATTTAGCAAATGGTTAGATGGTCTTTAAAATGCAAACTCTGGAATCAGACCTCAGGACTCAAATCCCAGTGTGGATGCTTACTCCTTATATGACCTGTCTGTGCCTTGGTCTTTCTGTGATAAAATGAGGATAATGGTGACTTCGGACACCTGCAGAGGCTGGGAGGACTATAGGAGGGATGCATGTGGAGCACTTGGAGTAGTGCCCGGAGTGAGGTGGTCACTCAGCAGACACTGGAGACTCTGGGGCAATGGTTGGCATTTAAAATACTGCAGTTGAATCCTGCTTCCCCACCCCCCGCCCCTGGCAGTTCCGGGACCTTGTTCAAAGCATCTAACCACCCTGAGCCTCAGGGTCTTCATCTGCAAAATAAGGGCACACTTTTTAATGTATTATATAATGCAGGGCTGGCATACACTGTAGGTTGTAGTTTAAGGTATCATTTTCTAAGCCCCAAGTCCCTGGTGCCCCAGCTGCACATCCAGTAGAGGTGCTCTGTAGGACGTCTGGTCTGGACATCCGCTCGCATTGATCAGCTCACTGGTACGGCGAGGGTCTGCTCCAGCAGGTGGTTCATGGAGAATGACCATTTACTTATAAAGTGTGAGTGAATTGATTGCCAGTTGTAGGAAACTACAACCCAACGCAACACACTAAATTCAAATAGTAAGTGCGTCAGTATCTGTGCCGCATTTTACAAAGCATTTTCACATCCATCAGCTCAGCTGATCCTTTTGGCAGTCCAGTGAGGCAGAGGCAATCTGGGGCAGAAGTGTGAGGTTATATCACACTTTTGCTCATGGGCTTGAAGTTCAGAGCTGTGACGTGTCACACTTCAAGAAACTACCTTTGCATTAAGTGCCATGGCTGGGACTTCAGCTCCGGCTTTGGAGGCTGCAACTCTCAGTGTCAGCTCTCACGTCCACTGCAATGGTCCTGCGTCTAATTTAGTGGAAGCAGAAGGTGCTTCAGAGGTGTCCTCGTATTGTACCAGCAAATTGAGGAGTCAGTAATTGAGGATTTTACTCCCCGGACATCTCTCTGGGGTCTGATATACTCCAGACATTGGGGAATGAATGTCAGCCACCAGCATGTTCTACTTCAAAATGTTAAAGGGCTGTGGGGAGAAGGGAACGAAAGGTGCAGGAGAGGCAGAAGGTAGGTGTGTGCTGCAGAGATGAGCTGGGAGGTACACGACAGCCATGGGGAGGGGAGTTGCCGAGCTCGCCCAGCAGTCATCACTCGTCCTGAGAAGCAGCTGGGTGTGAGGTGCCAGGCCAGGTAGTGGACTACAGAGACAGGTAGAGTGATTTCTGCTCTCAAGGAGCTCACAGGCTCGTAGGGGTGACAGATATGGACATTATTAAAGTACAGTGAGCCTCCTATTTACCCATCTTATGGACTGATGAGGGATCGTGGGACATAGAACCTCCTTTAGCAGAATCTCCTCTTTTGTGAAGCCAACCAACCCATTCCTGCTCCACGGAAGTTTAGGGTCGACTTCTAGCATTACCCAGAACAAACAAATACATCCCAAAACAAACAACCATATAAATCACCTCGAAGCCATCTTATCAGCACTTTTCACTGGCTGTGAGGTTTCTCTTGCCTGTCACCAGATTTCTGTTTAAACTTGTGCCAGTTGCCATGTGTCTCCATAGAGGAGTCCACTCAGGGTCTACATCTCCCAAATTCCCAGTGGACACCTTGTGAAGTTTTCAACTATTTGGTGTTGGCTGGATTGATCTTCTTGTTTCTAAGAAAAAAGGCTTGGAAAGCTCTAGGGCTGCATGTGCCTCATTTCTGACAACGTCTTGAAGTGCAAATGAATTAAAAAATAGGCAGGTTAAACATCCCCTAATGCCCATAGGGATTTAAAATGGGATAGGAAAAACAGGCCTTGGCAGAAATACTCCTGGGTTTGTTCTAAATCCCAGAGGCTTTGTGTTGTGAGTTCATGGTGAGATTTGGCCTGATGGCTGGCGTTCTCTTGGTGGGAGTCTGTTTTGTATCAATGATTGTGATTATTTTGGGTGCTGGGAGCTGGGTGGAGGAAATTGCATCAATAATATTCAGTCACCAGGTGCCCCTGGAGTAGATGTAGAATGGATATCTACACACAGGATGGCCCTATTATTATTTTTTTTAAGATTTTTTTTTGATGTGGACCATTTTTAAAGTCTTTATTGAATTTATTACAATATTGCTTCTGTTTTATGTTTTCATTTTTGGCCCCAAGTCATGTGGGATCTTAGCTCCCTGGCCAGGGATTGAACCCGCACCCCATGTATTGGAAGGTGAAGTCTTAACTGGACCACCAGGGAAGTCACTCTATTAGTTCTTTACAATAGCTATCATTGGCACTAAGCAGAGCCTGAGACAAGGATTTGGGATTTTCATTTCTGTACGAAGGGCAAGGGATAAAAGTAGAGATGCAGAGAAAGTGATACAGAGAAGAGAAAACGACCTGTAAAAGGTGAGCTCTGAAACCTGGGTTTCCAGTTGAGGATCCTGCTCACTCCCACATTGTTGATTCAAACTACCCCTACCTCCCAGATGTAGCATGGGATCTCTGCAGAAGTGTCCTGAAGTCAATTAAGACCACATGACACCCATCAACCCTCAAGAATCAGGCTCCGTGCCAAACCCCCACAATTCTAAATGTGTGTGTGTTCCTGCAGCCTTGATTACAGAGAGAACAGATGTTTTAACTCAGTTATTGCGGAAGGCATGGAACAATGTCTGGACAGTATAGACCATTAGCCAGGAAGAGGAGGGAGAATGTTTGCTTATGTTCTATGTATCTTCTCACCATCAAGAATATTGAATTGGGGACGTTTTGGGGAACGGAGTGCAGGCTCAGAAGTCTGCATTAGGAAAACTAATTTGGTGGGCAGCCTTGTTGTGCTTGGGCATATGAGGCTCTGTATTTACTTGGTGGGCTCTGAAAATCATTGATTGCTTCATTTTCCTTGCTTCTTCCTCTTTGTATTCATTACTGTTCTGAACGCTGACTCTATGGCAGGGATTATCCTAGGTGTGGGGGATATAAAGAGGAATGAGGCCCATTTCTCACCCTCTGGGAGCTCACAGTACTTTCAATGAGCTGGAAAATTATGGTCAAGCATGAGATTGAAGATAGACATTCCCAGCTCACAAATACCATCCTCATTTGCCAATGAGGCAAGAGTCTCAGAGGACATGAGCGGCAAGGAAAATTAACAGCTGTTGAGTCTTCCGTGAGCTTTGTTCTCTTTAAAGCAATCCACATTTCCTTAAGTGATGCTCGTGTCACAGGATCATGGCCCTTCCCCCCAGTAGTCCCTTTTGTGCCCTAAGAAAGATGTGCAAGATCTGGTGTTGGAGGATGGAGGGAACAAAAAGTGCTCACCGAACGGAGAAGGTATCTTGACACTGTATAATGAGGCAGGCAGCTGCAAATAATCAATGGGTCCATTTATTATAGGGTGACTTACTCACAGGATGGGATGGGGATTGAGCATCAATGATCTGGAAGCACTGGTAGCTGCACTCTGCACCACCAAGTAGCCACTAGGACAGTTTTACAGTTAACCTAGGGTATGGGGGTACGTGCTTGGAAATAGGACGTGCATCCCTAAGTCAAGATTTATGAATGGGTAAAGAATACATCAGCCAAGGTCTTTGTCATTGTTTGGAGGCTACCAGAGCATAGAGGCCACCTGGACCGGATGATCATTAAACAATAACTATTAACTACAAAGCCCTTGACAGCAGACAAGTGATTTACTGGACAGTATGGTCCTAGGCAGAGTCAGTGGAAGGACAGGAGGAATTGTAGGGGCCCAAGATGGCATCACTTATGCTAACATCCATACTTCTGGCCAGTTCTGGTTTTGTACCAGCAGCTGAAAGAAAGCTTCAAGAAGCTTTTGGGATGCACCTTGTGTGGGAAACAGAGTTTCAGGCCTAAGACGGGCCAGTGTCAGGCAGGTAAGGCAGTTGTGGCCATGGTGGGTCCCCAGTAAGAGAAAGCACACTCAAGTTGATACAAATAAACATCTTCTTTGCAGGTCTGACACCCCTGGAAGGAACCCAGGACACCTTTACCAGTTTCCAGCAGGTTTATCTCTGGAAAGGTAAGCTCTGTCGGGGAGGGGGTGAGCAGGACACCCATCACAGGAGACTGTCTGGCCCCACTTCTCACTCACAGGGCACTCTGCTCCCCAGAGGGAAAATGTAGAGATTTACTTTCCAAGTGAATGCTCTGTGTGGATAGGAGGGCCTCAGTTCTCATTAGATAAGATACCAAAGTGTAAAACAAAAATGCAAAGTGTGGAAACCTAAGAAAGGATGGAGGAATTAAGCACTGGTTCCTGTGAAATCAAGTTCATTGACCACAAGCTGCCCTTGTTAGTAGGATGGGAGCTCTGAGGCCACCGCCAACTACAGGAGGCATTTCTCCAGGGGGACTTGGCCATAGGTGCCTCCCTCCCTGAGGCTCGGTGAGGGGACAGGACCCTGGTGGGTGTACCGTGGGCTCCTACTTAGAGTTGATGCCACCATGGGTGCATGGAACAGGTTGGGCTCAGATGAAATGCAGGTTTGGCATCTCCTTTCTGCTTTGTCTGTCCTCCTTTGAGTTTAATGGGCATTGACCAAGTGCCTACTCAGAGCCAGGAACTGTAAAAGGCTAACATGGTGAGAGAGATGAGTGAGTCACAGCTGTGACCTGGAGGGGGCCCAGGCTCAGGAGGCAGCAGACAGGCAGGGGACCTTACACATCATGGTCCTAGGTGCTGGGTGAGAGGCATAAGGAAAGGTCTCGGCCACTGTTGCACTTCCCTCCTCTTCCCATGAACCCTCCTGACTGGTCTCCAGTCCCCTGAGTGATCAGACTGGTGACCTGATTCTATGCCTGTGAAACAGTGTGAGAGAGAACAGAGTGCGGGCTTAGAGTGACTGTATATGAAATCTGGTTCCCGTACTTCTCACCTGTGTGACCTTGAACACATGGGTGACAAAGCCGTAAAAATGGTTCTGACCTCATAAAATTGTGTGCGCATTGGCTCAGTGATGCCCGTAAAGTGCTTAGAAGAGCGCCTGGTGCATCATCAGTGCTAATTAATGTGAGTGATGGTGGCGGTGATGATGGTGGATGAAGAGCAGGAGAAGGGAGAAGGAAGAAGAAGAAGAAAAGGAGGGGGGAGGAGAATAAAAGGAAGGTGCCCATCATCATTTTCATTTCAAGGTGATATAATGAGATTATACACTTCTTTTCTCCTTTAGTCTTACCTGTATGGTACATACATGGGGTGATAGTCTATTCATCGTTTTCAGACACACACACACAAAAAGGAGACTTAGAAAGGTTAAGTGAGATGCTCACAGGAGGTCCTAGGGTGGGACCCAGACACTGGTTCCAAGTCCAGTGCTTTCTATTTATTAGAAATTTCTGTGTTGTACAATATAGCCTTGTAGCTTAATGACTATAAGTCGAGTGTACCCTTTAAAAATGTGAATCACTATATTGTACACCTGTAACTTATATAATATTGTCCATCAACTATACTTCAGTTTAAAAAAAAATAAAAAGAAAATTCTGGTAAATGATGTGCTAGCTGGTGAAAAATCAAGGACCTGCTTCTCCCTAGGACACTTGCCCCACTAAACAGAAGCACCCGAAGACCTGCCTGAAACCTGCTTCCCCCGTCACAGAGGACCTGTTCCTGACTTGGGAATTTTATTTAATTTTTTAGAATTCCAATTCATCTACTTTCCAACTGGGATACGTTATTTCAAGTCTCTGAGTCTCAGTTTCCTCAAGAGTAAGATGGAAGTCTTACTCTTTACCTTCACAAATGTCTGTAAAGAACATATTCTGTTAACTCTGAAGGACTCTGCAGATGCTGATAATTTCAGTATCAAGCACATAATAGTCCTCTGTGGAGTGGTTGGCTGACATTCCATCAAAGGCCAAGGACCGCAACCCTGCGCCTTCCCGAGCTCACTGGGCCCCCGGCTGTGGACCCCGAGGATCCCCACGTTGCCTTTACCCATTTGTTGACCAAGGAATATCTCCCCGCTTCCTCCCCAAGACTGGAATAACAATCTTTTTTTTTTTGCGCCTAGATTCTGACATGGGGTCTCGGTCTGAGTCTATGGGATGCAGAAGAGACATGGAACCAAGGCCAGCATCTCCAAGAGAAACAGGTACCCACCCTGAAACCTCTTAATACAGTTGGGTGTCTGGCTGTGGAGACAAAATGGTGATGCCAAGGGTCTGATCAACGAGTGGACCCCGGAACACCACTGCATTCTGCAGCCACGGCCCCCCTCTAAGCTTCGAATCCATGATCCATTTCATAAATACTGACAGCTCCTCGGATGAGCAATTGGCACCAAGAGTAAGGTGAAGTGACTGCAAAGTCACCACTGCTGCTGAGAAAGAAAATAACCATAATAACAAATCCAGCAAAAAACTACTGAAGAGCAAGGTTTGTCCGAGAGTGGTCAGTGCCTTCAATTATGTAAATGCTGAAGAACGTTAGCAAAACGTACATGGTCCGGAATTGTTTAATGAATGAGATGTCTGTGAGGGTCTTTTGAGAGAGGGTCATCTTATGCAGTGGAAGATGTAAATCCATACCTTCCTAGGGGCAGAGTGTCTGAGGCGCCTCTATCCCCAGCGGCTACAGTTGTTGTTCCTTAGGTGGAGCTAAAAGTCAGAGAGAGAGAGAGAGAGAGAGCGAGAGAGAGGGAGAAAGAAGGAGAGAGAGAAGGAGAGAGAGAGCGAGAGAGACAGGAGGTGGGGGGGTGGGAAGATGGAGGTAGGGAAGAGAAGAAAAGAAAAGGGAAGGGAAGGGAGGGAAGGGGGAGGGGAGAAGGGGGCAGGGAGAGGAGGGGCAGGTCAGCCTGTGGGCGTGGCGAGGGTGGGTGTGGGTGGGAACAGCACACACAGTGGGAGAAACACCACACTGCACAGCAGATGGACTAGGGCTGGAGCTGCTTTTGGCCACTCATTACGAACTGCGTGGCCGTGGGTACTTTGCTCACCTGCTAAGAGCCTCATTTCCTCCTGCGTACAATGTACCTTGCTTTCCTCTTATTCCATTATAGAGAACACGCCAGGTAAGACATCTGGTACTTAATATACCCGGATGCCCACACAATGGTAGTTTCTTCCCTTTCCTACAGCTTTGGTGCAGATACAAATGAGATCACGTCCATAAATCCCTACAACTGGGGCTCATCCCATACTAGTTCAGCAGTTATGAGCTCGCTCTGTATCTGTAGAGCTGTGGGGCTCAAGGGCTTATCCTGATTCAGAGTGCGGTCCTCGGGCCAGGAGGGCAGGGTTCCAATCCCAGCCCTGCCTCCGTCTGCCCGTGCAACCCCGAGTCACGTTCTCTGAGCCTCGGTTTCTCCTTCTGTAAATGAGAGTCATAGCAGTCCCCACGAGAAGGGCGATCAGAGGGCGTGACTCCGTAAATCGCAGGGGTGCATAGCAGGTGCTCAGAGATCGGTGCCGTTATTACGTGGTAGTTAGGGATTATGATCCTGGGGTGTGCCTGGATGGTGCAAGCCTTCCCGAAGCTTCTGTCCCAAGTCCGTCTCTCTCCCTCCGTTGCCTGTTGGACAGCAGATCCCAGTTGGGGATCACGGTGCATATTCCTGTCCACACGCTGGGGCAGTGATGTCCTTCAGCACCTTCAGAGGTTCGTCAGTGGAAGCTTCCGTCTTGCCGGCGGGGTGGCGGCAGTGAGGGACGGGCAGCGCTCAGGAGCCTTCCCGTTCGTGTTCTCAGGAGCACACGTTTGGCCGGCTCCTCCTGCACAGCGGCCTGGCCCCTCGCCTGTCTGATCTTTGCCCGCACTGGCAAACTGGCATATTGGTTGCGCCCTGGGAGCCTCCCAAGCCCGTGGCTGTGGCTGGTGTTCCCGTTTCTCTGCTGCTGCAGGAGCGAGGGGACGTGAACGCACCAAGGAGGGGGCAGGAGCGAGCCCGCTCCCCCTGGAGGCTCCTGGGCACCAGGCCCTGCCTTTGGTGCTTTAAATCCACCATCTCACAAAAGCTATGACAGCTCTGCCTATCGCTGTCATTATTCCCATTTTACCCACGAGCAATGCGGGCTCCAGGTGCCCAGTAGCCCTCGCTTCAGCCAGTCCAGCGCTAAGGAAGTAGCCGTGCCGGGACCCAAGCCCTGGCCAGCTGACTCGGAGGCCTGGGTTCTTCTAGAACACAAGCTGGTCCCAGGTACAGACAGCGTGGACTAGAGAGCTGCGTCCTGGTGGTCCCCCAGCTGACAGAGCAGACGGGTTCTGTCTGATTTGCAGAGTAGATTTTGATTTTATTTCATGGAGCCAATATTTTTAAATTGGGAGATTGTATATAAAAATTCAAATTTCCAGCTTCTGTAGAGAAAAACAGAGGAAAAGCTCTAGCAACAGGGGCTTCCAGTTTCCGCCTGGCAACGACGCTCTGAGCTGAGTGGAGCTGCCCCCTCCACGGGGCGTGGCTGTCCTGTTTGCTGCCCCCCCCCCCCCCCCCCCCCCCGTAACACCCTACTCTCCTGCCTGCTCGCCTGCTCTGGGGACATTCACATTTGTGACCCATGACCTTAGCAGTGCCTCTGAGTGGTAGCCAGCCTGCTCGTGGCCATGTAAATGTGCACGTTTTCCTGGGACTTGAGAGCATCCTGTAAAAGCCATCAGTATGCACTGTGCCAGGGCCGCATCTACAAAACTATCACCTGATTCCCACAGGAAGGACCCCCTCTCCTCCTCACACCCGAGGACCTCGGAGGGCTTCGGGGTGAATAAAGCCCAGCTTGGGTTTCCCCTTCCCAGCTGATTACACTCCTGGACTTGAGGAGATGACACCCCTGCCGGAGAAACCCCATCGCGTGGCTCCCCTGTGGTGGGACTCACGTCCCTGGCCGGCCAGTGCTCCCTTGTGTTCCCAAGAAGGGCCTCTCCAAGTCACAGCACAGCAAGGAATGTTCCCCTTTCTGCTTCCGGTTACTGCAGTTGCTCAGAGTGTCTGAGACACGCATAGAAAAGACAATGAGAACAACTTCCCAGCCGGCAGCCCCCTACTGGCCTCCTGGCCTTCAAGAGGAGTGCAAAGTTTTGAGGGAACTAGTGGAAAATGGATTCTTCCTCATGCAGCATCAGGGATACACGGAGTGACTACAGTATCCATTCTTTCACCCAGCAGACATTTTTTATGCACAAAAACAGGACCCTCAGATGTTCCCAAGCTGGTGAGGATTCCCACGTGCCAGCCCTGCGGAACAGGGTGGCGAGGGCTGGGATGGGGTGTCAGTGCAGGGGGGTCGCAGGGAGGGAGGATGCTTGGCGGCCCGCAGGAGGCAGCAGGGGCTTCTCAGAGGAGCCTGGAAGCCGTGCCAGGCATTTCGAGAGAACCCTGTGTGAACTAGAATATTGACACCAGGTGAGGGCAGCAGCCTGTGCAGAGGCTCCGAGGACAAAGCGTGACTCCAGGATCTTCAAGTGAGCCTCTAGGCTGGCTGTGTTGTTTTCCTTCCTTCCTCTGCTGTCTGAAGAGGTTGTGCTCTCCCGCCTTGTACCAGGTGTTGTACCGCATGCAGACGGACCATGGTACAGTAGCATGAGAGGCAAAAACCCAGTGGGAGGAAGGGGCGGCGACGTGGTCTCTGGGGCCTCTGCTTGCACTAAACTTCTGGCCTCGCCAGGTGCTCATAAACGTTTATCCCCTCTCGTGGTGGTTGTTGGTGCGGAAGCCCAGCCTTGGTGAGTCTGCTTTAAGGGGTGGGCTTCTGGGAAGAGAGTGGGCTTCTGAGAAGATGCTGCAGTCCAAGGCAACGTGGGGGTGCACATGGGCTGCAGAGCCCCTCATCCCAGAGCCCCGAGCTAAGAGACGCGGTAAACCTGCCCCAGTTCATTCCATGATCCGCTTTATGCCCCCAATGAAAGCCTTCCCGGGAAGTCAGAGCCTTCATGAGGTGCAGAAATACGCCCGCACTCCTGGGCTGGGATGCTGGGCCCCTCACCTCTGGAGGACCTCTTTATAGAGCCACCGGACCTCAGAGCAGGAGGGAGCAGTGTAGGTCCTTGAAGCACAGGAGGACCGGGCGGGTGAGGAGGAAAGGTATAAAGACCAGGTGAGCGTGGGCAGTAGTCCTGGGGCAGCAAGCAGTGAGGTGATGAGCTAGAGTTATCAGTCTTCTGGGAGCAGAATAGAGATTAACTACATGGTTAATGTAGTGTGATGTACATGCTTCTTGAGTGTGAGTTGAAGCAATCAGAGACGAGGCTCCAAATGCTGGCAGAGCCTGGACCAAGAAGAAAGCTTGGACTTCCATCCTGTGGGCAGTGGTGCACCCAGGAAGCGCCTTCAGCCAGAATCGTGGCGTATGAAGACACAAAGAAAGAGGGGGGTGGGGCGGGGCAGGGGATGTGTAAGCTGGAACTTTCAAGTCTAGGGCTGAGCAGAGCTGAGAGCCGTCTTCAGACATGAAGCCTGAATTGGGAGGAAGACAGAACTTCCATCTGGCTTCGGGAGACAGAGGCGCATCAGTCGTTCACATTTACAAAGAGGCGGACTTGACTCCTTCACGTCCTAAAGATGGGCGGGCAGCTGTGGTTGGCACAGACAGGTCACGTGGGGCTGCAGGGATCTCAGCCAGAAATATCGCGGGGAAGAGTCCTGCTCTAGGCATAACGTTGAACCAGATGGCTCCCATGTTTTCTCCCCAACCGAGATTCCAAGGTTTTGCAACTCTATAATTTTTAGGACTTTCTGGGATCCTCTGAATCTTTCCTGTCTGACCAGACTCTCAGCCCTATTGACTCCAAACCTGCTCTGGCCTCATACAGCCTGCAAGTGTAGGTGTGTCTGTGAGAGAAAGAGAGAGACAGAGACAGAGAGAGACAGAGACAGAGACTCACCATGAGATAAAGGCAAAGGACGGTGACTCGCCCCTTCTTTTGCAGAGTTGACAACAGAGCTTTTCTCCCCTGTGGACCTTAACCAAGTCATTGTCAACGGAAACCGATCCCTGCCCAGCCAGCAGCACTGGCTTTTCAAACACCTATTTTCGCTTCAGCAGGCAAATCTGTGGTGCCTTTCTCGTAAGTATCCTCAAACCTCATCCTCCTTCTTCTCCACCCTGTGGTCAGGCATCACAGGCCTAGTTTAACAACTCTTGAGACCCAGATATGATCAAATTCAATAGCATAACTCATGAATCACTTCAGTGTTAGTGTCATGAGTGATACAGGAGACAGGACATAACCCGTATCTTCAAGAAGCTAATCATGTAGTTAGTCTCTACTCTGCTCCCAGAACCTATCATCCACCCATCCATCCATCCATCCATCCATCCATTCATCCATCCATCCAACCATCCTTTACACAACAGGCATGTCCTATGTTGCGCATGTGCTATGTTCTAGGCCTTGTGTTTGACCTTGGGGATGAGAAAAAAAGGGTGAATCAGCCATACCCCTCCCCATCAGGGAGCTCACATGTACCAGACATGGGACTGGGAACAGAGGAAATTATTCACAGTGCCACGAAATTTTATATCCTGTGGCCTGTGGTCTGAGATCCTGACTGCCTCTGATATGGTCCTGGGCAGATCCAATGGAATTTTACTCTCTCTTCTCCCATACTGCTGAGTTTACAGCTGACCCCTTACCCTCTCGGACTCTGCTTTTGTTCAGAGCTGCACCGACTCCCTGTTTCATCACCACCCTCTCCCCAGCTGGCAGAACCCTGGTGTTTTTTCTTGGGCCTTCCAGACTGGACAGCCTCAACTGACCGGGGCCTCTTCCCTGCCTGGGAACAATCCCTGTGGGGCATTTCTTCCCGGAAGATCCTGTAGAGGTAACCCTCCCCTGCTGGCCTCCCAAGGACTAACACCCAGCTGCTCTCTCACCTGTAGGCTGTGTCCAGGAGCCCTCTTTCTGTCAGCTGGCAGAGGTAACAGACAGTGCACCCTTGTACTTCATCTGCACCCTCTACCCAGAGGCCCAGGTGTGTGACGATGTCATGGAGTCCAGTCCCAAGGGCTGCAGACTGATCCTGCCCCACAGGCCAAGTGCCCTCTTCCGGAAGAAAGGTGAGTGCTGGGTCAGATCAACCCAAACTGTGTTTTTAGTGGGCTGCTGGCTCTGTGGCTTTAGAAATATCCAGGTCAGTTCTTTTAAAAATAGACTTCCCTGGCAGTCCAGTTGTTAAGACTGTGTACTTCCACTGCAAGCGGTGAGGGTTCGATCCCTGGTCAGGGAACTAAGATGCTGTAAGCTGCATGGCATGGCCAAAAAAAAAAAAAAAGTATAAAAATAAACTTACCCAGGCTTCTTGTGGAGATGCAAAGGCATTTAGAAGTGCATCATATTGACTAGAGAGAATTATCTCACTCTGGAATCCCACTGCTCATAGCAATCGTGTTTAATGCATGGATGAGTTGGAATTTAATTGGCCGTTTATTATAGAAAATCCCAACAACTGTGGCTTCAAAAGGATAGAACATTAGTGACAGTATTTGGGTGTGCTGGGGGCAGGGGTTCACCTTGCACAGTCTCCATTTCTTCCATGAGGCTGTGATCTTTCATTTACTGTTCTGTCTTCTGTACTGGAGGCCTTTCTCAGGTGACCCTTGATTTTCCACTTAAATATAAGGGAGGAGCCCAGAAGCCAGTGGGGAAGCTCTGAGGGTGCGGTGGGAGCTTGTTGACTTTGTGTTTCTTTGTAGGATAATCTAGTTGGGCCACCCTTTGGAGAGCCCCTCACGTCCTCTGCCTAGGGCCTGCCTCTAGAGGAGTCTTGTAATCTCTGGCTTGGGGGCACGAGCCTAGCTGCTTGCGGTTTAGATGCCGAACAAGGTTGGAAAAAATCCCCCGGCTTCAGTGTGGTGCTCCCTCTGTTACAACTCAACCTGGAGCCCCCGCTGCCGCCCCCGAGAGAACCCGCCCTTCTGTGCTGGGAAGGGGCAGTCGTTGGATAAAAGAGGAGGGCCTCTGGAGACCTAATTGCTTCTTCAAAAGCTTTCCAGCCCCTTCTGTTCTGGCTCACTTTCATCCCAGTCATGCTGATACTTCAACCTTTTGGGAGTCCAGAAGCTGTGTGGGGCTGCTTCTTGGTTCTTCTGACAGGAAAGTTGAGAATTCAGCTTTCTTAGGTTTATTAGGTCAACTTTTACTCCTCTGTGTTTTTTCTAGCTTGCAAAATTTGTTGCTCTACCCCTCTGCTATTCTTTTTTGCCTTGTGGGTGTGTGCCTTTATAAGAATCCCTTCACTGTTATTTTAGTGAGATCGGGGTGGCAGCAGAGAGTAAGTACATGGGTTTATTTAGTACGCCATCTTAATCAGAAGCTTTCGGGATGGTTTGTGTTCCTTTGTCCCCCTATTTTTGTGGCTACATCGCATCTCTCCCTAAATAATATAACGTCTTTCTTCCTCTGTGTAGTTGTGCTGCAAGATAAAGTGAAGAATTTTTATACTCGCCTGCCATTCCGAAAGCTGACGGGGATTTCCATTAGAAACAAAGTGCCCATGTATAACAAATCCATTTCCAGTGGGTAAGCTGCTTCCATTCACCCCCGCCCCACGGATAATACTTATTATTAAGACCCTTCTATTTTCATGAAGACGGTGATCTGATATCAGTGAAAGGCACAAGCATAAAAAACTGTAAAACCCAAAGCAACGGGTGAAAAAGTAATAAGAAGCAATAAGTGACTCTATCTAAAAATTGTGGCTCAGCTCAGTTACTAACACTCAACGCAGCATTTAACCATGAACCTCTGGTCAGCTGATGGAAAAGGGAAACATTGACCCATGTTTTATCAATTAATACAAATTATCACGCATTGTAATGAAGTCGATCAGTGAGGTCTCCCTGTAATGCTTTCAGAATCTGGAGAGCAAGCCGAACGTTCACTAGGGCCACAGGCATATGAGGACTTTTTATTTATTTAATGTATTATTTTAAAAATGTATTCTGTTATCGATTTAGTTAGTTAGCTGTAATTTAGCTGTTTTCAATGAAGGTGATGTTTGTCTCCACTTCTGGTGATTCTGATGGGATCTCACCCATCAGAACCACCAGGAGGACTTTTTACAAACTGCTGTCCTGGTCCTACCCTGGACCTACTGAATCAGCATTTCCAGGGGGCTCAGGAATCTGAATTTTAACTAAACTTCCCGTGTTGAAGTCAGAATTTGAGAGTCATCTATGAACTGTTGATCTACGAAGTATTGTTGGTTTATGAAACTATGCCCTGCTGCTGGCATTTAAGATCTGCTTTTGGAAATGGAGATAAAAAGATGACATGGGATAGTCTGCTTTGAGGTCTGGCTGGGCACCGCCCATGCCGACAGGAAGGGGGACATGAAGCGGGGTGGGAAACAGGGATCAGCCTGACGCCGGTGCTGGGACAGGGGCTCCCTAGCAGAGCTTGTGCGTCTGGACTCAGGAAAGGGTCGCATTAGAGAGCAGGCCCCAGGAAGTCAGAGTGTCAGCAATTCAGCCTACCCTGTAGGTCCTGCCCAGTGCAAACCTTTAGGCCTGCTCTTTTTCCTCTTCTGCCAGCTTCTTTAAATGTGAACGACTGTGTGACATGGACCCGTGCTGCACCGGCTTTGGCTTCCTGAACGTTTCCCAATTAAAAGGTAACGATGATAACAACGTCCTTTGGTCTGCACACAGCACTTTACGGTCTAGAAAACACGTTCGCATCTACGGTCTGATCTGCTCCTCAGCACCTCCTCGTAGTGCAAGGGAAGGAGTGCTCCTCACTCACAGATGGGATGTGGGGGCTTGGAGAGGGGAGGCAGCTAATAAGCATGGTAGCTGGGACATGGCTCCTGGTTCCCGTGCCCGGTCAGCATTACACGGCACTTCTACTTGACCCAAGTATTCTTCCTGCCATGACTCACTTAGCTGTGTTCTGCTCACCTTTCAAGACCTGGGTCAGGCAGCTTGGTGGGGTAAACTTTGGATCCATCCATATGACCTGTATTTGAAACTTGATTCTGGACAAGCCACCTAATCTCTAAGCCTCGGTTTCCTCATCTGTAAATAGGGATAGAGATGTTACCCTCCCCCTAGGGCTGTGTGAGCACCAAGTGGCATGATGCAAACACAGCTCCAGCACAGCCCTGGGCACGTGATGGGCTGCTGATAGGTATGTGCTGTCTGCATCCGTGTGCTCTTGGATCAGAAGCTCAGTAAGGTAGCGGGCTTCTCATCTGTGTCTAAGATCATCCCTGGAATAGGGTGCTGCACCCTGAATGTCTGCTAAAGAATGAGTTTGCAGAATTTCTCTCATTCACTTAGAATCTTCCATCATGATCATTTCCCTGGTCCTGGTTATTTTCTGCTCCAGGAGGAGAGGTGACATGCCTAACTCTGAACAGCTTGGGACTTCAGACATGCAGCGAGGAAAACAGAGGAGCCTGGCGCATTCTGGACTGTGGCTCTCCTGACACTGAGGTCCGCACCTATCCCTTTGGATGGTACCAGAAGCCTGGTAAGTGACCTGCCCTGAACAGCTACATGGCATCGTTGGTTGACTGCTTCTCAACTGTGTATTAGGATGATGTCCTTAGCCCGGGGAGTAGATTAGTCAGGGTTCATTGGGCGTGAGCAACAGAGACAGCTTCTATTTAACTTAAGTGGAAAGGGAACATATTGAAAGTGTGCTTGTAGACTCAAAGGGAAGATGTCCAACTAGGTCTCAGCTCTATGGATGTATTCAGCAGGAGTGAATGGACAACCTCTTCAGTGTGACACTGTCTTCATCAGTCTGCTCCAGCGGGTCTTGGTAGATGTGTTCAAGCTTTAAATTTAAGGGGGAGAGTCTGGCCCAGCTTGGGCTATGAGTACAACCACTGCCAGCAGGTGGGGGAGTGGGGGAGGAGGCTTGCATGACAGTCCCTGCAAGAGTGTATGCATTGGGAGAGGAGGGTCCTCAGAGCATAAAGGTGCTGCTCTTGGATGCGGCGGGGGAGAAAACCAAAGATGTGCGCTCGACCAGGTCCCTTGGTTTTCTCATCTTGTCAGTTACTCAGGACATGGCACATGGTGGTCTCAGGGAGGGAAAGGGGATCCCTGGTGTACACCTGGTGATGTATATGGAGCTAGGATTTCAGGGCCAAGGCAGTGTTGGCTCAGCGTGGGGTTGCATCCCAGCACATTTTAGGAGCTCAGTTTGAAACTGGTGAATGAATGAATGAATGAATGATTGGTCTACATGGTGTATGGAGAAACTACTGGACTCAAATGAAGAGATAGTCATGTCCTCCCACTTCCTCAGTTCCCGCACCAGTAAAACAACGAGGGAGGCTCACTGTGGCCCTATCAGTGCTTACCTTCCGGGTGTTTATGGGCATGGGTACACATGGGGAACAGCAGGTGACTGCACAGAGACCAGACATCCTCACCCTGCGTCCTGGAAGCCAATTCGCACAGATGTCCTAGATACAGAAAGGTCAAAAACCCATCTTAGTAGGAGTCCAGGGAAGATGCTGAGCTGAGCTTCCGTGCCTCTAGCCTCTCCCATTAGTGGCTTCCTCCTTAGTTTCAGAGTCAATATAGGGTGGGTGCTGGCCCTGGCCTGGCCACGATGAAGAGTAGCCTCTGCTCACTGCAACAAGAGAAAGCTTGTGTGCAGCAACGAAGACCCAACGCAGCCAAGAAACAAAATAAATTAAAAAAAAAAAAAAAAAAAAAAAGATGAGGAGAGTGTGGTGTAGAAAGTGGAAGTTATTTGACCCAAACCACATAGCCAGTGAGAAGCAGAGTCAGGTTGCAACCCCAGCTCTGACGACTCCAAACTTCACTCTTCCCCTTTACACGCCGCCTCCAGGTGGGTCCCCCATGTCCCATGAGTCACTGGATGTGAAACTGTCTAGACGCATTGTCTGACTGGTTTTCCCTACGCTCAACGCCACTGACTACACAAGCAATTGACCAATAAGTTGAAAAAAAAAAAACTGACTAATAAACTAATACATGAAACCAGGGGTAGGTTGGCCTCTCGTTCCAGAGCCACGTCCAACCCGAGAGGCTTGGGATGGGGTCCTTGGTGGAATCTGGTCCTTGACTCTCGCTCATGAGCTACTAATCCCCGAGACAGTCTGTGGCCTTCAGAGTTGATTGTTACCAGGCTGAAAGGAATCTTCCCTGGGGTGTCCACCTTGAGCATCCTGTGACCTGATCTGAGTTCACTCGGCTTATGACTCTTAGCATCTTGAATTGTTTTAAGAAAAGCATCAAGCGTGGATGATGGAATAGCCTCAGTGGGTTGCTATCTAGGGGGAGGGGATGTACCATGTAGAGGAGGCTTTAACTACCTCACGGGGTGGGGAGAGGGAACGCTGCCTAGGACGGTGGCCCCGCAGGAGATCCAATGCCACCTCTGGGTATTTAGGGCCTTCAGAACTGAACTCTCACCCTGCAATGCCTCCTTGCCCATCTGTCCTTCCACACCTCTTCCCAACTCCTCACCCCACCAAAGGCTGGAAAATGTAATTTTTCATCTTTCTATCACTCAGGGAAGAGTTGGGTAAAAAGAAGTTAAGGAATAATTCATTTGTTCAGAAATATGGGAATCAGACCAGAGTCTTACGACATCTTGGCAGGAGCTGGCAAGGAAAAGAACCCAAGGTGCTTATTGTGCCAACTCTTTCTATCTGCTCTGTTTCTTTTTATCCAACTGCACAGACCACTAACTTTTTCCAACATATATCCTGTGGGGTCAAGCTGGGGACTCAGGAGTTCTGATCAGGAAGTACAGGGCAGGGAAATACAGATTCATTCAACAGCACTGACCGAGCATCATTCTTGCCTGGGGGCCTCTGGTTTTACAAATCCAGCCCCTATTCATTGAACGGGATGCCAAGACCTTTATAAGCGTTATCTCACCTAATCCTCACAGCCACTGTTAGCTGAGGTTCAGGGAGGTTAAGTCACTTGCCCAAGCTCACACATAGCAGGTAAAAGACAGAATTTGGGCCCAGAATTTTTGGACCTAGTCAGGAAGAACTGGGTCTAAATAACCAGCTGTAGAACCACATTACATGGCTATACTCAGCCATGTGCCATATTCACTATGTTGGATGGCTGAGCATGAATGAAAAATGATTCCTGTCCTCCAGGCGCTCACAGCATGAGGAGGAGTTACAGACTGTAAATAAATATGCCATCCTAGCTCTGGAATGCTCATGTCGTACGTCTAGAAGTTTTGAAACTTTATTGAGTGTCCATATTGGGTCATACACTGTGCTGGACACTGGGAGATGTAAGATTAATAAGATGTAATCATTCTTTTTAGATGCTCACATCCTAGTGAAGCAGGTGTGGGCGTATATGATTAACTGCAGCATCATAGGCTCAGTACTGGAACAGTCATATGCATGAAGTGCTGTGGGGATGCGGAAACAAGAAATTAATTCTGCCTCAGAGTGGTGGAAATCCATTACTAAAAGCCTCCTACAGGCCCTCCTTCATGCTTCAGGGACCACCTTCTGCAGGCTCTGGCCCGCTGGCCTAGAGCTGCCCAAGCAGGAGGGTTTTCACCCCGCATGCTGCCTGCTTTCAGTGTTTGGGTGAGCAGGAGGAAAATTAAAAAATGCTAAAACAGCATCAATCTCTAAGGACCCCTGGGTTGAAAACACCCTGGGATGCTTGTGGCTTATGGCCACTGTGGTGTGAGTGGCTCTGAATTCCCCATTTCAGAAGAACGGAAGGAAAAGGGCCAGCTGTCAGAGGGTTTTGGTGACCTGGTGTGACTTGGCTCTCCAACAGAGCAGAACCAGGTCCTCACAGGTCTGTCTTTTCCCCTTATGTCATCTTCATCAGAAGCGGGCTGTGGGGTAGGTCTTAAGACTTGGAGGGTGATTTCCTCAGACCCAGGCAGAGGAAAGGAATCTTACTCAGGGAAACTAGTTCGATAAATTAGGCCATTCTCCCCACTGGGTCACATTGACCCAGGACAAAATCACTTAAAAAAAAAAAAAAGATTTATTTATTTATTTATTTATATTAGCTGCATTGGGTCTTTGTTGCTACACACAGGCTTTCTGTAGTTGCGGCGAGCAGGGGCTACTTTTCGCTGTGGTGCACGGGCTTCTCATTGCTGTGGCTTCTCTTGTTGTGGAGCACAGGCTCTAGGCACACAGGCTCAATAGTTGTGGCTCACAGGCTCTAGAGCACAGGCTCAGTAGTTGTGGTGCACGGGCTTAGTTGCTTTGTGGCATGTGGGATGTTCCTGGAGCAGGGATCGAACCCCATCCCCTGCATTGGCAGGTGGATTCTTAACCACTGTGCCACCAGGGAAGTCCCCCAGATCATCTTTGGATTCGTGATATATTTTGAACCAAAACGTACTCATCTTCTGGATTCTGAACCTTAGATGGCCGTGTATTCCATTTTCTGTAGTAGACAAAACTTCACCCGTGTAACGCTGGAAAATCCTAACAAGGCAAGCTGACATTGTAGTTTCTTTCCCTGCATCCTTATCTTTGTGTTAGATAATCACACACGATCGTAGGAAGTAAGGCCCCTGAAGGGCCAGGGAAGGCTGCACAGAGAGGGCCTGAGCCTTGAACGATGACCTCTCCATCAGCACCTGCACAGGAGTTGCGGACTTTTTACAAAGGAATTCTTGCAAAGAATTTCCATAATAGCCTTTGCCCTTTCTTCCAATCCGTGGCTTGGTCATATACTGGTATCTATGCTGAGTGATGAGCATGGACCCTTTACTTGACTCCAGGCTGAGAGCCAGACCCACAACATGTAATACAGATCCTATTTCTGAAGAACTACACTGAGGAAGGGCTATTTGTTGAGCTCCTACTACGTGTCAAACACCTGAAATCACCAGGGGCAGAAGGTCCTCCCCAGAAGGGTTTAGCCTGCCTGGGGAGGCTGAAGTGAGAGACATGGACATCTCTCAGGCACTTACTGATGTCAGAAACAATGCTCCAGTGCTCTCCCGGCATTCACTTACCACCCCTGTGGGGTTGGTACTCTCTTATCCCCTCACCAGGAGGTAATTATTCCTTCTGTATCAGAGAACTACTCAGCCCTGTGGCTTATGTTACGGTGGGGGGATCCACGCGGGCTTCTGGAGCGTGAAAGGGGAGCAAGGAATTCTGTTCTACAAGGGATTATGCAGAAGCCACTCTGGGGAGAATTTGGACATAGATAAAGGAGAGCCGGGTGAAGGGTGCAGCGACCACTGCGAAAGTATAGTGCATGGGGTGGCCGTGGTCCTGCCCTGCAGCCCCCGGGGCCTCAGAGACCTGCATTTGGGCAACATACCCCTGGCACCGGGCTGTGTTCTCAGAACAAAAGTGGAAGTTGAGTCTCCTAGGATGCAGGAGAGACACGAACCTACGGCAAAGAGTGCCCAGAGGGCCCCCAGAGAGCCTGTGGCTTTGTGCTTTCTGACCTCTGTCCATAGTGAACAGAAAGTTCCACTGGTCTGAGCACAGAACTGAGAGGCCCAGGCTGAGCAATTGTGGATGCAAATGAGGCTGTTCACAGCCCCTTCCCGGCAGCAGGACCCAAAGAGGAAGCGTCTAAGCAACGAGGGTGGGAGTGCAGGGGGAAGAGGGCTGCTCTTCGGTCCAGCTGCCCTGGAGCTCAGGGCTGCCTGGAATGGGTGGCCTCTGAGCCACTGGTGCCTGCTGCTCTCGGAGGAGAAGTGAGCTGCCATTCTCTCTGCAGCTGTGCGTGGCCTGCAAGTGGGGCAGGGTCTTTGTTTACAAAGTCAGATGAGGCTTCTAAAAAAAACAATCGAAGCCTCACACTTCCTCTCTTCTTCTACTAAGCAAATGTACGTGGACCCTGTAGCTATTCTAGATATGGGAATAACTTGGAGAGGAAATGACTGGCTCTTCTAATTATGCCTCTCTGCAGCCCACATAGAAACCACCACACGTAGGAGACTTTACTGTGGAACCCGTTCTTCATCAACACTCACATCCCCTCAAGAGCATCCGCTGTTTACTTAGCATGGAGTCGGCTCCAGGTCTAGGCTAGTGTTTCGTAGGCAACATCTGATGAGGTTGGGTCTGTCCTTACCCCCATGCTCTGCTGTGCTGACATTGTTACAGCTGGGGAGGGTGGGGGAGGCTCTGATTTGTAGTTCTGTATCAGTTGCCACTTTCCATGGTGTAAATACTCCAGCCACGGCCCATTTCAAACCACTAGCTTGATGTCGCTGAAAGCGGAGTTGTGAAGAAGCAGAGGGTTACCGTCCACTTGTTTACCAAGCATAAGTCAGGGAGCAACTCACTTAAGGTTGCACAGTACACTTCTCTGTAGGGGGTTCCCCAGGGACAGACCGAGTGCCTCCCAGGAACTGAGGGTATTGAAGTTTTCAGTGCCCCGGGGGCCCAGGGAAGCTGAGAAAGTTCAGGGCTCAGCTATTCCTTACAGTAAAGAAGGTCCCACCCAGAGGGCTGACAGCACCCTGTCAGGAAACACTGATGGAGGATAAGAAAGAGTAAGCAGAGCAGCAGCAGCAGCAGGACTAGGTGATTCATGCCTGGCTGAGATGTGTGCATAGTAACTCTGCCTGTGCACGCGCGGCAGGTCGCCTCACTGTTCCCACGGCATTAGAACTATATAGCTTCCAGTGTTTCATTAGTGTTGTATAAGTGTTTCCTTTGCAAACCGAGCTTACTTTGACTTTCCAGCTAAATTTCCAGAAGCAGAATGACTGGGTCCAAGGGTGTGGACATCTGAATGCCCTTGTTATAGATTCGTCAATTTGTTCTCTGAAGACTGTGTTGACTCTCAGGGTCTTTGCTCTGAGAAAGCAAAGATGGACATTTAAATAAACGCACTGGCTCCCCAGGTGTGGTGGGGCTTGGCGGGTGCTTCTGAGTCATTCTGAGTTTTGTGGGAGGAGCTCACAGAATGTTGGGTGACAGAAGCCTTAGCTTGGCGACCCTCAGAGTGAGTCCCTGGACCACCAGGGTCAGCATCACCTGGGAACCTGTTAGAAATGCCGGATCTCAGACCCCAGCCCACACCTGCTGCACCAGACCCTCTGGGGATGGGGCCCGTGTGGTGTGCACCACCAAGCCCTCCAGCGGATGCTAATGTCTGCTGAAGGCTGGAAAACCAGGGCCGTAGAATGATGGCCGGGAGCAGGTGCTTCTAGGCAGATGGAGACAAGCAGGAGAGACACACAGCAGCTGGAGGCTCTAGAACTCGGGGAGGCTGGGTCGAGGCGTGTCTGACCAAAGTGAGGAAGGCAGCAGAGGGAGCGGGATGGGAGGCGACCTGAACTGGGACTTTGGGGACCAGAACAGAGCATGACTCTGACTTGAGGCTTTTCATGGAGGCAGACACGGCCAAGAGTCAATGACAAGGGTGTATCACTATGAAAGGGCAATAGCAAGACTGAATCGTGGCCAGCATTTATTGAGCGCTTACTGTATGCCCAAAGCTTTACATACACCAACTCATCTAAGCCTCACAACCCTGAAAGAGGTACTGTCATCACCCCCATTTTACAGAGAAGGAAACCGAGGAGAGGGAGGTGAAGTAACCTACTCAAGGTAGCACAGAGGAAAGTGGCCAAGCCGATCTCACCCGGGGTCACTGAACTTTGACCCTGGGCCCCACCCTTGACCCTTGACCGCTAGCATGCTACACTATAGCTCAGAGAGGGAGAAGATCTGGCAGCACCCCCAGCTTGGGCCATAGGGAGAAAAGGATGCTGAGGCTTTGAAGATTTCAATTTGTTCAGTGAGGGGATAAGTAGCACTGATGGTCACCTATTAGGTGTGCGTGGTTTCTCATGTAATTCTGATGACATTCTCATGTACCAAAGCCGAAACTGGATATAGAAGAAGCCAGATAACTCGTCTATCTGCCCTGCTTCTAAGAGGCATATGGAAGTTCGAGCCCAGGTCTGCCTGCCCTCCTGATCCAGGCTCCGCCCGCCCACCAGGCTGCCTGCTGTGCATAGCTGCTGTCTAGCGAGCTTTCACCCCGTGCCTGGCCCTACACTACCTCCCGTCACGCTCACAGCTATTCTCAGTGTAGATATTATCATCCCCATTGTACAGATTTGGAAACTGAGGCCCAGAGAGGCTAAGCGCCTCCCCTGAGTGAGTCAGTTAAGCAATGGCGGTGGGTATTTCACTTGTTTGCCACGTGTCTCCGGGTGTCTATCTCTGGAACATGGCAGGTCTGCACTTATTCACCCCCAGCTTCGGAAAACAATGTGAAAGTGATGAGTGCTGTGTGTCACTCATAGATGAAGCAGTGAGAGCAGGAGTGAGGTCCCCTGCTGCAGCGTCTGTGAGGCAGGGGCATGATGGAGCCTCCCCTGCCTGGGCCTTGAGGGAGGGTGGCCCAGAGAAGAGAACCCAGCCCGCCTGCCGCAAGCATGTGGCACCAGGTTGGTTTAAGCCCCTGAGATGTCAGGACGTCCCTTCAGCACAGCCTAGGCCGTCCTAACCACGCAGGGATGGGGCCGGGCCCCGTGGGCCCTCTCTCTGCCTTCCAAGTTTGACTTTACTGTCACCAAGTTGGACCTCTATTCCTGTCTTTCAGGACTCAATGATCTAAAGGATAAAAAGAGTTAAAAGCCTGCCTTTGTCTTCTTTTCAGCTGCCCAAAATGATGTGCCCAGTTTTTGCCCTTCAGTGGCCCTGCCTGTCCTCACAGAGAATGGTAAGTTCATTGTCTTCTTAATCTCTCCGAGGCGACGCCCCTTCATCTTCCTCCTCGCTTTGTCCAGACGTTTATAGCTCACGTGACCCCTTCACATTCATGAACTCAAGGTCCTCTCAGTCACACACATGCCAAGAGAGGGCAAATACCAGACCACATCCACTTCACAGACAAGGAAACGGACTCACAGCAATTAAATAACTCGGCCAAAGAATTCAGCCAACTGGAAGCAGCGTGGGATGGGAGCGCTGTCCTCTCTGGATGTTCATTCTAAGGTCTGTTTCACCCTGTGGCGTAATGACTAGGCCTGCACAACTCTGGGGCCATGTCCGGAATAGCGGCGTTTGTGGCCCCAAAGTGGAGGAAGTCAGCTCCTCTACGTGCAGAGGAGTCACGGCTCGGAGCCCCCGGTGCCCTGGGCGGCACGGTGACGTCTAAGGCCGGGCACTGGCCCCGGGCCCAGCGGCGTGACCTGGGCTGAGGTTGCTGTCCCCTCCTACACGTGGCGCCGTCCCCCGCACGCAGGCCCTGTCTGGCAGCAGGAAGTGCGAGGCAGTGGGCGCCGTGGGGCCTCGCTGGGCGGGGCGAGGCGGGAGTGGGCAGAGGCCAGCGTGGGCTTTGCTGCATGTCCCTTTTCTGCCTGCCCTTGGTCAGGAAATGAGAGGCCCTCGTCATTCCTGTCCTGTGACCTGATGTCTGAGGGGCGCTGGACGTCTGTCATTACGGTCCTGGCTGAAGGGACAGAATGCAGCTCGTGTAGGAGGGAATCATTTGTAGTCAAGGCTGGGCTGAGAGTATAAGTATCCTCAACCATGTTGTCACTTCCTTCCCTCAGGTAAAAGAGCTGGCTTCCTGTGTAGTTTTTTTCCTGAACATTCTATACAGAATATCAGTGTCTAAGCACGTAAAGATTTCGTGTCTGGGACACTTGATCTTCCCATCAACCTCAAGAGGCAGGTCCTATTTTCCTATTTGTTAATTACAGAAAATTCAAACAGTGCTGAAATGCAGAAGGAAAAATCACAGAGTTATTTAGACGTTAGTCCATGTCAGTTAATAGATCGGTTTATTTCCTAATCTCCTGAGACTTCTCTGTATGGAAAAGTAGTTGTAATCTCTCTACAATGTCACATGTTTTGTTTTTACCTAATATTGCATCATGTGTATACTTCCAAACTGTCATATTCGTCTAAACCATGCATACACGCGTGCGATATTCATTCATTCATCTATGTTCTTACCCTTAAAACGCTCCTAATCTGGTGATGAAGAAACAAAGACAGTGCAGTGATCAGCCACTGTTGTCACGTCATCCTACTGGCTAGACATGCTGCAGTTCACTAAGTCATCCCTCTATTTCTGGGCATCTGATTGTTTCTGACTCTTTGCTATTATGAAAATACCACAAGAATACCCTGGTACATAAAGCTCTTTCCAACGTCCAGATTATCTCCTGGGGCACATTCTCCAAAGCAGAATTACTGGGTTTGAAAACACGAGATTTTAAGACTCTAGATCTATGTTGCCAAATTAGTCCCAAACAGTTGTTTGTAGTTGCAGACTTACTAGCAGTGAATCAAAGTTTTTTTTTTTTTTTCCATCACGTGCATAGAATCCTTAAGTATTACCACTAAAAAATATCATTTATTAAATTTACAAATAAAGAAAACTTTGATATCTCATGTCAAATGCATACTGTGAGGTAGGAATCAATCAAGGCATAAACTTCTTCAGGTTTGTGATTTCCCGATGCTTCTGGTCTGTTTTTACTACGATTTGTGTTACTGAGATTTGAATTATCAACAAAAGAAAAAAAGGTGTAGAATTCCACATCTCCCTTCACACACGTACAAAGTCTGTGGATCTGACTAGATGTTTTAAAGGCGGAATGAGATGTCACGGTATTTTCACATGTGCCTTTGACGAGTGTGATTTGAAAGCGGGAGAGATGGGGGGCCGACGTTCCATCTGTACTTAGAGCTCCCGAGCTGGAGTGAAGAGTGAACATGTGCCTTTGATGTTGGTCAGAGGGAGGACATCATTCTGCCTTCAGGGTGTTGGTATGTCTCTGTGATTCTGACATGGGTTGTGTGTGCGTGTGTGTGTGGGCGTGTGGCACACCTGCATGTATACACCAAGCATACGTAAAACCCTCATCTTTATGCACTTTTTATTCAGGGAGAAAAGGAAGTATTTTTTAAATATCAAACATTTCATAAATCATTTAATGCTCCAAAGAAAGTTAAGTTGTAACCAGGTCTGTTTTTCAAACAAGGAGACGGAGGCTGTTAGGTTAAATGACAAAGTTGGGATGGGAACCCACACGTATCTGGCCCCCCTCAGAGTTAGATGAGAACATTTGGTTTGAGCTTCTGGAAAGAGTGACAGAGATGGACTTCCCAGTCCCACACGTGTTGGGAGACCTGACGTCTTGGCCTTGTTTCTTTTATGAGCTTGGGTGTGTAAGCTGCCCATTCGAAGCCTCTTTGAAAAGGGGATTCGGATGCGCTGATTGGTTGGTGGGGGATGGTGACGCTGAAGGTGACTTGTGAGATCTCAGGGGCCTGTCTTAGGTACATACTGTGTGCTGGAGACCACGCTAAGCACTTGGTTTACGTTGCTCCAGAGAAGGCATCTAACACGTGAACAGCAGGAGTTCGTCAAATGGGTGTTTCAGAAAGTCTTTCCAAAGAGAACCTTTTGCATGTGCAAAGGCCCAGGGGTACAAACCAGCCTGAGGCATCCAGACATTTGAAGCAGTTCAGGGTGGTGGGCCGAGGGCTGTCAGTGGGATGAGGCGGACGATGACGGGCAGAGAAATGCTGTAGTTTCCATGTGGAGCCGGTGTGGGACTTCATAGTGGGTTTGGAACTAGACCTTGGCAAGCTCTTTTGGGAGTGCTAGGGCAGGCACGAACAGAGTAGCGTGTCATGGCAGAACAGATCATCTTTCACTTCACTTTAATTCAGTTCGGTGAAGATGTATTTTGGACAGAGGATTCTGAAATGTCACTTATGTTCCAGTCAAGGTGTTGTGCTGGGGTTGGGGGTCTTGATCACACCTTCTAATGATGAGAAAGGCACAGGAAGAAAGAATTCAAGGAGAGGAGCCACTTACCACAGTGAAGTCACTTCCAGGGGCAGTGGGAGCCTGGGGAAGCCGCCCCCAGATGCACCGCAGACAGTCAGCGAAAGCACCACATCATGGCGAGTCTGCACCATAAAGGCCAGCGTGCATTTGTCAGATGGCCAGGAGGGGACAGGGGGCGTCCTGGGCAGAGGGCAGTGCATGGACAGAATCCTAGGGCCTGCGTTAGCACGGCACACGCAGGGAAATACAGGTAGCTCAGGGCTGCAGGGCCAGCAGAGAGGTGGGACGGGGACAGAGCCACACATTCGAGTGCCTTGGGTACCACAAATCCTTGCAGGTTTTAAGCAGATCCATAACGAACTTTAAAATGACTCAAACGCTCTCCCTTTGGGCTGTGCTGGAGATGCACTGGTGCATGAACAAGCTAGGCCTTTTGAGAAAATGAGGACGATTGTGTCATCTGTGTATAGTGTGCCATTTTACTTTCTTTAGGGAAACTGTATGTTTTTTCAAACAGGAAAAACAGTGAAGATGCTATTTCTTCATAAGAGAAAATGTCCACTGCTTCTTAAAAGACCCATGACAACCAGTCCAAAGCGATGCTCAGGGTTAGCGTGAGTGGTCTTTGCAGACATTGGAGCTTGCCTGTAGGATGACCACTATTCTCCCCGCTCCTGCGGGCCAAACATGGGGTCTTCCAAGGGCTAATTCCCAGGATAATTGACATGTCGTTCATCATCCACTGTTTCAGAAGCTCTTCTCTTAGAGGTGCCACTGAAACAAATCGAGTATTTAGATTGCAAGCCAGAGAAAGACACAGATGTGAGTCTTTAAAAAATACTGTACCTGTACTCCAAATTCATTTCATTTGTGGAACTTCAAAATACCCTTTAGAAAATGCCCAGCCCTGGACTGTGAGCACAGGTTGCTAACAGCAGATGGAGGCTGCGGGTGAGGCTGCAGGTGAGAGGGTGCAGGTCGCAGCTGAGAAAGATGCCTGGTGAAGGGTTTGCCCTGCTCCTTCCCCAGCCTGGAGCTCAGTGACAGCGACAAGCCTGAATTCAGGGTAGATGGAGATAGAAGTGGCCACACCAACAGTCTTTTTTGGGACACGTGATCTGTAGGTAATCAACTTTGTCTGCTTTGCCTCCTTTCCTGGCTGTGCCACGGGGTTGATGGAATTCAGTTGATCTTTTCTGCAAATGTTTTCCATTAAGCTGGAGACAAAGTCATGTGATCCAAAAAAATGCCAGCACTGGCAGGGAGTGTGCGTGTCATCTAATTGAGGGAAACATCAGGGGTTCTGGTGTAGCGATGGGCTTTGAAGTCCGTCTGCCCAGCTTCCAATCCTGCTCCATCACTTAACCACTGGGTACTCTAGGACCAAATTCCTCAGCCTCCTGATGCCTCCGTTGGCCTCTGTAAAATGAGGATGATGGTGAAATATAAGAAATATCAATCTGGTAGGCTTGTGTTGTAGAATAAAGTACAAGGCTCGGCACAGAACCTGATAAGAGTGGGCATTCAAGAAATGTGAGCAATAATTCCCAAGTCCAAACCCACATTTTTATAGAGGAGGAAACTGAGGCAGAGAGAGAGAGAGGTTCTCCCAAGTCACAGCCAGTTAAGGCCAGAGCTATAAAATCATGAATTTTTATATCCCTATATATTGAGTGACTAAATAGGTCAATTGCTATGCTAAATGCTTTCCATATTTTAATCCCCACAGTTGCCTTAGGTGGTGTGCACCCTTATGTCCGTTTTACAGATTTGGAAACTGAGGGTCAGAGAGGCCCAAGATCATATAATTAATGAATGGTAAGAGCTGGGATTCAAACACAATCTGAATCCAAACCCAGAGTCTCCCCGCTGAAGATTCTGACTGTTGCTGGTTGGGTTCCCCAGGAATCAGACTCTGAGTTCAGTATGCAGGTCATTTTTTAAGGGAATGGAATCCAGAGGGATGGGAGAAGGGAAGAGAGGGGCAGAGGGGGAACTTGAGCGTCGATGCAGTCTTAGCAGAGGCCTCCGCTGACCTCTAGAGATGCTGCGACGATCTTCAAAATTATTACTCCCTCACGTTGGTCACTCACGGATATGGGCTGCCCTTTTGGGGACCACTCTCCCTGCAGGGGGCTGTCAGGGGGGTTCTGTCTGCCAGCAGCCCTCCCAGCAGCCGGGGAAGAGCCCTTCATTCCTGAAGGGGGTCTGGGGAACATCACAACCTGCAGTCCAGGGACGTTATACTTTAATAATCTCATCTGGGGCGCATTTGAGGGTGGAATGGGAGCTATGAAAACTGTGCAGGCTGGCACCGTCGCCTGCCTGCTGTAGCCGTGAGTCTGGTGGTGCCTTAAACCACACAAGCCACTTCTTCATCCTTTTGGTCCTTGGACTGAAAGGGCCACATGAGCAGGTACTGACTCCAAAATTGCCTAATGTTTGTATAAAACTTAAATCTCCTTTCCACATATGCACCGAGCTGATGTGTGCCCATGCACAGACACAGACACAGATAGACACACACATCCACACAAACACACACTCTCTGGGCCTCACGGTGTATACTCTGTCCCTGCTTCACGGCAAGTGCTGTCCAGGAATAGACCCCATATCCCAGGGCCCGTCGAGGCAAGGCTGGCAGGCACGCCGTTTCCTACCTCCAGTCTGTCGAGAGTGCTGGCTCTAGTTAGTAGCTGCGTGCCCGGACCAGTGCGTGCAGCTGGGATGAACATCCGCCCCGGCCCCACGCTGCCTGGGTGGCTGTAACTGGCAGGGCTGAGTGGGCTCGGGGCACAGCCTCGCCTGTGGCAGCTCCCCTGGACTGCTTGCTCTGCTTCTCTGAGGCCCGGGGGCTGAGACGGAGGAACAGCTGGCAAACTGGGGTCACAGCCATGGCAGATCGAAGGAAACGGGGGCATGTGGGGAAACTGGCCCCCAGCTTAGAAGGCTTCACTTCTCTCTACAAGGCAGGAGAGAGCCTCCGGCCAGGTGGTGAGGTGCTGGGTTTGGGACACAGTTACGGTTTCTTCTGCCTAGGCTGCCACTCCCCTGTTCCTTCCCTTAGTCACTCAGCAAGTGTTTACTGAGCACTTACTCTGTGCTGGGCACTAGGTGCTGTGGCTACAGCAGTGAATGGAGCCTCAGAAAGCCCTGCCCTATGGAGCCTTGGTCCTAGTACATCTTCAGGGCTGGCTCCTCCTCTGCTCTGAGCTAACATCACCTCCTTGGAGAGACCCCCAACCACCCCCATCAAAGCAGCCTCTTCAGCACTCTCTACCCCTTCCCCTTGCTTTGTTGTGTTCATGTTTTTTTGTGATGAAATCTTCTCACTTGTTTACTTCTTGAGTATTTGTTTGCCCTTCTCTAAAAAGGACGGCGCACAGGGCAGGGACTTTATCTGGCTTGTTCACTGCTATATTTTTCTCCTCTTAGAAGCTTGACTGGTACACAGTCAGTTCTCAGGAAGTAGTTGCCAAATGAATGAATATATTTTTCTTGCTTGCTTGCTAGATTTCATTGCTCCAAAGGGCAGATATTTTGTAATTCATGGTTTGATCCTAAACACTTAGCAAAGTGTCTAGTAGACTCTCAATCTTATTTATAATTGTTTGTTTTTTTAAAAAAGAAAAAAATATAAATATTTACCTTGCTCTAGTTTAGTGCTTAAAATGAATAGTGATTCAAGTAATGTTTGTTGAAAGAATGAATAAATAAAGGAATGAATAAATCAATGAATGGTAACCACATGAACGGATTGGAAAACGAGAGACACAGAATCCTATCTTTGCCACTCCTTAGGTATGTGAACTTGACCAATTTAAAGGATACTTGTGAGTGTCAATTGTCTCACCTATAAAATGGAGATGATGATGTTTTCAAAGAGGTTGTTATTAAGCTTGAAAGGTATATTATATGTAAATTTGCTGCACCCAATGCCTGGTGAAGATTGGTTGTATTGGAATAGCTAGATGAGGTCAAGCACTGCCAGTTCTAAGGGATCCTTCTCTCAGGTCATTTTTGTCAATGCTGCCCCTGCAATTGTACAGTATACAACCTGTGCAGCTGCACATAGTGAGCCTGGGAGGCACTTATTAATGTTTGCTGAATAATTGTGTCTTAAACCTTTGTTAGATCTTAGAGGCTGGAGAAAACAAAGGCTTTACCTTGATAACTTCCTCCCCAGACAATGCCAGTTTTGTACATGATCTGTCAAGGATTTATTTGCCCGATTGAGTTGAAGGGAGTGAGAGCCAAGAACAAAATATGCCAACCTAGGCACTGCCTTCTTTTTTAATACAATATTTTTCCCAAGAGCAGTCATATTTTAACAAGTGAGTGAACCAGAAAGATTTTATTTTTAAGAGTGGAAATTCAGATGACTTGATGAGCATTTGGGGGAAATATTTTAGATGGGTTACCCTTCCTAGGCCCCCTCTAATCATTCCATGTAGCTGACATGGATTAAACCATCCCTGAATGCAATCCATCAGCAGTGGTAGATTTCCTTTAGTATTATAGATTATAATAATTTTACCTGTTGATTAAAAAAGTTAATACTATGTTACCAATGGCAACACAGTTTATTTTAATTAAAATTTTTTTTAATGATCCTTTGGTCATTCTTCATTGATTTTTTTCCCCCACTGTTGAGTCTTCTCTGAATTCTCTGGCCTCTTCGGTGGAACTGAATTCAATTTATCAAGGAAGCAATTGCCTTCTCTCCCCCATGGGCACAGTTCAGAAGCCGAGAGGAGCCTAGCACAGAAGAGAGCGAAGGAGGGCTTCAGTACAGACAGGGCATCTGGCATCATTGGAGGGGCAGTGGGGATGAGGTGCGAGGGCACAGGGTCAGAGGATGGAGGAAGAAGGCATCGCTGTCCTGCTGTGATGGAGTGAGGTGGAGAAGCTGACCTCCGCACGGGTGGAGCAGTCAAGCATATTGCAGGTTCCTTCGCTGTCTCAGGAGGGGAGCTTAAATGGCTCTAAGTTTCTCTTTAAGTTTTCTATTTTGGTAATTCTAATGATTAGCTCAGTTAGGCTTTAAGGTGTGGTTTTTTTTTTTTTTTCTTCTGTTTTTGTAATAACTTACCCACAGGCAAGCAGGAGGCTCTTGGCAGATGTTTTTAGAGGCAGAAGCAGTGAAGCAGAGAGACCTTGGCATTGGGCGGATCTGGGTTTCAATTCCAGTTCTATTCCTACTTTGTGTAACCAGGGCCAATCACCTCACTGCTCTGAGCCTCGGGTCCCTTGAGGCAGAGTTTTCATAGTATCATCTACATCCACAGTTGCTGTGAGACGTGGGTGAAAGTGTGTAGGGCATATGCTTAGTGTGATACCTAACGCGTCTAGTGAGTGAGTGGCAGCAGCAGCGGCTCCTACCCCCACAGTGACTGCAGAGGCAGAGGGTGGGAGTGCAGTGTTGCCCACCTGGGTTCAAACCAGCTCTGTGACCTTGTACAAGTTACCTACAGGCCACTGAGAGGTCAAGATGGCCTCTGTCGCATGCTCTCGCTCCATGTCGCTAGGGAAGCCTCTGCATTATTGGAGTGATGCAGCTCATGTTGGTTCTCATGAGCATCTGTGCCTCTGAATTTCTGCAGTTTCCCCCAGCTCCCCAGGATCACTCAAGAAAGAGTGATGACCCTGAGAAAGAGGAGTCAGATGCTTTCAGTAACCCACTTACCATGCCATCTCCCAGATAGCCTTTGTATGTGGGTGGAATTTGGGAAGTTCCACTTGCTAGGAGTCAAACTTCCTAGAGAGAAACCAGATTCAATGTGAGCCTTCGAATTTCCACTGGGAATTTTGCTTGTGATACATTTGGTGGTTTGCCATGAGGACATGGATGGAGTATAGCTCCAAGTCTGGTTTCATGCGTATGCTTTTTTCTTAGACATTTTTCTAGAAGTGTCTTTGAAGTTAGTGATGTAAAAGATGGTTACTTACCAACCACAAGCTCATAACCTCAACAGACGCTGGTCCATTTCAGATGTCTTTGAAAACCCCTGCCTGAGATGTACATGCCACTAAAAGGAACAAATTTATGAGTCTGGGGTTGAGCCATGGAGAGAAATGGGCAGCTGTAGTGGGGCGGGGATTGGGAGGGGGCAGTCTGGGTCAAGTCCTTGGCTTGCCAGTCATGAGCTGAGATGTTAGCCATGTTATTCCCCACTTCTGAGCTTCAGTTTAGTCCCTTGTAAAATAGTAATAGTAATACAATTAATGCGCAGGTTGATGTCATTATTAAACATCCCAGTGTAAATGAAAGTGTTTCACAAACTGGAATGCACCACATAAAAGTGAGATATTATGAAATCAAATGCCCCCCATTTGTTTCCTATGTGATTAATTGATCAACTACTTGATTTATTCAACAATTATATACTGACGTCTTATGCTATGTGAATAATTATAGTGTTAATCTTTATAGAGATGAAAAAAGAATGTGTATCCCATTTCTCCTTTATTAATCAAGGAGCTTTGTTCATTCCCTCATTAATTACATATTTATGGACTGGGCAGTTCCTGCAAAATTGTAATGTTGTTAATTCTGTTTAGCACGCAGAATCCTAGAGCCCTTAATAAATGTCAGCTACACTGATGTTACTCTTTCTATCGTTAATATTTTTTATATGCTATTATGATAGGTCTTGGAGAAGTAATGCAAACTAAGGCAGAGTCTTTGATCTCAAGAAGCTCAAAATTTGTTTTTAATTTTTACCTTTTTATTGGAGCATAATTGCTTTATAATATTGTGTTAGTTTCTGCTGTACAACAAAGTGAATCGGCTACATGTATACATGTATCCCCTCCCTCTTGAGCCTCCCTCCCACCCTCCCTATCCCACCCCTTTAGGTCTTCACAAAGCGTCAAGCTGATCTCCCTGTGCTCTGTAGCAGCTTCCCACTAGCTATCTATTTTACATTTGGTGGTGTGTATATGTCGATTCTACTCTCTCACTACATCCCAGCTTCCCCTCTCCCCCACCCCCCACCCTGCCACATCCTCAAGTCCGTTCTCTACATCTGCATCTCTATTCCTGCCCTGCCACTAGGTTCATCAGTACCATTTTTCTAGATTCCATGTATATGCGTTAGCATATGGAATTTGTTTTTCTCTTTCTGACTTACTTCACTCTGCATGACAGACTCTAGGTCCGTCTACCTCACTACAAATAACTCAACTTCGTTCCTTTTTTTGGCTGAGTAATATTCCATTGTATATGTCTGGCACATCAAGAAGCTCATAATTTTAACAGAGAAAAAAGCATAAGTGAGTTGCGATGCAGCATATTAGTGGGACACTAGACATGTTTATAAGATACTTAGAGCAGAAGAAAAACCACTGGGCAGTGGTGGAGGAAGGAGTCTTAGAAAGGTTTCCAAGGAAGCGACATCTGAGTTGGGGTTTGAAGGATGAGATGAGCTCATCATATGCACACACTGACTTCAGTTTGTAAGTGCAGGCAAGGGAAATAGTGAACAAAGTCAGACAACACAGGCTGTCTTGCTAGACCACCAGACATGAGTTTGGGGTGGCGGGAAGTAGACAGATTAGAGAAGAGGCTGGAGAGGGAGGTGAGGGAGGCAGCAGACAACGTGTGGAAGCTTGGAGGCTGTGTGTTTTTGCTAGAAAATCAGAGAGATGCATTTACCCCTGTGAAGGGTATCCACTTATAAGGGTAGAAACTGAAATTTAGACTTGAAATAAATGTTTATTTTGACTTTCCTTCTATCTTGGCCTTTCTAGATGAACGTTCAGGCTAGTGAAATACCAGCCGAGGATAACATTGGATATTTCAGGTTGGGCAGTCCCATGGGTGGGGTGCCAATTCCCAAGATAGAGAATGTAAGGAGGGAACCAGTTAAAGAGTGTGGGTGAGGATGGAAGTAAGAGGTTAGTGTTCAGCTCTCAACATGCTGCATTTGGGATGCTTCGGGGAGGTGTCTAGTGAGCACTGGATATCTCAGCGGGAGGCTTGGGCGAAGGTCTGGCCTGGAGATACATCTGATAATCGCCAGCATGTCAGTGGCGTTTTAAGTCATGGGGATCATGAGATCACCCGTGGAGAGTGAGGAGGATATAAATAGTAAAGGTCAGGGACAGATCTCTGAGGGATTGCAGTTTTTCAGGGAAGAGCAGAAGAGTAGCTAGAAAGCTAGAAGGAGCACAAGCGGTGTGTGGTGTGGTGGAAACCGGGGGAGGGCCATGTGGTCAGTACCTTCAAGCAAGCTGGGGACTGTGAACGTTCATCGGCTTAGTCACAAAGAGCCCTTCGCAAATTTCTCAGCGTGATGAGGGAAGACACTACATAGTGATTTGAGAAAATGGAAACTACAAACTTTCCAAAAGATCTTGGCTCTGAAGAAAAAGAAAGAGATTGACAGCTAAAAAAAGAATTGTGGAACATTAGTTGGTACTATCCATTTTTAGGTCATAGATCACCCATGATAACGTATTGAAAACAATGTGCTCCTCCATACGTACCAAATTTTGTGTGTATTTTCAGGGAAACAGACCCCCTGAAACCCAGACCCCAAGTTATGAAACCTTGTTTTCATGACAGAGAAATGTGTGTATGTTTTTATGCAAAGAGTGAAGTGTCAGTGTCCAGGGGTAGAATGGGCATAAAGGAGGGGTGGGAGTGGGGCCGGATGGGGGGATAGTGGGTGGGTGGATGTCCCTGAGGGCGTGAGGAAGAACAAGCTCTCCAGCACTGATGGCGGAATTGGCTTCAAACAGCCACCCTTTCTCTGTTCAGGAGAAGCAAAGAGGGAAAGATGGGATGGTTCATAGAGAGTAGAAGGGGGATGGGGAGTTGAAGCTGGTGCTGTTCACAGTCCCTCTTTCTCTGGGAGGCAAGAGGTCAGGCACCTGCTGAGAGTGCAGGGGTCATGGCAATGCCTAGGCCTGGGGAGAACGGAGGAGAGAGAGGACTACATCGTCAGGCTGCGTTGAGAGTTCAGTGGGGGCTGAAGCTCCAAAAGTTGTAAAGGCGCCAATCTGTTTGTCTGTGGGTATTTCTTTAGCTGTGCTCAGGCCAAGACAAGTAGCAGAGGAAGCAGATCCATTGGATTAACCCCATGAGGAGGGAAGGGGGGTTGAGGGCAGTGGCAGAAGGGAAGTTGAAATGATGCACTAGCCAATGGGAGGTCTTGGTTTATGATAAGCCAGTGAAGGTGGATGACATGGAGGGGGTAAGAGAGTAGAAATCACAGTGAAATTAAAGAGCTGGTTTCAACGGACTAAGGTCTAAAAATGCTGGAAGGAAGGAGGATTGTGGGATGTAACACCAAGTGTCACTTAGACAAGTAGGATTTACAGGTGATGGAGCTCAGTGCTGTGACAAGGTTTGGGATGTGGTTGTGGAGGTGCTTGGCTGGAGTGAGTGCAAATACAGTGTTCTGGGATTAAAGAGGTCAGGAAACTAAGACCAGAATATGAAATGGGCCATCTACTTTCCCCACAGGTGATAAAATTCCCCAAGATTTTATCAGGATTTGGGGTGAAGATGAAAATTACCAGCTGGCTGGCAAAGAATTTGAAGAATGTGGGAGAATGACCAGACATCCCTAGTTAAGGATGAGGAGACCTACTGGAAGGTTTCATATCTAGAAGACTGACTCAAAATGAGGGGAGGGGACATTATGGCAAGAACCCTTGTTTCCAGGACACAGTGGATAAGGAAGGGTGAGACAGGTTTGGGGACTTGATGTGACAGCCGGGGGATGGTTTCAGAGGGCTGGGAGCTGCAGGAGGCTGGGTCGGGGTAGAATAAGACCACATCCATGTAGAGGAGACAGGCAGGACTTGGATTCTATCCTCAGACTGGAGGGCAGCTCATGTTTGCCAGCTTTTCATTTTACCAAATAAGAACCATTTTAAAAAAACAAAACAAACCAATCATTGTCATTTGGTAAAAGGACTTTAATATGCCAAGTTAGGAAGGACAATTACCGACATGTCATAAAATTACAATATTTTACCTTCCAGATGGCATTTCCCAGATGACTCCTCATTCCTGGAAAAAGTACAAAAACTCCCTGTCACGTCTCCTGTTGAGTTTTTGGTTCCCAGAATACAGACCCTCCACCCATCGTGGTGCACAGTGACTGGCCCGGGGGTCGCACACTGCAGCCTGCGGTCTGTTTCTGTACAAGACCTGTAAGCTGAGAATGGGATTACATACAGACAGTGTGCAGCAGAGAATGAATGTAGCCAGCAAAACTTAAAAAATTTACTATCTGACTTTGAACAGAAAAGTCCTGCTGACTCCCGTCCTAGCCTGAAGATGTGCTGTCTTCTCCATCCTTCTTCCCAAGTCCCTGAATCGTCTGAGTGGGTCTTTCCTGGTCCTCCTGGGCCACATAACCAGGCCTACCCCCCCAGTGTGCGACAGTTTCGCCCAAGAAAGTGAGAGGGTGGCAGCAGTCCTATCAGTACTATTAATGCTAGTGTTTTGATTGAAAGTGCTCTGTTTCACAAGTGACAGCATATAGGCCCTCATGCATTCAGCAACACGGCAGAGGTAGAAGCTCTGGCTTTGGAAGATGACACACAAGGGGTAAATCTTTAATAAATGTTACCGAGTGCTTCTTATGCTGCAAGCAGTTTGCAGGTATCAATCCATTCAGCCCTCACCCTCACCGTGTGTCCAAGGCCCACTGACTTTTCATGCCACGGCACACCCTGGGGACCATGACATGGCCTTGGAAAAACCAGGTGGGAGGACTGGCCCAGCTGCCTCCGCCCCTTCCCCCAGGGAGGCTAGAAGGATCAATAGCAAACTGTGACCCTTAGCACATGGGAAGCCCCGCTATATGACTCAGGTGACACATGGCTATTTCAGTTTACAGAGTGCAATCTACCCCAAGTCACACCTGGCAGTGGGCAGAGTTGGGATTTGGGCAGGCAGGGTGCTCCCAGAGTGGCCCAAGTACATGCGGTGGTGGCCAGGATAGCCCTGCACATGGCTGTGTGTGGATTAAATGATACAACACACGTAGCATATCGCAATGCGTCTGGCAAACAGGATGTGCTTTGTAAATAGTAACCATTTTAATGTGTTATTTGACATGAGAAGAATTATCATGAGGATCAGCGTTTCTGTGCAACGGACGGTGCAGCAGGCTCTCTGTGAATCAATGGATGGACATTTTTATTGAATATCCACTCCCTGTATCAGTTCAGGCTACATAACAAAATCCCCCAAACCGGGGGCTTAAACAACAGAAATGTATTCTCTGCCAGTTGTGGAGGCTGGTAGTCCAAGATCAAGGTGCTGGCAGGGTGGGTTCCTTCTGAGGGCTGGGAGGGAAGGGTCTGTCCTGGAACCCTCCCCTTGGCTTATAGAGGGTGGTCCTCTCCCTGGGTCTGCTCATCTTCCTTTCATGTCTGTCTCTATGTCTAAATTTCCCCCTTTTATGAGGACAGCAGTCCTTTTGGATTAGGGACCACTCTAATGACCTCATTTTAACTTGATTACCTCTGTAAAGGCCCTATGTCCAAATAAGGTCCCATTCAGAGGTGCCAGGGCTTAAGATGAATTTGAAGGGTGAATCTTGGTGTGGGGCGCGGGGCACAATTCCACCCACAGCACTCACTGTCACCGCTCTGCTAAGCTCTGGAGGTGCGAAGTTAAAGATGAAAGCATGCTTCCTGGGGAGCTGAAAAAAATAGGTTTCTGAAGGCTGAACAGAGGTAAATACATTTCTGGGTCTTTTCTAGTGTTATCAATGCAAAAATGTGTCCATAGGGTCTGTGGCAAGTGTTAGGAATTTCTCTCTGAAGACATGCTAGACCGACAGCTAGCTCCGGTCCCATCTTCATCACTCAAATGATTGCAAAATAATAAGGGGTTTCTTTTTTCTTCTTCCTGTTATCAAAGGAACATCTAGGTTTTTATTTTGAGTGCTAATGAGGATAAAAATAGCCCAGTGTGACGTGGTTTTCACCTGAAAGGCAGTGTCTGGTGAGAAATCAGGATGTCTGAGTCTTGGTCCTGTCCAATAATGACAGCATGCAAGTGCCTTCCACCAGCGAGAGCTTGGGCCATAAAGCTGTGAAAGCAGCGTCAGCGAGTCTGTTGTCCTCTGTTTACGCCAAGGTCACAGAGGCTTGCTGGTGCCTGAAATGGTTTTCCTGTCTGAAAGGCCTTTCCTGTTGAACAGCTTCAAAACGTTGCTGTTTCCGTCCCCTCCGGCCGGCCAGCCTGGGCGTGGAAACCACCTCCAACATTTCCTCAAGCTTTTTCCATATTGAGCGCCTATCACTTTGATAAGCATTGAGGAGCAGAAAGGAATTCTTCTTGGTTCTGATTGCAAGAAGAACAGTGAGAATCCTGGATTCTTTTCAGTGCTTCAGAGTTTCTACTGATGATCTTCATTCTTGGTGATTCTTAAGAAAATCACATTGATATTTTCATTTGAAACATGGGTCTGTGATCATTTGGAACACTGGAGAGAAGGTCAGGCATTTGCAACTGCCTTGACATTTCTGCGCTTTGATCTGATTAAAAAACATTGAAAGGTTCCCCACCCCCCACTCCCCATTTTTCAAATGAGAGAGATGAGGGCCTGAGTGGGGACTTGCCCTTGGTTACCCAGCCAGGAAGTAACAGGCCTGTTCCTCCTGTCCTAACACAGGTCTTCAGTTACGTGGGCGTTTGTTGTGTTTGGTTTTAGCTATTTTTAACAGCTGCAATTACTCTATCTGAGCCTTGAAATCAAAATCAAACATTTCCTTCTTTAACTGATGTCTGTCTGGAAAGGAAGAAAGGAAGGCAGGAAGACATGAAGGCAAGAAAAGAGGAAGAAAGGAAGGAAGGGAGGGAGGGAGGAAAGGGAATTAAATACGGCTTTCCATAGATTGGTGAAAATTTTCAAACATATTTTAGTCTAATTATTTTTTTAAGCTTAGGCTGCATTTAAAGGGAGTAATGCTGTCTGGAAGGGAATGGAAATACCTTGATATCACCCCGAGGCCTGCCGGTACCCAGGGTGGCAGGTCATGTGGCCCCTCCCCCTCCCTGCAGCCCCGCCCACCCTCAGCAATGCTTAGGTGTGCAAGGGAACGTGATGGCATAGGCTGTCCTGGGTTCAGTGCTGGCTCTCTGCCTTTTAGCTGTGTGGCGTTGGGCAAGGCTTTGGCCCTCTCTGGCCCTCTTGCACGTTTCTCCTTTGTAAAATAGGAGTAATGCTGTCCATCTCAGTATTGTATGTAAGACAGAATCAGATCATCGTGAATCTGCCGACCCACTAGATGGTAGCACGTGTTGCCAGTCTGTCCCCGTCACAGAGGAGAGGCCTGTGTGACATGGGTGAGTGTCTCTCCCCTTCAGAGTCACCCTCTCCCCTCTGCTAGTGGGCAGGCAGGGCCACGTTCCTCCGAAGCCACGTTCTCCTCCAAGGTCCTCGGACCTGTTGAGGAACTGTTTCACGTGTAGCTTGTCTATAGTACGAAACAGTCGTCAAGATTCTGCAGCTCAGGTCTGTGTCAGGGGCTGAGAGGGAGGGCGTGTGCTGCTGGGAAGGGGGTCCCAGGCTACAGCCAGGCAGATGGAAACCATGCTGGCAGGGTCTGAGACCAGGTTCTACCCTGTGACCTTGAGAGATGCCCTGCGACCTTGCAGAGTGCCTCTGCGACCTTGGGGGTGCCCTGTGACCTTGGGAAGTGCCTCTGCGACCTTGGGGGTGCCATTGTAACCTGGGGAGTGCCTCTGTAACCTTGGGGAGTGCCCTGTGACCTTGGGGGTGCCCTGGGACTGTTCCTCCAGCGGCTCGGTGCCCCATCCGCTATGAGTAGGATGGATCTGAGTTAACATAAGTAACTCAAATTACATAGGAAAGCAACATCTCTTTCTACTTATGATGGTACAGTGTGTTTGGTGCATGGGTGACTGTGGCGAGCACCCAGGCCCACCCTGTGAAGGTGGGAGGGGCGCGGTGCCACTGGAGACCCCAGCAGACTCACCGTCCTGTTACCCTGAGGACCCTGGGCAGTGGGTGCTGTAATCAGATTGGAGGTGACCCCGCCTGCAGTGTGTCGATGGTCTGAGAGGGGATGAGGGGGCAGGTGATAGGAAGGCCTGTTTGGGTCTCAGTAATTGGAGCTTCTGTAACTGGAGTGAAATTGATGAGGCCAGAATCCAGGTGGAAAAGAAAGGGCAGTTCCCAGAGCGGCTGAGGAGGCAGAATAGCCAGAACGAGGTGAGGGAGAAGGTGATGAAGATGGTGGGGTTTCTGGGTTGGACAACAGGGTGAATGGTGGAAACAGTCCCTGAGGAAAGAAGAGCCCGGTGTGGGGGCAAAGAGCAGGATGGAGGGAGGGGCAGCGATGGGTTTGTTTGAAATGTGCTGGGCTCACAAAACCTTGAAATGCTGCTGTTTCCAAATGTTGCTGCATCCGGCTGCAGGCCTCCTGGTCGGACATGCATCCGGGTCCGCTGTGCTAAGGCCTGACCAGGAGTCCCAGGGCCAGAAGCAGGAGGGGAGGTGCTGACAGAGTCCCTCGTGGGCAGGAAGCCAGGTGTCCTGGGACAAGACTGGAGGGGGAACAGGTCAGGCTAAGTCAGAAGGACGGTTTTGAAATCACCAGCAGTGATTTGGGCTCCTTTATGCCTTAGAGAACTTCCCCCAGCACCTCAGTCAGGCTCCTAACTCCATAGTTTTGAAAAGACAGTGACCCAAACACAGCAAGAACCCAGCAGCTCAGCCCAGAGACAATGGAGGTGGCCGATTTCACTAATCTTACCCCATTCAGGCTCTGCGCAGCTCACACACAGTAACTCATTCATTCCCAATGACTACCTTAGGAGAGAGCATCTGGTAATATCCCCATTTTACTGATGAGGAAACCGAGGCTCAGAGAGGGTGAGTGGTTTGCCCAGAGTCACAGAGGAGCTGAGATGAATTCCTAGAACATGGCTACTTAACCAAGGATGTGTCATTTATGCCATCTTTAGTTAGAGCTGCTGGATGGTGTTTATTCCCTACCTCTGGAATCTACTATGGGCCTGTTCCCAAAGTAGCTGCAGAGATATGAGACTGAGCTTCAACTATGTCTGTGAGTTACACTCAGAGTGGGTTCAGGTCCTGTTAGAGAATAAATACTCACAAATACATAGCTTTCCTTTCGGTCAACTGAAGCCATTTTAAAAATATAATGGGAAAACAATCCCATTCCATTCTTAATAACATCAAAAATTAAACATAACAAAGTTAAAAATCTTTTTCTCAAATTATTTTTTCCAAATAACATCCCCAAAATGTTTTCTTGAAACTTATGACATTTGGTTTTGGATTTCATCTGGTAAGTAAATAACCAAAGAATATTTTTAAAAGAAAAATAATATGGGAAAACTTACCATTTGATGATAAAATATATTATAAAGTGATTCTAGCTTAAGCAGTGTGGAAATAGAACCAGAATTAGCAGAGATGAATAAAAAGAATTGGTGTTCACCAAACAAATTTCATTTATATATAGGATTTAATATATGATAAACATGGCATTTCAAATTCAAGGGGAATTTAGTTAGTTAGTTAGTTAGATAGTTAGTTAGTTATTGGCTGCACCATGTGGCTTGTGGAATCTTAGTTCCCCAACCAGGGATTGAACCCAGGCCATGGCCATGAAAGTGCTGAGTCCTAACCACTGGACTACCAGGGAACTCCAATGATTTCCTTTTTAAAATAAGTGATGCTGACAGTGCAATCTGTAAAGTATATTTTAAACAAAGGAAAAGAATTAATCAACAAACCACAGATGCTGCATTTTGGAGCAGACTATCCCTTTGGGTGAGTGTGAAAGCCTCTACTACTTCTTTCACCCAGAGAGGAGGTCTAGCCTTGGAGTAAACAGTGGATTCTGAAGCTGAAGGAGCTGGACTCAAGCCCACGCACTGCCACTTATCAGCTAAGCCCTTTGGGTGTGTTTACTGGATCTGTTTCCTCATCTGTAAAATGGGCACAGTAGTGGTACCCACAGCATGGGTGACCGTGAACATTAAATAGCAATGGTATTACGAGGTTCTTGGCAAATCAGTAAACTCTTATGAAATGCTACCGAGATCCCCCAGCTTTCATGCTTCACCATGCTTTCGCATTCACAAAGAACTCAGAATTTTCATGAGATGCATGTGGAACCCCAGATGTTGGATTCTGCATGCAGCAATGGCTCCTCCGGGGGTCCTGCGGCCGGGAGAGGGAGACAGATGTGGGGTGTGGCAGAGAGTTGGCTCCAGGCCCTGGGATGGTGACAGATGGGCTGGCTTTCACTTTGGAGGTGAAATGCACCCTTTAATTAGAGCGCTTTCCCCTAGACATCAACCTAAACGTGGAGGGCAGCCAAGGCTTCCATTTTAAGACCGTAATTGGCAAGTTCAGTCCTGAAATCCCATCATAACTCTTCTCTGAAATTGCAGTATACTCACCATCTAAAAATATGCACCTCAGTTTGGTCATGTTGCAAAAATGCCACTTGTACTGACCATGAAAATAGCAACAGGTGGAGGATGCTTAAGAAAATGAGAGCCCAGGGTCTCTTGCAGGAAAGCCAGGTCCCAAGTTCAGAAATACACAGTTCCAGAGTCTGAGGATGGCCCTGCAGCTCCAGGACAAGTGTAGGGGTTTCACCTTCCTCTGGCTGAGTCCATATGAAATCTGGTTACATTATTTGGCCACTTCTCTGGATAAATCTTTTTTTCTCTTTGTTCCTTCTTTCTTTCCTTCCTTCCTTCCTTCCCTCCTTTCTTTTTTTTTCCCTTTCTTTCTTTCTTTGTTTCTTTCTTTCTCTTTTTTTTTTTCAATTGAAAAAAAGGGTGGCGGTGCTAGATTGTTTTGCTACTTTATTTACCATTCTGATTTTAGTGACTCTCAGAACTCTGGTGTCAAAGACAGGTTCAAGATAAAAATGACAGGCTTCCCCATATAGCTAAGAGTAGGGTGCTATCAAAGGCAATGACCTTTTCCTACCTGGGGATAATTTTCCTGAGAGGATGCTCAGCTCTGTAGGAAGCTCAGAGGGGCGGAAGGAGCACTGGCTTAGAGCCAAGAGACCTGGGTCTGTCTCTGGTTTGGTCACCATCCAGCTCAGTGTTCTTGGAAAGTCACGTAACCTCCCCCAGCTTCCGACTCCTCACTTGTAAAGGAGGTGTTACAGCCCTTTTCCCCAGTGGGGGCACTATGGGGATCAAATGTGATGCTGTTTTACAGAGGAGGAAACCAAGGCGATGGAGTAACACCCCAAAGAGCTTGAGCGATAACTAATGGCACTTTGTAAACTGTGAAGTGTGACACCTAAGACTGCCATTGCATTTTGCTAGCACAAAGTAAATGCTCACAAATATTTGTCATAAGTGTAAACTACCACAGTCTTCTGGGGGGAAAAAGAGTCAAAGACAGAAAGGAAAAACAAATAAATAAATAGATTTTCTCCATTAACTATCACTGCTGTACCCACTGAACGGCTCCCTACAGCATTCTGGTATTGGTGCTCCCGAGTGGTCACGGAGGCCTGTTTTGGGAGGCACATCGTACCCCATTTGATGCGCCCATCCACCTGGACCCACAGTCCTTCCTCACGGTGGAAGCTTAAGCCCCCTGTGCAGGGTCACCTCTGACCTCACAGCGACACAGGTGCTCTGGCCAATCTCTTTGCCTCTGCCAAGCGTCTCTCTGGCAGCCACACCCAGATGTCCCTCCCTCCCTCTGTGCAGCGTGTCCTGGGCAAGGACCGAGAAGCAGCACAGTAGAGCAATGGAGGCACAGGCTCTCTGGACGCAGAGACCTGCTTTCCATCTTGTTCCACTCCTTAAGAACAACACGCTCTCGGGCAAGCCATCCTTGTGCCTCACCAGCTTCATCTTTTAAAGAGGATGTCTTCGCAGGGGTTTCCCAGGGAATAAACTCCGAGATGGAGATTTGCACGCAGAAAGTTGAGCGCATAGTGCTCCTCGGAGCCACACCTGCAAGGAAACAAGGGGGCAGAATTGGGCCGGGGGAGAAGTAGAAGGGCAATGCAAACCAAACCATGGCTGCATTGATGCCTCAGTGAGCTGTGAGACTGGGCCGACACTTGGGAGTTGCCCCATCTTGAAGCAAGGGGGCTGGACCTTTGTATACCCACATGGACTGGTTTGGGGATGAAGGCTGACATTGCAGAGGGGAGGCAGCTGGCCTAGACCTAGGTAATTCCTGGAGAGGGACTCGGCCGGGAGCCCCAGCCACCAACTTCCCAGCAGTTGGAGGAAATGAGAGCCTGGGTCCTGAAAGTGGCCTGGACAGCATATCACAAAGCACCACATAACAAACACTGAGGAGCCTATTGTTATCACAGTTACCAGCATTATTCTGATTTTTGCATTATAACAACTGTACTATTAGGTTTGTCTTGTCTTTCACGTTCTCTCCCATTCTACTGTGAGCTGCTCAGTAGAAATGCCCCTGCTTTTATTGGTTTGTTTGTTTTGTTTTCTTTTACCTCTATATCCCTAGGCTTGAGCATGGATCTTAACTCATAAAAAAATCTTAAAGGTCATAGTAGAATGGAGAGATGGATAAAGAAACGGGGTCACATGAGAATGCAGACCATTGGGAGGGTGCCCTGGGGTGCCCTTTGGGGACATTGGGTGGCACTCCACTGACGGTCCCCTGCTTTCCCTCCTAGTCACTCTGGACTCGTGGCAGGCCCTGGCCCTCTCTTCAGTAGTTGTTGATCCATCCATCAGGAATTTTGACGTTGCCCACATCAGCACCGTTGCCACTGGTGACTTCTATGCAGCCCGAGACCGCTGTTTGTGGGGTAAGGGGAGTTTCCACCTCCAGGCAGGGGGTTGATCAGGATAGGGCCCCTCTCACACAAGTGTTCCTCAAGGTTCTGACCTCAGAAACACATAGGAGACCCCAAGATCACCTGGGGTGCCTGGCCAGAAGGAGCTCACCTCGGAGAGAGGACCCAGGTAGGGCCCTGCTCTGCAGCCTCCTCATCCTCCTGTAGGGTTGGCCCATGGTCAAGGTCTCCAAGGGGCTAAGCCAGCCAGAAAATGAGCAACATTGAACCAGGTCAGGGGAAGGTCAGAGGAAGCATCTAGGGGGTTCGTCTGAGATGGAGAAGATGTGTGGAAGCTGTGACGGCCGTCCTCAGATTACAGGCGGGCCATTGTGGCGAGGAGGAAGGAGATTGTTCTGGCCAAACTCGTGGGGCAAAGCAAAGACCTGTGGGTAAAACTCAAATTTCAAGAGACATTTTTTTCAGTGCAACATGAAGAACTTTCTCATAGGCAAAGTGGTCCACAGATGCACACTTCCTTTAGAGGGTTTCGGTCACTGATATCTAAACTAAAGCTAGGTGACCAGATGATCAGAATGTTCTACAATGGCTTTACCTTATGAAAGAGGCCAAGACTAGATAACATTTACATTTCTTCAATTTTGAGAGTCCATGGATCTCCTCCTCTACAAGGTTGGTTAACAATATGCACATATTACAGACAGGGCCACTACGTACAGTCGTACAGGTTGTACATTGCACAACTCTGGGCAGTGCCACAGCACAGAGACTGGGCTATGAATAAGGCCTTTAGGCAGTGCACAGCTTGCTCAATCAAATGAAGCAGCACTATTTTCATAGCTGTTCTTAGGACCGAAAACTGTGTAGTGCAGGACTTGGTACACTTGGGGAAGAACATAACCCCTGATAGAACGTGATGGGTATGATGGGAAAGGAGGCAGAGGGAGAAGAAGCTGAAGAGGAAAGGGAGGGCTGGAGCATGGAGAGCCTTGTCTTGTATGACTTAATCCTGAAGCCAGTGGGGAGCCATGGAGGTGTTTTAAGCAGGAAAATGACAAGAGCACATTTGTGAATAAACAACCAAAATCCTGACCATTGTGTGGAAAATAGATTGATGGGAGGGTTGGGTCCCCAACCACCACTACTTTATTCCCAGCTCCTAGCACTGTGCCTGGTGCCAGAATGAAGTGAGTGTCTGTATGGATGGATGCATGCATGTATGTGTAATTGGGTGAATGGATGGGTGATGCATGGGTGGATGTGTAGATTTATGAAGCATGGTTGGATGGAAGGATGGCTGGCTGGCATATCCTCTTGGAAACTTTGACTTTGGGCTGACCCTGAAGGACGATGAGGAGACTGCAGAGGAGCACCCACCCAGGGTCTTTTCTCCCAGGTTAATTCCTTCCTTCCAGGTACCCCAGATTATCTTGGAATGAATGGAAGGGTGGGTGGATGGATGATACACAGATTCATGGATGTATAATTGCATGAATGGATGGATGGATAATGCTTGGATAGATGGAAGGATGCATGCATGGATTCATGGGTGTATGGTTGGATGGTAGGATGGATGGATGGGTGGATGGTTGGTTGGATGGGTTCATGGGTTTATGGATTCATGGATGTTTGGATGGTAGGATGGATAGATGGGTGGATGGTTGGATGGATGGGTGCATGGATTCATGGATGTTTGATTGGATGGTAGGATGGATGGATGGGTGGATGGTTGGATGGATGGGTGCATGGATTCATGGATGTTTGATTGGATGGATGGATGGATGGATGGGTCCATGGATGCATGGATTCATGGATGTATGATTGGGTACGCGACTGAGGTGATCTCTCAGGCCCAATGCCTACTCCTCTCCTCCTCCACAGAGTGTTCCCGTCACCAGGCCTGCCTCGTCACCACTCTGCAGACCCGACCTGGTGCTGTGAGGTGCATGTTCTATGCTGATACCCAGAGCTGCACACACAGCCTGCAGGCCCAGAACTGCCAGCTTCTGGTCCGTGAAGAGGCCACCCACATCTACCGGAAGCCAAGTAAGTGCTGGCCTGTGTCTTTGCAGCCATTCCCAAGGGCCTGGGTGTGGCTGGGAGGGACAGTCCAAGCATCTGATGACTCATAGGCAGTGGCTTTTGAGGTTCTTCAGGGAAAGTCGGTCAAAATCATCCTCGGCTATATGGTACTCACACAGGATGGACTGAAAGAAGATGAAAAACCTTACTTCTGACCTAGAACTTCTCGGCACTGCCTTTACTCATTACTTCCTTTGAGTTATGGGAGCCATTTTGGCCTTTGAGTTTCTGAGTAGAATAATTAAATAGGGCACTTTTTATTACTATTGTAGAGTTTAGAATGCTGTTTCCCATGCCTTATCTCATTTCATCCTCATGCTCTCCTGTGAGGTGGCGAGACAAGGGGTTTATCCCCGTCTTAGAGATCGGGAGACTCTGGTCCAGAGAAGTTAAGCTACTTCTCTGATTTTACACAGCTAGTGATGACAGAAAGGACTGGGAGCCCGATCTCCTCTCTCTGGAGGCAGTCCTCACCCACAGAACTGCATCGCCTGACGACCATGCCACGATCACGGGAGAGGACAGCCACTCCTGGCTCAGTTCAGTTTAGGAACATTCAGTAACGTGCTGTTGTGTGTCAGCCCTTGTGTTAGGTGCTGGGGACACGGGGTGAAGCAAGAAAGGAGAAAGCAGCATATAAGTGCATCCCTAAGGGAACTAATAAGAGCTGTGGAGCAGGAAACATGGGAGCCGACAGCCTGGGGGACGCTCCTCCCCCATTAGATACGCTTACGGGGTGACATGAATAACTTTTTAGAAATGTCGGCTGAGTCTGCTGTCTTATCTTCAAGAGCAGATGGCAGCAAACTCTCTCTGTAAAGGGCCAGATGATAAATATTTTAGGCTTTACAGCCACAAGTCTGTTATGGCTACTCAGCTCTGCTGTTGAAGCAGGAAAGTGGCCACAGACAATAATAAATCCTGGGGCACGGCTGTGTGCCAATAAGACTTTATTAACAAAACCAGGGAGCAGTGGAATTTGGCCCCTGCCCCGTCCTAGAGCATGAGTGGTCCTCAGGCCTGTCTGGATCCAGTGATGTCTTGTCTTCCTCCCTCCTCCACCTCAGCCTTTAGATCAGGAGAGGTTCCCCAGGCCTGGGAGTACTTTGATTCCTATAAACTAAGGCCCTGGGCCCTTAATCTCAAGGCTTGCCTTCTCTCAGGTTGTTTATATCATTTAGTCGAGTTAGATAGATTTCACCCATAATATAGCTAATCTGCATGGTAGTCCTGCTGAGAAATGCCTTCACTGTGAGGTCTGAGTTCTGTAAAACAAATTAGACTGCTTCTCTCTTAATTCTGTGTCTCAAATTCAATGAGAAATGCTCACATTTCCGGCAAAAGGTGCACGCCCACATATATCTACGTAGATGTTGTTTGTTTGCACCTCATGTACAGGTAGAGCTGTTTTCTTAGTCCAGCTAGTCACAGGGCCTAAACATGTGGGTATTCTACAAAGAAATCACCCTTCTGCAAAAGATTCCAAAGGGTGAAATGCACATCAAACCTTTTCCCCATGTTGGATCTTGTACAGTCTGGGATTCACTGAGCAGCCTCTGGAGGGAGGCTTAAATACCACTGTCTGTGGGAAAGCAGGCTTGCATTCCCTCAAAATTCTTTAGCTTTTACATTTTCTGTCTTCACTCTCCGCTTCAGATGATGCCACATTCGTGAAATGTGGCTGTTTCCTGCAGAGCAAAAGAGCTGACCTCAGAAGGTTTTGCTACTTTAGCACCCGCAGTCCTGAACTCTGACCCCTTGATTTGCAATTGAAACAGGAAATCTTGTGAGAAGGAAGGAACTGTGGGGGTGAGAGCAGTCATGATTTGTGATCAGGGCCAGATTACAAAGAAGCAACTATTTCTTTCCATCCTGAGTTTCCATTGTGAGTTCTAATTCACATGCCAGTGTTTGTGCAACAGAGAAGTTTTCACTCACTGTTCCCTTCCTTCCTTCCTTCCTTCCTCCCTCCCTCCCTCCCTCTTTCCCATTCATTCATTCATTCATTCATGTGTTGATCTCCTGTCACTTGCCGGGCACTTGGGCTTGGGACCTTACAGGCATCCTGTTATTTACTCCTAACATCTTCGTGTTGTAGCGACTGCTACTGTTCCTATTTTGCAGTTGGGAAAATTGAGGGTGAGAAGAATCATAAAGTTTTTCTAAAGTAATTGGTCCATAACACAACACAGGTCTGCTGGACTCCTCAGACCATCCATTGCTTCCCCCTCACCAGGGTGACCTTCAGCAGGCCTGGGGGTCATGAATGCTCCTCACACCAGGGGGTCTCAGCCCTGGCTGGCACCGTTGACAGATAGGACTGGATGACTCTTTGCTGAGGGGACCTATCTTCTCTATTATAGGATGTTTAGCAGCATCTCTGGCCTCTACCCTATGAGATACCAGTAGCCAGTATCTCTCCCCAACTCCTGTGACGACCAAAAATATCTTCAGACATTCTCACATGTTTCCTGGGGTCAAATCCACCTCTAGTTGAACCACTGCTTGGTACCAAGCTCATGAGGAATGGGTAGACTTCCACCTGTCTGTCTGCCTGCCTCCTCTCCCAGGCTCCTGTTTGGTCTTCATAAATGTGTATTTTAAATAGACGGAGCTGCAGATGAAGCTGCAAGGCTTTCTCTCTCCATCAGCCCACAGTGAAGCAGAGCAAACCGAACACACATGTTGGAAATAATGAGAGACCCGCCCCCCCCCCCACCAACCTGCCCCCCCAAACACAGAATCCCTTCACCAGTGTTGATTTCCTCCATGCGAGGCCCTAAGGTCTGTGGGGAACCATAAGCAGGCCTGTCGTAAGTCCCTGAAAATAGCATCTGGCACCGACCCGGGGCCCAACAAAAGTTAATGGAACCAATGAATGAATGTGAGAAAATATAGTGGAGGAGATGAGCTAGGGCTGCAGAGAGGGTGAGCGGTGTCTGGGATTAGCACAGGGAGGAATGGAAGGCTGTGGAGCACAGGCCAGGGTGGTGGCATCACCAGCGTGAACTCATAGACTGGGTAGGACCCGGACACGAGCAAAGCGGGGGCGGGGGGGGGGTATTGCAGGCCGAGGCCTGACCTTTGACCCTGTGTGAACCTCTGACTCTGTGGTCTGAGTTGGAGTTCAGAAAAGTATAGCTTTGAATCCTACATCATCTTGAAGTCCTGACAGCTACCCGCCCCCCCCTCCCCGGCCCCTAAACCTATTTCCTGACCAGTGAAATGCAAATACCCGGTCTGCCGTGCCTTAGTTACAATTCTAAAAGTCAGAAAAAAATTTTTTGTAAGTTTGTGGCAAATTAGTTTGATGGCAACACCTGACCTGAAATGACCGAAGAAATGATCTTGCACATTCTGTGCTCTTCTGTTCTTTTTAAAATTCAAATAATTCAGAATCGTGGTGACATCTGGCCCTGGGGTGCTGAGTCAGGGACTGTGGGCCTGGGTTATCTCTCTGGGAAGAACTTGGGGCACACCGAGGGGGAGGGATTGCTCAGTGCCTGGGGAAGATCAGGTGTCTTTGCTGGATTTCTTTTTTTTTTTTTTTCCTTCTTCACATTGAACACTAACTTGACTAGACTTCAGCTATTGGGGCCTGAATGAGTAACTAACGCTTTTTTTTTAAGTGCAGAAAGCAGTGTTTGGGCTTTTTGATGTGTTTCTTAAAGCATATTCAGAATACCTGTGAATAGAGCACCCATGCTTTCTCTACCCTCCCCCCTCAGACATCCCTCTGCTGGGCTTTGGGACATATGCACCTTCTGTGACCATTGCCACCTACGGCCAGCTGCTGGGCAGATCCCAGGCCATCCAGGTGGGCACTTCGTGGAAGCAAGTGGACCAGTTCCTGGGAGTTCCGTATGCTTCCCCACCCCTGGCGGAGGGCCGCTTCCGGGCTCCAGAGCCCTTGAACTGGACAGGGTCCTGGGATGCCAGCAAGCCACGGTAAGGGTGGAGTGGAGTACCTTTTGGGGGATGCCCAGAGAAGCCCTCTCCCATTCTAAGTGAGACTTGATAACAGAGGAGTGCATTCGAATTTGAGCCGTGCCTGCAGTGGGGGTATATTAGTTGAGATGGTGTTGAGTGCATAAACCTGCACCTGTCAGGGACTTAATATTGTCTTGGTCCTGCAATATCCCTTTGGTGATGGAGCGGCTGGGGGGCTGTGCTCCACTCAGAGATGTGGGGACCCAGGCTGATGTGCTTTCTTCAGCACAAACCTTCCAAGGTTCCTGGAAGGAACCTTCCTTGATCTCTCATCCAGCAAAGAGAGGCTGTGGGAGAGTCTTCGGGGGCGGTTCCACGGGCCACACCTGCAAGCAGCCTGCATCCATCACGTGCCCCAGCGTGGCAGTAACTGGGACTCTGCCTCTGGCCACGTCTGACTTCAGTGGGGCTGAAAAATAAGCAGAGAAGAAAAAGCACATGAGCGAATGAAAAATAATTGAAAAGGACTTTCGTTTCCCCAATAGGAACAATATTAAAAGGAATTTTCAAAGAACAGCAAAAAATGAAACTTTCTATTTTCCTTCCTCATTAACTGCCTTCAGTTTTGCCCATTCCCTCCTATGCATATACCACCGTAAATAGTTGACAGATGGGTACGATTTTGTGATTATTTTAATTAATAATCCGTGAAAAATATCTGTGAAAAGAACCTCCCTCTCCTGTCCCTACGGCCTTTCCCTTTCCTGCAGGCATCCCTAGCTCTGTCCCTTGGCAGCCACATTCTCTGTTTATTGCTGCCCATGGCCAGTTGCTGGGCAGGTCTACAAGCTCAGGACTAGACAGGGATGAGCAGGAGGCCCTGACATACTCCAGGCAGGCGGCAATGAAGGCTTAAACTAGGACAGTGGCGGAAAGATGCAGAAAGCCATGAATAAGCTCCCACCATTGGAAACAAAAGAAAAAAATATGCACTAATTAGAGTGCTTTGCCATGTTAGGATCCACCCATTTGACAGATGAGGTGGTTGAGGCTTTTGAGTGGAGAGTCGTTGGAGAGCTTGGTTCATCAGAGCCCAGTGCTAACAAGGCTTGGGTGCGGAACCATCATGCCATTAGGTGTGTCCCAGATGCGGTCTCAGCCCTTACGCCAGGAGATGTTCTAACTGGCACACCTGGACTCTGTACTGATGTAGAAAACAGGTTGGGACACCTCATCCTAGCAGGTCTGTACCCTTGGAGCCAAGAAGGGCCCAGGTTGCAGGTGACACCCATTTTCCTCTGCTTTATCTGGGCATCCTTCTCTCTGGGCAGGCACCTTGTCCAGGAGGTGTGTGGGGGGTTGTTCCTCAGGTCCGTGGCAGAGAGAGGGATGGGCGTGCTGCTATCTCCACCATTTACTCGCCAATCCCATTAACCATTTCCTGAAGCTGCCTAATTGCCGGTGGGCCACCAGGCCTTCGGAATGGGGCAGTGGGCTCTACCTCTGCTGATGGGCGGGAAGGGGCCTGGGGTATGTTCCCTTGGTTGTTCCCTGCAGTCGTGCCGTCTGTCTGTACCTGCAGGGCCAGCTGCTGGCAGCCAGGCATTGGGACGGCCATGTCTCCAGGGGTCAGCGAAGACTGCCTGTATCTCAACGTGTTTGTCCCTCAGAACGTGGTGAGTTCTGCAGCTATTGCTATGTTTGCCCTGAAAACTTCGTCATTAGAAATCCCCGGCCCCAGAGCTGCCAGCATGGTCCACTCTGCCCTCGCCCAGTGGGTTCTTGGCTTCCTGAAGCCTGAGTGGCTGAGAGCAAGCCTGGTTCCTCCAAGGCCTCATCTGACGCCCCACACGGGAGCGTGGTGCACAGTTATCCTGGTCCAGATCGCTCCGAAATATTCATAAAGCGCCACTGATGGGAGGGACTGTTCTTGGTGGGAATGCAGCTATGAACGAAACAAGGCTGCTGCCCTCAGGGGACTTACATTTCAATGGGAGGAGCAGAAATAAACAGATAAGCAGGAAAATATTGGACAACTGTGGTATTGATGAGATTGTGAAGAAAAACACAGCCGGGGAGGAGACAGAGTGACAGGAGGAGTGAGGTGGCGGCCAGGAGGGGCCACCTGAGCAGGGTGCAGAGGAGGGAGGCTGGGAGCCCCCCTGGTGGGTGAGAGCCGGTTATGCAGGGCCCCCCGAGGGCCATAGACTGGGAAAGCTGGAGCCAGAGCAAACTAATCTGCACATGAGGAAAGCAGCCGCTCCCCTTGGAGAGACCCTTGGAAAGACCCCCTTGGGGCAGTTTCTTTCCATGTGGTCTCTCATCAAGGCAGATCTAGAGGGTGAGGTTTGAAAGGTGACCCTGACTCTGCTTAGGCCCTGTTTTGAAGCCTGTATCTGCCTCAGTAGCAGCTACAATCCTACTGTCGAGTGTCTGAGTTTCCTGTTTTGGGGGAAAGGTCAGAGCTCATGAGAGAAACAGAACTGATGAGCCTTAGGAAACATGAGTTTCTGGTGACGCCAACCCCGTATTGACAGATCCCACAGTACATGTGACTGTGCCACCGCTTCCTGGTCCCCTAGCTTACCAGCAGCGAGAGGCGATGCACTTTGGAGGTTTGATCACAGTAAGCCGACCTGAGTAACATTTGGAACAAGGGTGCTTAAACACCAGGCTCTCCTGGCTGCATTAAGAGAAGTATGGGGCCTAGAGTGAGAGAGGTGATGAATTCCATTATTCTGCCCAGTCCTGGTTGGATCATACCTGGGATGTTGAATTAAGTTCTGGCTCCAAAACAGCCTGCCCCTTATTACTTACTACCTCACTGGCCTGGAGAAGGTAACTCAAGTTCTATGTGCCCCAGTGGGGAGAGATAGCATCTGCTCATAAAGTTCTCATGAGAATTAAATAAAACAAGGCATAGATACTAATTAACAGACAGTTGATGAGAGAGACACTGGAAACGGCAGTGAGTGGGACAGAGACCCCACTCTATGGGAAGAGAAGATTGTCACTCCTGGTGTAGGAGCTGGACAATGTTGAACGACTGGAAGGAGCAGGAAGGGACCATCCCTGGAGGCTGTGCCCGACATCAGCTGCACACCTCACAGCATCCTTCCTTCTGATCCTGCTGACGCCTCTAGGAGGTGTTATTCCCATTGGGTGGGTGAAAAGGCCAAAGCTCAGAGAGGTTAGGTGACTTGCCTAAGGTCACTCAGCTAGCGAGTGATGCCTGTAGACCTGGTCAGTCGGGTCCGCAGTAGCCGTGTGATCACAGGCAGGCTATTTAACATCACCAAGTCTCTGTTTCCTCATCTGTATAATGGGAATGATGACAATATGCCAACCTCACAGAGCTCTTTGAGGACTAAATAAAAGTCACATGCAGGGACTCAGCACAGTGCCTGGTGCTCAGTCGGGCTTAACAAAGGTGGTTCTGTGTTAGCAAGAGGGGTTCCGGGCACTGTGACCAAACCCAAGGTCTCCCCAAGGAGGACGCAGAGCTGTCTTCCAGAATAAACGCGGGGCAGGAACTGGGCTGCTGGGAGACTGCGTGTCTGTGGGAGACAGGTCCCAGCCCACGTCGCAGCATGGGCGATGGGTCTTCACTTTCTATGACCCTCAGTTTCCTCATTTGTGAGATGGGGTTTTCTCCTTTGCTTGGGCTGCTCTAACAAAGTACCACAGACTGGGAGGCTTAAACCACAGAAATGTATTTTCTCACGATTCTGAAGGCCAGAGGGACAAGGTCAAGGTGTCTGCAGGGCTGTTTTCTTCCGAGGCTGCTGTCTTTGGCTTGTAGACGGTCATCTTCTCCTCCCTGTGTCTCCACATGGCCTCCCCTCTGTGTGTGTCTGTGTCTAAATTTCTTCTTCCTTTAGGACGCCAGTCCTATTGGATTGGGGCCACCTCATTACCAGACCTGTCTGCAAACACAGTCACATTCCGAGGCAGCTGGGGTTAGGGCTTTGAGATGTGAATCTAGGGGGTGGGGGGATGGCAATTCAGCCCATAACTGAGACTAAAGATGCCTGCAGGGCAGAGGTGTGGGAAGAGTCGTGCGGCGGCTCAGAATCCGGCACCCATGCGGGAAAGGTACCCTCACCAAGCTCTGGGGGTGGGGTGAGAATGGCGGCCTGGAGCCCCCACATTTCTCTAATCCCTGCAGGCCCCCAACGCATCTGTGCTGGTGTTCTTCCACAACGCCGTGGAGGGCAGGGGCAGCGGGGCCCGGCCGGCCATGGACGGCTCCTCCTTGGCTGCTGTTGGCAACCTCATCGTGGTCACTGCCAGCTACCGCGTGGGTGTCTTTGGCTTCCTGAGTTCTGGTGAGTTGCTGGCGCTGACCCCCTGAGCCAGGTGTGTTCTTTGTGGGTGTTTTAGTGCTTTCTTCCCAAAGCCCCATCCTTTCCTGGCCCCTGGTGCTCCTCCAGCCCGCTGAGCAGGCAGTGGTACGACCAGTGCATTCACGAGACCCTCCAGCCATGCTGATGCCCATAGAGGAGAGTCACAGTCACCACAATTAAACTCACCATGTGCCTGAAGCTCTTCCAAGTACCTCAACACGCTTTTATCTTGTGATATGTCTGTGTGCGCATGTGTATACTGGACCCCAGAGGGCTGGACTCTTGTGCAAGCTCACATGGTCAGGAAAGAGCAGAGCCAGGATTCAGCACCAGGGTCGACCTGCCTCGGAGACTCTAAGGGGTGGATTAGAGCTCTCGGGCCCTCAGGGAGCCATTTACTGGAGCGAGGGCTGCATAGACAACGATTTCTGATGCCCCTTGAATTCCAGCATCACTCGTGAACATCCGGCCTGTCCCCTATCCAGTCACAGACACATTTATCACTCTGGTTATGTCCTCCACCTCCTCCACCAGCCCCCAGGGCAGAATTGAGATATGGACCAATCCCAGTCTCATCCATCCATGTCTTTTCCTCCTTCTCCAACGCCCCTGCCACCCCCGGCCCTGCTCCCAGTGGTAGGATAGCTGTTTGTCAGGCAACCATGACAGAGGACAGACACGCTGGTCTGGGAGTCTGAAGAGCCAAGAGTTGTCTGTGTGACCTTGGACAAAACTCTTCCTTTCTCCAAGTCTCAGTTTTCTCCTCTGTAAAATGGGAATACTTTTACCCAACGTCCAAAATTACTGTGAAGCTCAAGTGAGGTGCTATGTGTGGGGCTTTAGAGGCCGTGATGAGCTTTACGAGTCCTCAAGGACAGGCACCGAGCAGCATCTCGGTTCTCCAGGTATCTCGCTTAAGACCTGGAATGTCTTGCCTGCTGAGTATGGTTGGGCAGGTGGGAGGTAGCATGGCCAGAATGACAGACTTCTCTAGAATGTGGGTGAGTAGGGCAGGTGTCCTACGTAAGCAGAAACCCGGGAGTGCTAAGGAATGAGGGCTGGGTGGACCACGTGCCAGGAGGCCTTGAGTGTCCTAAAGAAGATTCTAGGTCTGCATGACAAGCATGAAACAGGCAACAAGTTAAGGCAATGTGCGATGAGGTACCAAAGAGAGGAATGTGGGTGATGAACAAATTTTAGACTTTCCTTCAGGGGAGCAGGGGCAGCTGCTGGAGCACTGAACACTCTGCCCAGGTTTTCTTTCCTCTTTTCAAACACATGACTGACAATCTGTTACGTCAAGAGCTCCTTTCACTAAAGCGACAGTGAAACTCAGGACCCAACCTGTGGGACCCGCTCAGGTGGAGCTTTTCACAGACGCGGCTGACTCTGGCTCGGAGCATTTCCCGACAGAAGAGAGCGAATTTCCATATACCATCCGTCCGTGAGGGGGCGGGGATTATGATTTCAAGAGCTGTGATCCTATGGAGAATTCTGTGGGCTTCTGGGAAGGCAAACTCATTTCCGCAGCCAGCAGGGCAGTGTCGGGGGAGGCAGAGGAAACTTCCAGAACACCCACCCCTTCTCACTCCTGACTTGCAACACTGCCTGTTCCTTGTGCTTAAAGCCAAGCTATCAGCAAGAAAGGAGAGTTACCGTCACCTAGCACTCATCTCTACCAGACTCTTTCCTGGGTTACGTCATTTCAATCTCCAGGCACTTCCACGAGGTCAGCACCGTGTGGCCATTTCACAGAGGAAAAGACAAGGCTCAGAGAGGTTAAGGAACTTTATTCTCCACGGTTGTGACTTAAATTTAACATTGCACTGGGCGTGTTGATGAAACAATAGAAGAAATACATGGTAGCTTGCTCCCTGGATGTTTAGAAAGGCTTTTCAGATTCCTCATTCTTCTGTGTACAGAGTGGATGAGTGTTTACCTTCATGTAGCCTCAGGCAGTTTTGCTTTAGTCACTAGACTGCCTGGTATTTCCCACACTCCAGAGTTTTCACATCTCTTTCCTGGAAGCTCCCTGGGGTTCGGCCCCAGGGGGGAGTCATCAGTCAATCAGGAAACTGAGATCCAGGGTGTGGCGGCCAGCAGGCGGGCAGGTGGAGGGGCAGGAGTGCCAGGACACACACTCAGGCTTCCTGACTGCGGACGGCCACCTCCCTCCCACCAGATACCGAGCATCCCACAAGGTTCTGTGCAAGGGAGGCAGGTGCTCAGATGGGAGGGAGAAAAGAGCAGGTGTGTGATGCAGCTGAGCCTCCGATAAACTTCTGACACAAATACATCATCCCTTTCTCATTAAAAAAATAATATATATAATAGGTTTTATTATTTAGAGGGTTTTAAGTTCATAGAATAATTGAGCGTAAAGTACAGCGTTCCCGTGTGCTGCGTCCTCCCCTGCCTCAGTTTCCCCTGTTGTTAACATCCCGCACTGGTGCCGTGGTGCCACGCGTTTGCTATGCTTGATGAGCCCATAGTGGTATGTTGTTGACTGAAGTCCGCACTCTGCAGTAGGGCTCGCTCTGTGTTGTACATTCTGTGGGCTTTGAAAATGTGTCATGGTGTGTTCACCATTCACAAAGAACGGTTTCACTGCCCTGAGACTTCCCTGCGCTCCAACTGTTCGTGCCTCCCCTTCTCCACTTTAAAGAATTGGAAACTGCTACTCAGCACACGGGTCTGGAAGGAGCCCAGCGACTTCGAGTGCCAGCCGCTGCCTGGTGTCCTGCACGGTGCACGGGCTTTGCCCCTGAGAAAAGCAGGGTCCAGCAGCAGCTCCTTGGATGTTCCTGGGGTCCCTCCCTCTGCATCTCACCCCATCCCAGGCTGCCCATCTCTCAGGAGATCAGGCACGTGAAGGCAAACACCTGGAACCTTGCTGACACCTCGCAGGGGCTCCCGAGGGCTAATGCCCTTTTCCTCTCCCTGGCAGGGCCCCTCCAAGCCAGGGCTCTGCTGCAGCCACGTGCCAGCCCTGCATCTGGCCAGCAGCTGCCACAGCAGCCCCTGGCACTTACTGAGTCAGGCCGAGTCGCCGCTTCATGTCCATTATCTCATGTAATAAATGTGTGCGGCATCTGCTGTTGCAGCCCAGGGTGAAGATAATCCCCTGAGAGCTCCGGACTCCAGAGGCACATTGAGAAAGGGATGGGACAGAGATGAAAACAGAAGCTCATGCCAGGCCTGCAGCCGGCTAGACAAACTCGTGTTCTCTGCGAGAAAAGCCCAAGCCCAACAGTATTTAAAAGGAGCGTGTTTCCTGAGGAAGAGCAGTTGGGAAGGAAGTGAGGGGTGGGCGGTGGGCCAGGGAGGCCCTTTCCCAGCCTGGATCCTGCAGGCGGGACAGACCCCAGGGCATGGGCACAGTGATTACCCTTCTCTTTCTGGCAAAGCAGTGCCGCGAGGGCAACCTGGGCCACTGGCGTGCAGGGTCAGAGGAGTGGGTGGGCTGCGGCTCGCAGGCCCTCTCCTGGGTGTGGGAGCAGGGGAGGTGTGCTTTGGCCCGGGAGCCAGACCGAAGGCCAGACACGTAACACGCCCATCACCCCATCATCCCTGGGGCACTCGGAGCCTCCCCTCTGAGGGGGTCTGCTCCTCTTCCTAGCCAAAAGAATAGGCACAGAGTTCTGCCCCCATCACAGGTACAATTTCTGCTACTGAAGACAAGGCAGACCCTGCGAAGAGCTCCTGTGAGATAATGCTGGGACCTAAACCTGTTTCATTTTATTTAAGAAAAACCAAACAACTTCTATAGAGCTTTATGCCAGGCATTGCACTGTTTTGTTCCTTTTACAAATATTAACAAATTCAATCATCGTAACAACCAATTGAGGTCGGTACTGCTATTATCCCACTTTACAGATGGGGAAAGTCAAGTCACATTAAGTAACTTGTCCAGGGCCCCACGCAGCTAGTAGGTGATGCAGTGGGACCTGTGCCCAGCTGGTCTGGCTGCATAACCCGCCTGCGAAGCTCATGCGCCATGATGCCTTTTATCAATGACCATCAATAAGGGCTGGGGGAGAACCCGCTGTGAGCCCAACTAAGGAACTTTAGAGGGAGAGTTGAAGAAATCAAATGAGCAAGGAAGAGCCAATCAGTGAGGGAACAATCGAATGTTTGCTGGCGTGTTCTGAACAGAGGGTGGGAGAGTGGAGCTGGAGGGGCAGATCAGGATGGGGTGAGGCAGACACAGAGGAGCGCTATCACGTGGTCCAGGCATCTTCCACTCATGCCCACCTCCCTCCGGGACTGCACACACCTGGCCAGCAGAGGGCAGCCCTGCCCAGTGTCACACCCCCAGCGGCACCACATGCTCTGTGTTTGTGGCGGGGCTGAGCCAGGTGAAATGGGAGTACCAGGAGATAAAGAGAATGGGGCTTAACCAATGCCAGACTGTAGGGCGACGAACACGGAGAGGAGCAGACCCCGGTGGCTGGACGAGGGCCGGTGTTGGAAAGTGAAGGGAACCCAGACTGCTCAGACAGGCTGAGGTGAATCTCAGAGGAGCTGAAAAGCCAGGGGGAAGTTAGACTGGAGACAGCAGGAATGAGGGAGTTATGAAGGCTTCCAAGCAGAGAAAGTTAAATAGAGTACTTACATTTTTTAATGAAAATAACACAGTGCCTCACACGCCATAGATTTTTTTGACAAATGTTTGTTGAATTGGGTTGAATGTTAGGACAAAGAGTTCTGAGCACTGGATTTAAGTGCCAACTCGATCTCAGATTTGCTTCTTGCACCTAAACAAACTCTTGTCCTCTCAAGTCTCAGGTTCTACCAGGGAAGGAAGGGGTTGAACTAGACTATCTCAGAGCAGCTAGGGGGCTGCTCTGTGTACACGTCCCGCCCTAGAGTCTGTCTGTCCTGAGGGTCAGGATCTTGTCTATTTCGGTCTCTGCACTAGCCAGTACAGCGCCTAGCACGAGGTGAAGCCCGATTCAGGCTTGCCTCCTGAATGCACCCTTATCTCTGACCTCCTTGGGGTCGGTAGACCCAAGAATGTCAGCATTATGAGTGCAAAGCTAGTACATGGGGAGTGAGAGTCAGGAACAGTGGCCCCTGTCCCCATTGTCACTGGAAATGCAGGCCGTGGACGTCACTTCCCAGACTGGGTCCTGTTCAGCTGGTGCCTGGCTTTCCTGCCCTCCCTGAGAGCTTGGAAACAAAAGCACTCATCCTAACAAATGGAATGTGCATGCAATCCAGAAAAACCCGCAGAGAGGACGGTGCCAGTGGCTTCACTAAGCCCAGAACATGAAATGCATTTGAAGAAATTCTGAGTGTCTCCCCAGCTGGAAGAGTAATTCGTATGGTTACTTATGTCCACTGAGCTGGCGTTCTCGTCAGCTGTGTGAACACCAGGTTGGGAAGTTGGGATGCAAGGTCTTTCTATTTTTCTATTTGGGAGCATGGGTTCTTTTTGGTAGTTTCTCACTTGACATTGAATCGTGTTCATCGTAACTGTAGCCATTTCACTTACCTAGCATTTCGTAAGGACCTGCTCTGTGCCTATGGTTTTAGTGGGGGGCAGCGTCTAGCAGGGAAGCCAATGGTGACCGATACTCGAAAGGGGACCCTCACTTCCCCTGAGGACTGCCTCTGAATTGGTGGTGTCGCTAAGACTCAGGGGATGACTGGGCCAGAGGAGGGAGTTAGGGAAGGTCGAGGGGAGAAGGGCTGCTCTGGGGGGAGGAAATCACATGTGCAAGCGCAGGCCTGGGGGAGGGTGGGCCTGCTGCATTTGAGCGTCTGATGGGAAGCCCGGGTGGCTGCAGCACAGGACAGGAGGAGACAAAGGGAGATGTGGCCCGAGAGATGAGAGATGGATGACCCGGTTCCCGGGGGCTTTGAACGCGCTAGAAGGACTGAGATGGTGTCCTAGGGACCATGGATGAAAGGGGAGATGTTACACAGGATGGGGCAGAAGTGTGTGTGTGTGTGTGCATGTGTGTGTGTGTGTGTGTGTGTGTGTGAGAGAGAGAGAGAGAGAGAGAATCAAAATTCTGCATTTAGAAGACCACTCTGGATGCAGCATGGAGAACTCACTGCAGGGAGGAATGTGTGGATACAGGAGGCCAATGAGAAGCATGGAGGGGAGGGGTGGTGGTCAGTGGAGGGAGAGCCCCCAGCACCTGGGGAGGAAGGAGGAGTCAGGGGAGACCTACGAGGTTGTGCAGGAGCAGAGGGGGTTGTGCTGCATTTGAAGGCAAGGGTAAGAAACTCCGGGGAAGCTGCTGGTGGGGGCACTCAGGAGATTGGAATCATTTCCCTTTGGGCCTGGATGCAGTGAGGGGCCCTTGAGGCGGCCTCCGGGAGGAATGTGAGGCCTGGCCTGGAGCACGCCCTGAGCTGCGAACACAGTCCCGAGAGCCATCCTCACCTCACGGAGGCAGTGATGGAAGCCACGGGGTCTTCTGAGGTTTCCTGGGCCAAAGCCAAAGGAGAAGGGCATGTGCCTTGGCTCAAATCAGAACAGGCCTGGTGTTTCAGGGTAGTCAGTGGTGTAGACTGACAAGGAGGACCCACTGAATTCAGAAGACGGCCACAAGGGCCTGGGCATGGAGCTTCCCAAATGCCAAGGAGGAGAGCATGTTTTGGCGATGTGTTTTTTTCTGTCCCAATCATTCCATTAAGAAACAAACAAAAAGCTGAGCTTTCAATGCTTATTTACTGAATTCTGTGAAAGAAAGCTGAGGGCTGCTGAAGGTCATAGAAGGTGGTGGGAAGGGGTGGGACTGAGAGCCTCGGCCAGGCCTGGCCACCATCAGGGGAAAGAGACACGGAGAGTCACGGGCGGTGGGGGAAGACGCGGGGCAGGAAGTTCAGCTCCTTCTTACTGAAGTGCCACGGCGGGGGTCTGAACACGCGCTGCCTCTTGTGAGCAGCCACCCTGTTCTACGATGGGGGAGCCATGGCCCACAGAGGTGGAGGGACACGTCTGTGGTCTCCTGGTGGCAGAGGCTGAAGCGAGAATCCGGGCTGGATGGGCCTGTTTCCAGAGCCCAGGCTCTTTGCACTGCCCCACTATATTGGGAAACCACAGTCCAGACCTATGCAGACTGGAGCGCGGGTCCCCCACAGGCACCACCTGCCTGGCTTGGGCAGCACGAGGATGGTTACATCCCAGGTTGCAGAATCATGGAGTGCTAAAGACTTTCCTCTTTCCGAAGGGTCCAGCGAGGTGAGCGGCAACTGGGGCCTGCTGGACCAGGCAGCAGCTCTGACCTGGGTGCAGGCTCACATCGGAGTGTTTGGCGGGGACTCTCGGCGCGTGACCCTGGCAGCAGACCGTGGTGGAGCCGACGTGGCCAGCATCCACCTTCTAACCACCAGGGCCGCTGACTCCAGACTCTTCCGGAGAGCCGCACTGATGGTGAGTCGCCTGCTCTGCCTTTGGTCTTGCTGAAGGTGGTCCTCCCTTGCCCCTGTTGGCTTCAATTGCTTGGATTTTCTTTATCCTTTGTTCTAAGTGTGTGTTCTGCCCATGGCCATCTTTCCGTGTTCAGGTGATCCAGGATGCTGCAGGGCTCCTCTGACTGCTGTCCACTCATATCTGAAATGCTGATAATTCTAGATGGGGAAGTGTTTCTATTTCCTGGGAGTGCCTCATTAGGGCTTAATGGCAATTAAAGGAGTGGCAGGCAGCTGGATTGCAGTCACAGAGAAACAAAGATTTGGCCAACTTTGTTGTTGATGGATGAATGAAGGCAAAGAATAGAATGCAACAGTCAGGATTCTACTGGATGGTCTGAAGTACCTGTGGGGTGGTGATGATGATGGTGATGGTGATGATGAAGATGATGATGATGGTGATGATGGTGGTGATGGTGATGATGATGGTGATGGTGGTGATGATGATGGTGGTGATGATGGTGATGATGGTGGTGATGGTGATGATGATGGTGATGATGATGGCGATGGTGATGGTGATGATGATGGTGATGGTGGTGATGATGATGGTGGTGATGATGGTGGTGATGGTGGTGATGGTGACGGTGGTGATGATGACATGATAATGTTGATAGTGATGGAATAATTATGATGGAGGAAACAGCCTGTTGACCACAGCATACATTCTGATGGCTATTCTGTCACTGATCAGCTTCTAATTTTATTGAATGTCCAACTAGTGCCAGGTACTATGCTCACTGCTGAAAATACCATGCTAAATAATACATGTCCTAGTTCTCAGGAAGCTTGTAGTTTACCAGAGGGAGAGGGGACAAACACTTAAAGCAGATATTTAAAAGAGGGTCTTAGGACAGCTCAGAGAGAAGCCCCCAACCAAGCTCAGGGGAAAGAGGGAGTGTCCTGGAATGCCTCCCGGGAGAGGGACTGTGCTAGCTGATGCTGAAGGCTGTGCAGGCATGTAACTGTGGGCGGAGTCCTGGCACCAAGGGAAAGCTTGGCTCTTCTCTGGGATCTGCCCATCATGCAATGCGGCTGGAGGACAGGGCCTGTGTCAACAGTGGCGTGGATGCTGGGAGGCAGAGAGCAGCCAGACCACACTGAACACCTTGGGTTTTATCCTGAGTGCATGGGAGCCATTGAAGTCTTTTGTGCGTTTGCTCGTTTGGTTTCCTGTTTTAACCATTACTAAGTGTACAATTCACTGGCCTTGAGAACATTCACAATGTCGTGTAGCCATCAGCGTGAATCATCACCAGCACTTTTTCATCATCCCAAACAGAGACTCTGTACCTATTAAACACGAACTCCCCATTCTCCTCTCCTCCCAGCCCCTGGCAACCTCTTTTCTACTTTCTGTCTCTGCGAATTTGCCCACTCTAATATGAATTTACCTCATGTTGCGGAATCCTATAAGATCTGTCCTTTTGTAACTGGCTTATTTCACTTAGCATAATGTCCTCAAGGTTCATCCCACATTGTAGCATGTGTCAGAATTTCATTCCTTTTTAAGGCTGAATGGTACTCCATTGTGTGCGTACACCATGTGCTGTTTACTCATCACCTGCTGAGTGATGTTTGGGGTGCTTCCCCCTTTTGGCTACTGGAAATCATGCTGCTGTGAACACTCCCATGCCATCAAAGGGCTCCAGGCAGGTGGGAAGCTTGCTTAGACTCGCCTTCAGGAAGCTTTCTCTTAGGGCTCGGTGGAGAGTGCACGTCAGAGGGGCAGTGCTGGAGGACGAGAAAGCAATGAGACTATTAAGTGACACAAAGGAAGGAACGGCAGAGAACCATCGAGGCCAGTGCCACAGACCTGCTGGCGATTCTGAGGCCATCAAACCACACCAGGCTCTGTCCAGCCTTTCCGGGGCCCAAACCCGTGATCACAAGGAGGGTAGAGCAGTGTCACTGTTTGGGCACAACCAAGGCCGGATCAGCATCGTCGCTGTCCCTGGGAGGGAGCAGCGCCTCCTGCCACTTCTTCTCTCCCCTTCAGCCATGGGAGCCTTTGAGTGCTCCTTGAAGGGTCTGTCTCTCTTCTGCCTCTTACAGGTGGTTTCCTCTGCGTGGATCCCTTTTCTCCCACCTTCCTCTTTGCCCTCCCTACTCGTCTTTCAGGGACCCCTTCCAGACTTTCCAGCCCTGAACCGGACCTCCTTCCTTTGGCCGATGCCATTTGTAAATCTCGTACAGCATCTCTCCTGCGTCCCCACCGGTACATAATTACTCCTATTGCCACGTGTCTCTGTCACAAGACTGTCAACTCTGAGACAGCAGGGGCCAGCGGTGCCCGGCCCTCCACCGAGCCCCGGGCACCAGAACTGCTGTGTTAGGGCCCGTGCTCCGTGATTAACATCTGGGCAGTGAAGGAGCTTGTGAACCTGGAGGACAGGGAGAGGGGGGCAGGGTCCAGGGACCCACAGGCTGGTCCACTTCTCACTCTCCCACCTCTTTCTTGTGTTTCTTGTCCTTTGCTTCGGGTTGTCTTCAATCTGTCCCTCTGTACTGTGTCCATCTGAGTGGCAGGAGGCCTGAGCACAAACATCTTTCAATTCCTGGTGTTGACTTTGAGTTGATCCTGAAGGGATTTCCCCCAGGGTCCGCTCAGAAACCAGACACTCCGGGGGACCCAGAGGACACCACAAACACCTTCCAGAAGGCCCAGAAGGCAGAATTTTCCTTTTGAAAGTTCTGGAGGGTTTAGATGTTTGGGGAATTTCAGAAACTAATCTGTTCTAACAAATGGTAGTGTATTTAAAAATAAACCTTCCATCTGTTTTAGTCATTTAGAGGCAGCTTTTACAACTGCTCCCCGCAGTCTTTGGGATGCATGTGAAATTATTTGGAATTGAGAGAACTAAAATACTTCAATACATTAGCAGTTCTTCAGTGTGCTCTCCACCAACAGATGTTTGGGGGAATGAATGTGAGTTGGTGATATATTCTTGGATAAAATCTTCAGTCTTTCTACAAATCTTGGGACCAGAACTGTTGAAATTTGGACGAGATAGACTCCTGTGATAGTTAATAACTTATATTTATTTATTTAGCATGTGTGGGGCCATAAATCACTTTCAATATATTGTCTCATAGATTCCTCACATTGGTTTGCAAGGGGCGCTTTTTTTTTTTTTTTTTTTGCCAATCTAGACATAAGAAAGCCAAGGCTCAGAGATGTTTAGTGACCTGATGAAGAACATATATTAAAGAAGGAGCTGCATTAAGGGCCAGAAACTGAAGCCAAAGCCTGCCTTCTTCCACACTGTGAGGCTGCTTCCCCAAGACCCTGGCACTTGTTCAGGGTCTCAATATGTCAGAGGAAGAGAGCAGACCTAGGATCGGATAAGCCTGCGTTACGATGCTGGCTTTGGGTGAAACCTTTTACCCTGCCTTCTCCGTGGATAAAATAGGTATGCTTAGTTCTGTCTCCAAAGGGCTCAAGAAGTCACGATATAAGGTTTGTAAAGTGTCCTACACACCATGGGAACTCAAGAAACCTGAGTTTCCCATGTCCCATGTCAAGCGAAGGCAACTCTAAACAAAAGCAGGTCTGGGGGTATTTCACCTGCCCTGGGGGCCAGGCTGACAAAGGAAGAGGGGGGCATATTGCAAGCCTGAATTCTGTGGCACTGACCCCTTGGCCAGTTTTCAGAGAAGGCAGAGGAGGTCATGTCCTCTGTGCTGTGATTCTCAGGACCCAGAAGAGAGTTCTACTGCTTTCCTACAACACTCTCCCAATTCTGCATTCCTCAGAGAAGTCCAGGCCTCAGAAATTGGCCGCAAGCTAAATTTTCCTGTCTCCTTTCCCACACGAACCCTAGAGTCCAGGCTCACCAGCTCTGCCACCATTCCTAGAAAATGCTATGCCTTCCTCGTGATCCTTCCATGCTGTTCTGTGGTTAGCATGCCCTGTTTCCCACCCAGAAAATCACTCCATCCTTCAGGGCTCAGCTGAATGGGGCCTCTAAGCTTTTCTCCGTCTCGTCTCTAAAACAGAAAGACTCTTACCTTGGTGAAGAGGCTTCTGCTTAGCAACTTTTAAGAATTCTGACTTATTTTGCTTGCTTGGTATTTCTTTGAGCACATCTATTCCATTTCTACTGTGACTGGGTGCTTGGTTGGGCACGTGATTTATGCTCTTAGCATGGCTGTAACACTTAGCTCAGCTCCTGGTTCAAAGAGGGCACCTGAGACCATGCTGAGTCCATTAGGCCTGTGGTGGGGCGGGGTGGGGAGGGAGGCAAGAGGTGCTGGTTTGGGCCCAGAGCACTGTTTTCTCTCGTTTTCACACATACCTCCTAGCATGAGCACTTGCCCAGTTTCTTCCCTTAATCAGAATTCGCCTGGCTATTCATGGGCTTTGATGCTTCCATATACATTCTGGAATAAGTTTATCAATTTTTTAAAAATATTCCCAATGGGAATTGGATTATAGTTTCACGTCATTTTTCAAATCGTTTCAGAAAAATATCTATGTCTTTAGGATGTTAGATCTTATATCCATGAATCAGCTTAACCCCATAACCAGGAACATAATATGTTTGTCTCTTTACGTCTTTTCATAGAATTTTAAATTTTTCTCCATAAAGTTGTTGTGAGGCAAGACCCTACATTTATGGTTTCGTGTTTTCTATTTTGCTTTCCAGTTGGTAAATATGGGTGTAGGGGAATAAATTCTGCATTGGGTAAGCTTTCCTATCACCTCTAATACTTTGTCTGTTGGTTCCATTGGATTTTCTTTTCTTTTCTTTTTAATAAATTTATTCATTTATTTATTATTTTTTTTATTGGCTGTGTTGGGTCTTCATTGCTGCACATGGGCTTCGCTTCATTGTGGTGCGTGGGCTCCTCATTGCGGTGCCTTTTCTTGTTACAGAGCAGGGGCTCTAGGTGCGTCGGCTTCAGTAGTTGTGGCACAGGGCTCAGTAGTTGTGGCTCATGGGCTCTAGAGCACAGGCTCAGTAGTTGTGGCGCACGGGCTTAGTTACTCCACAGCATGCGGGATCTTCCTGGGGCAGGGATCGAACCCATGTCCCCTGCGTTGACAGGCAGATTCTTAACCACTGCACCACCTAGGAAGTCCCCCATTGGATTTTCTATGAAGTTATCTCATTATCAGCAAATCATAGCAGGTTTATTTCTATATACTTTGGAGTAAATTCTCAGCTGCTCTAACAAGGTGACCCATCATGAAAGCAGCTTAAATGACAAATGCGTTTCCTTTCCTCTTTTTCCCATAACATTTTCCCAGGTGAAGAGTACAGGTATCCCGTGATCTCTCGGGGCTCAAGTTCCTTCTAGGTGTTTCTCTGTCATCCCAGGGCCTTGTTCTCATCTGCAGGGCTGAGCCTAAGCTGCCAGGAAGTGCAGACAGCGGGAAGGGGAGGAACGAAGCGCGCCACCCCTGCTGACTTAGGGAGGGAAGGGCAACCCCCCCCACCCCACACACACACACAGGGACCTCCTCTGATTTTCGCTGCAATGGGCCCAGCATCCAGGACAGTGTCTGGTATTTAGTAGGTGTCCAAAAACATATTTTTAGAAAGAAATTCTTGGAAGAACAAATAGCAGAGATATCACAAGTAATGTACAGGAGTGTCTAGGTGAGACCAAATTTTCATAAACAATTGCTCGATCCCTGGACATCCACCTTCAGGTTGGATGAACCACCCTCAAATGTCACAAAACCCTGGTTCCTTAAGGCTGCGCCTCAAGGAGAAGCCAAGATACTAACCAGTGTGGATTCCTTTTGTGTTCCCTGGTCTCCTCTCTCTCCAGCTGCAAGTTTCTTTGAAAATTCAAAACCCACAGAGCTTCTGAACGAACCACCCACCCCCCTCACCCAGGAAGCTCCCCCCACATTCCAAGAATTAAATATTTATTAGGTTTACTTTAATCAGGAATAAATACATGATTTAGCAAAATGTAATGCTTCCCACTTAGAAGTCCCTCCTTGTACCCCCCAAATGTTCCAACCACATCAGTCACAACGGAAAACAAAACAGAAGACGTCGTACACACTATCTGGAGTTTGCAAGGTCGCCCTGCCTTATGGCGGGAGCCGGTGTCCCCAGAGTTACATTCATTTCCTATACATTGGCTGGCCCTTTAGAAACAGCCTTTGGGGAGTGTTGAGAAAACCACAAATGTCTTCTTGGAAAAACACGCTGGAATCTGGTGATGCAGAAAATCGTGTAAACCCATATGCACGCCCCACCAGCGCAGTGATCTCAGGCAGACAGAATGCACAGGCTGAACAGACAGACTTTTCCTATCAGCAGTGTCCCTCCTCCCCCCAAAACCCTTTGCAACTGGGAAAATGGGTCACGGAGACGTCGGCAGCCCCCTTCCTAACAGCATCCGGAGATAGAGGCTTCTCCTTCTCTAGAACTTTGCTGTTCTCTGTCTCATCTCTTAAAATTATGTTTGACATAATTAAGCCACTCTGATTCCCATCTTCTCTGGAGCTGAGCATTTTTATCCATGTGGCTGCCAGACTCTTTATAGAATAAGATACTGGATGAATTATTTCTTTAGAACTTATCAATTTCCTTTTTTGCAAAAAAATCCAACCATGCTCACTTATCCAGTCCACCCAACCCTTGCACTATCTAAAGATCTGGCTGAAACATGAGCTCCCAGGTCACCCGGACCTAACCCCGGTCCCACCCAAAGCTGTGAGCTGATTTCTCCTTTACACCCCCGCCCCTTCACAATATTTGTTTATACACTTTTCTCCCTGTCTACACTGCTGGGGCCTGTATATATATATAAATATATGTATAAATATATAAATATATATATACACATATTTTTGACCTGACACCTTACACAGAACTTAACACAGTGCCTTTTCTGGCAATCACTATCATGAAAGAATAATTGATACATTAACATAGGCAAGAATCTCAGCATCCCAGAGAAGCGCTTTGTGTGCTGTGAAGCCATGGTAGGCAATGTCATGAAATCTTGCCCAGTTCCAGGCCTACCCTCATGCTTTCCCTATCGGCAGTCAGCCCCTCTCGCATTTGTCTTGGTCTCAGCAGATATAGGGAGGCCATCTGACTTCTGCACACGTAGATTTGGAACAAGAAGCCCAAAGGGATCTCCCAATGCAGGGCTCGTAAGGAAGGTTAGCGTTTAGTGTCACTGAGCTCCCTTAAAAATAGAGGAGCTGCATCCCAGAGGTCTCTTTACAGATTGGTTACAAAAGTTCCATGCAGGCGACCAATTTGCAAACCCAGACTTTCTGTCAGGCCACAGCTTCTGGCTCATCTTCTTCTCAGGCTCTTCTCACTCAGAGGTTTTCTCTAGTGACCTCAGAGCGAGCCTGCTGGGGCAGTGTGTTGGAGAGCAGTCCTTGTGCACGTTCTTGTGAGGCAGCGTCTTTGTCTTTACTACAACCATGGCGTGCACTTGAACATGTGCAGGGCTCTTCTGAACCCTCGCTCGAAGATGCCAGGAGTTCACATTTTGCAATGTGCCTGATCAGACGCCAGGCAGGGGTCCCTTTGTCATGATGCCAATAGAGAAGATGAGAGTTCGGTTCTCCACGTGGCTTCTCTTGGCTTCGGGAAGACGTGGGGTTCCCCAGGGACCAGGGAAATGTGCCTGTCTGCAAGATCCCAGGTGACAGTTCGAATCTCTGTTATTTTGGGCAAACACCATGGTATCTGTTCTTGGGCTAGTCTTCAAAGTATGGCGGTGACGAGAAGAAAGAGCTCTTCCTTTTGCTCCCGCTGTACATCAAGGAGACACTTTTTTTCTTTCGATCGAAGGAGCTGCTGTCATCCCCTGTCAGGGACAGGTAGGAGGCGATGCTTTCCCGAAGCCCGTAGCTGAAAAGGGACTCATCCACGCTGAGCGGGTTCTCTGCCCCCTCCGGGTCCTCTTGCCGTCTGCGAGTGGGCAGAGGAGGGGGCAAAAGAGAGGGACATAGTGGGGTGGAGGACAGGAGAATGAGAAAAGGAAGAAAAACAAATGAAGAGCCTGGTTAATATTCATCTAGCATTTTCATTCTGCTTCTTGCATTCGCGGCTGTGTAATCTTAGAGAAATCACTCAACCTCTCTGAACCGCCGTTTCCTTGTATGGCTAAAACTTCCAACTGTAAGTTTTAATGAATATTCCTTCATTATGTTTACAAGGAAGAGCTGTTTTACAAAGTTTCCAGCAATTCTGATCACTGATTTTCTTTGAATTTGCCAAGGGGATGTCTGGATCAGTGTTTAATTAATAAGATAACCCACCAATCCCCAACTACAGATACCCCTAAAAATGCAATAGCTGATGACCAGATAGAACAAATAAGGGAAGATATTTTTTTTCGCTTAAAAAAATGAAGTCACCTTAGGATTTTACTGCTGTGTTTAAGCTTCATGATTGCATTTGCAGTAATATTAAAATTATACAAGATTGATTTGTGTGTTACTCTCTAGGATACTAACAATTAGAAAAAAGCAAGGTGGTATCATTCAGCTAGAAAATATTCGGCTAACACCAAAGGAGGGCTCAATAAATGTTTGCAGAACTGGGGGAACTGAGGCCGTGGTGGGGAGTGGCTAGGCCCATGCCACCCAGGGTGTGAGGCTTGAGGCTGGGTCTGCCTCCCAGGGGACACAGGGATTCCTGGGTTCTGCACCTGCTCAGAGCGAGGGTTCAGCAGGGCCAGCGGTACCTGGCCATGTTTTTCATGTGCTGGGCTCACGTAATGGATTTGGGCTTATACGTTCATGGAAGACACACACACACACACACACACACACACACACATATACTCACACACACATACCTGGACAACCTCTTCCAGTCGAAGGTCTTCTGGCGCAAGGTGACGGTTGAGTCGGGGGCCCTCACTGCTGGCGGGGCAGACGTGGTCTGAGTGAGGCAGGGTGTGGTCAGCACACAGCAGAGGCCGTCGGCCACCTCTGAGGAGCGAAGCAGAGAACCGGTCAGTGACTCTGGGATGCCCCGGCCGGTGTGGGGTGCGGGCCCCTCGATATTCACAAGGGGAAACTGAGGCTGAGATTTGCGAAGGGCTGAGAGTCACATGCCCAGCTGCTGAAGAAATGTTAACATGTCCTGAGTGCACACTGTGCTTAGCTTGACACGAGTAAAGAGTAGTCTAGATCCAGAAGCCACCAAATTTGGGTTTGAGTTTTAGCTCCACCCAGATAGTGAATCACCTTGACCCTGTCTGAACCTGTTTCCTCCACGGTTGGATGAGGGGACTGCGTTCACTAGTGAGAACAGCTGGCAGAGAACCCGCTTGAGGGCCCAGACTCAGTGATTTCACACCAAGGCGTAGGGCCGTCAGCTTTGGGTGAGCCTCCTCTGTGCCGGGGAGTCAGCGTGCAAGGCGGCTTCCCCAGGGCACACAGAGCAGGGTTCCACCCAGCACGGGTGGGGCTGATGCATCTGCGGGAAGAAAGGGAGATAAAGGAAAGAAGGAAAGAAGGAAGGAAGGGGGAGAGGGAGGAGGAAGGAAGGGAGGGCGGGAGGAAGGGAGAAAGATGGAACAAGAAGGAGGGGAATGAGGCAGAGAGAGGGAGGGAGGGGAAGAAGCAAAGACAGAACAAAAAGGATAAAGGACACAGAAATAGGAGGAGAAAAGCCATATGATAAAAGGCAAAAAGGAGAAAATGAATGAAAAAAAAAGGAAGAAACATCTCTCTTCTCTACCCTAGATACAAAGAGGATGAAAATTAAATAAATCCTTTCCTTTCATCCCTCTGCTAGTAGGACAGAGCTGAGCTTCCAGGGACCCCCATCTTTTCAGGAGCTTTAAGACAGAGCCTCTGTCTCTTCGAAGCCTTCCCATAGCCCACGACGTCATGAGAAAGACTCGGCCTGCTGTGTTCCGATGTTCTTACAGAGGGAGGAGACTCTATGTGGCCCTGTTGAGGTTGAAGAGCCCAGGGGGGTCTCACATCCTGGGGGAGATGAGGTGGCTGAGGGTGTGGCTCGCGGCCACCCTTGCCCCAAGCATATCCATCACCAGGGTTTAGGACGCGCATGGCCCCTGAGGCGGGCTCTGCCTCCATCTCATTGATGGAGCTCTGGGGGTGTCCTTGCAAAGAACAAAAGGAAGTTGTAGCTGAAGAAGCAAGCCCAGGCTGTCAGAGGGTGGCAGTCAATAGTGCTTGGTCCCCGCATAACTTTCACCGTGGACTCAAATGTCCACCCACGCTGGCTTGCACAGGGAAATGTGAGATTGGACCCTGAGGTTAGAGAGAGCTTAACTGGATGTGAACCTGAAATAATTACTGTCACTGGTTGGACACTGAAACGTCCTCCCAGGCTAGGAGGTGAAGGAGACCAAGACAGACACAAAGACAAAAGAAACCAGAGCACAGGGAGTGTCCTTCCTTAGCAAGGTTGATACTTAGGGTGAGAACTACATGTTGGCAAAGAAGCAGAGGACTTCTGAGCATGCAGCCTGAGCCCGGTGCCTAGCGAACCTGGCGTGCGTCAGCTCAGGGAGCCCTGAGCTACTCTAGGCTGTCAGTCCCGTCATGCCCGTTTGGGGAATGAGAAAACCAAGGACCCTGGGGGCAAGTCATTTGCTCAAGGTTCACAGGCATGTTTTTTTTTTTTTTGTCCTAATAATAATTCTATGAGGCATTTTAATTCCCATTTTATAGATGCAGAAACTGAGGCTCCAAGATATTAAATAATTTGCCCAAGGGCACCAGGATAATAAATACAAGTAACTCATAAAACAAAATTGTCTGTTCGCACTGCTTAGCGCACGACTTCTTTGATTCTGTGCCTTTAGGAGGAAGCTGGTGGGTTGTAAATTGGCCACGTTATTCCCACCTTGGGGTCCTGAAGAGACTGGAAGCCCTTCAGGGCTCCAGACCCTTTTCAGTCATTCGCAGAGGTGACTGCTGTCTGCGATCCCTGTGCTGATGTGCAATGGCCAGGGCACATCTTTGGAAGGCAATACTTCTGCGCTGGCAGGAGGTCCTCAGGTGTCTGCGGCCTGGAAGCCACTTGGACCTCCCGGTCCATAAGAATCTTTGCTGGGCCAGCATCTCTTTCATGTTTGCTTTTGTCTATGCAAAATTTATGGTCACCACACCTCTCAGATGATTCTTATTAAAAGCCAAATACCACAACCAACTTCTACTCACGATCAGTAGAAGTTGACTATTTCCAGGACTCCCTTCCTCTTTCATTTTCAGCTAAGCTGCTAGGTGTTCAGGTATCACAGGAGTAATATTTGTTATTTATTTTGCGTCCGCCATGTGCCAGGCTGTGATGGGCACGTTACGTGAACCATCATGTTCAGTAACCATGACAACCACCGGCAGGGGGGCGCTCTCATTCATTTTCCATGAAGGGGGAACCACGGCTCTGGGAGGTAGACATCTTTGCCCACAGTCTCACGGAACCCGGACCCGAGCTTGGGCCTGGGTCTCCCAAGCGGCCATTCCTCCTTCCAGACCTGCACTTCCCCCAGGCCAGGTGTGATCCCCCAGCCCCGTGGACTCCTCCTTTCACCTTGAAATGTCCTTCATGATCCTACATCCTAAAGAACCCAGGGTGTGGGCTCAGACACCTTGAATCTGGAAGGGGGAAGATGCTGACAAAGTGAAAGCAACTTCTGTCTTCCTCCCTCTCACATGGCAGAAGCAGAGAGGAGGGAGCCCTCCTGGCCGGGGGCACTGTGGCTCACATAGCAGGAGCCCACGTTTACGTGCCCGGCACCCGCGTCAGGACTTTCTGTGCTCTAATTCAGTGCACTCTCACAACACCTGTGAGGTAGGAACAGTTAGCATCTGCGTTACACGGAGAGAAAAAGGCACAGAGGTGAACCGCCAGCCCAAGGTTGCCCAGATCTGGGATATGAACACTAGAAGAGCCAACTCTTAGAAACGTAGCCACCTTTTTTAGTATTTCTCCCTTTTCCATAGGGTAAAACCCTAACTCCTGACCTGGCGTTCAGGCCTTTCACAGTCTGATTCAAAGGTCCTCTTCTGACTCTACACACCATATACCATCATCTCCAGCAAACGCCGCTCTGCTTCCCCCATCTTGGAAGATGCTTCCCTTCCTGCTCAGCACAGGTCACTTGGACCTCTCTCCTGGGCCCAGGAAGGGCGTACGGATGAATGAAGTATAATCCCTGGTCTCTAAGAGCGTGTTAGGAAACACAGACTAGTACACAGTTAACTAGGTCACCAGGCAGAACGCCCAGCGTTCTAGAGAGAAAAACCTGCTAGGGGAGCAGAGAAAACAGGCCATTCGTCTTCTAACGCCGAGGGCTTCATCAAGGAGGTGGCTTCCTATTGGCCTTGAAGGTTGGCGAGGATTTTGAGACACAGAAAAGGGGAAATGAGCGGCATTTCAGAACAAAGCCCCAGAGGCCCAAGAGTACTATCCACTTAAGGAAGTGCAGACTGTCTGTGGTTGTGAACGTAGGGGCATCCTAATTCGTTTCACTCACAGGTGGGGAGAGGGTGAAGTTGAGGTTGGCTGCGTTTTACATACTTAGGCAGCATTCACATTCAGTCTCTGTTAGCCTGAAATTTACAATCTGAACCTAGAAAAGAGCAGGAGATGGGCAAGAGAGCAAAGCAGATCACCGGGCATGTCTTGGTGACCTGTGTGCCGCCTAGACTGAGTGCACGGAGCGGGGGGCAGTTAGCAAAGAGGGGCGTCGTGCATCCGTCCCGATGGAGTGTTTCTTACCGGAGTAGTGATTCACGAGGTCCTCCAGGCACTGGAAGGTGAGCCTTGGGGAAATGTAATACCAGTTGTTTGGCAGACGGAAGATGCGGTAATGCTTCACCTGCCGGTGTCTCACGGAGAGCGAATAAAAACCTGCAGCAAGTGGAGGACGAGTCAGTGGCATTTCACGTGACCCCACACAAGGGCCAGCAGCTAAGGAGCTCGCCACCACTGAGGCAGAGAGACCTTCTCAGCCTTGGGATGCGACGGTGGTACCCAGACACGTGCTCTGGTGTTTTGAGCAATGGCTGCTCGAACCCTATTTGCTTGGGTGTAGCTCCCTCTTTAGAGACCCCAGGAGCGTGGTATTTGAGAAGCCCAGTTGCATGAACCGGGTCACCATGCAGGTTTTCAAATGCACTGGCTAAGCCTTTGCTTTGTGAGTTCGTATTTGGGGGTCCTTAGACCAAACAAAATGACTCCAGTTGGGTCGCACCCTTTACATCCCGGATCTGTGGTCATTCGTGAGTCTTTCCCGAGTACATGCTCCAAGATGTTTGTGCTGTCGTTTTCCTCCATCACACAGTTAGGGGACCTTACAGTTATGCCCCCATTTCCTGGTCCCTCCTCCCTCTGACTTATGCTTGGTGTTCTGAGAAATTTAGGAAATATGACAATTAAGACATTTTTCTGAGTATTCCTCAGCAACATGAGATGTGTTATGTCTCCTTCAGCACCATGAGAGTAATGGCCCCAAATGGGTTCATCAAAGTAGAACTTTGGGTGAGTGCCAGTACCTCTCTTAGCCTGGATTTCGCCAGATGGAAAGTGAGAGAATTGAGCCTCAGTCGTGTCTAAGTGTCCTGCCTGCTCTTCTTTTGGGGTTCCAGGAGGGAAGAGGCTCACAAGGCAGTGAGAGGGAGGGACACTTGTATTTACTGAGTTTTTGCTGCATGTGCAGAGCTTGGGGCTGAGCCATTTCTGAGCAACATGTCTGTTGATTCTGAGAAAGACCCTGGGAGGTATTGTCCTCAAATATCGTGTAGATGGAGAATCTGAGGCTCCGAGCACTGAGTGAAACCGGCAGAGGCACACAGCTCGGAAGTGGCAGCTCTGGGTTGGGACCTTTGTCCTCCTAGAGCGGGCCTCCCAGAACATTCTGCTGGGCATCCCTCGCTCTGTCCCAGGCCCGCCCTCTGAATCAGTTCAGCATGTGTCTTCCGGTAATGTCAGTAGGGACTGGAAGTGTGGTGAGCAGGTCAAGGGTAGCAGGTGGAAACTTATGAGAACTTTGCATACCCAAGGGAGCAGAGCCTGCTACCCCCACCCGGGCCCCAGCTCGGCTGCAGCTCAGCCTGGTTATTTTTAGATCAGCTCTGGCAACTCACACTGGGTCTGTCCCCCGTCGCCCCCCGGCCATGCCTGAGTCTGGGTCTCCTGCCTTAGGAGACCCCTGGGACCTGCACAGGAAGTTTCGCCCTTGCTTTGCTCTTGCTTTCACCCAGCATATTTAGGTTTTTGAGAGAAAATTGTTCCTGGATTTTTTTTTTTTTTTGTCACTTTTATATGGTCCCTGCTTTCCCCAAGGAAAGCTGATGCTCATTCTGGTGGAGGTCTCTAGCACCAGGTTGCTCAGGTGCTTCATAAGTGCATGGGGGATAGTCTCAGATACTACATTTTCTCTTCTTTGATAGCGAGTGTACAAGAGGCAGGATAAGAACTTGAAAATATCTTCTATATTTAAGAAGTTAATATTAATTTTCAGTTAGCCTAAGCCCAAGCTATTAATGTTTTGCTTCTGCCAGTTCAAGCGTATATGCTGTTCCAGACACCTGCCAAGCACTTTCTGGTGGTCAATCCTATGTTATAAAGAAGGGAACCTAGGCTTAGAGAGAGGAGGTGACTTCTTAGTAATTCACACAGGCCAAACTAGGACTTGGGACCCTTGCTTTGAACCATGACAAAGCCTGGCTATTTCTTTTTCACTGAATTACTTAGTGTGTAGGATGTATGAAAATTAAAACAATGAAGGTCATGGTGAATCTGCTTATCCCAGTTCCTTAGCTGCTTGATTTCATTGCAGGGCACAGCGGAGACTAAGATTGAAGGTCTGCTCTGTAGTAAGAGCACAATGAATATTATTACATTTGAATCGCACCACAACCTTACAGGGAAGGGGTTTTCTCCCCATTTCACAGATGAGAAAACTGAGGTCAGAGAAGTAAATGACCTGCCCAAGTCACAGAGCTTTGCAGCCCATGTCCTCTCTGCTCCGGGTGCGGCCTACGCCTGGTGTTCTCGCCTTTTCTCAGTTGCTGGAAAATTTTCCAGCAGGAGTCTGCCAGGCCTGATGTGGGTCAGAGCCTGTGCCAGTGCCCCACCCGGTCACTGCTGTCTGGCTCTCGCCCCCCGGCTTCGGTGCTGGCCGCACTGATGTGTGTGGGCTTCTGGGAGCTCACTGCACCAGATGGCTTACGTGCATCGTGGGAGGAGACCACCTGATCCGGGTGATGAATGAGTCAGCTCGGAGCAGAGCCTGCCTGTCTGACCCGCGCACGGAAAGATGTGTTGGAGGCTGCTCACCTTTCTTGGTCTCACTCTCTCTGATCATGAAGGAGCCGATCTTCGTGTCTGGCAGCTGCAGCAGCTCCTCAGCCTTGTCTCTGCCCAGCCCTTCAAACAGCCAGCTGGGGAGGAGGAAGACAGCCATAAGTATCTTGAACAAACCCTCCCCCCAAAAAGACAGGAGGGATGCAGAAATGATGTCACGGTCCAGCTAATACAAAACCCTCTGTTGGGATGAAAAAAGAGCAAGGCAATCAACAATTCATTCATTCATTCTTTTAATATCTCAAGTAAAATTCCTGAGTACCCACTGCAAGCCAAGTGTGTCATTGAATAATGGCACAGAGATGCACAAAGCATCTTTCTTATCCTGTTTCTCAAATGCCAGCTGCACTGTGCCCATTCTGTATTATATAAAAGCATCCTAAAACATGATAAGGGACCTATTTGGTAGTTTATTTAATGTCTGTATCCCTGATACTCTGACTACCCAGCTCCTCCATGCATGGGGGCAGAGACTGTGTCTGTTGTTGGGGTTTTGTCTTGGTGTCCAGGTTATCAAGCTTGGTATGTATCTGTGAATGAATGAATGAATGAATGAATGAACACAGAAAGAAAGACAGAAGTGGTGGTGCCTCATTTCACCACCTGACACCCCGCCTTGCATTCACTCTATTTCCTCCTTATCTTCTCTTTTCAACTCATGTTTTGAACTCAGTTGTCATTGCATGATGCATTTCCATGTAATTCTTGCTTTCCCCCCCCCACTTCACTGTTAAAAAAAACAGTTATAATACTGTGGCCCAGCTTTCCAAAGGAAGATTCACCTTCCAGAGGAGAGCGGGCACTTTGAGTACGCTTTAGAAAGCAGCCTGGGACACAAAGGAATCTGTGTTCTCAGGGGAAGGGCTCTCACTCATTTTGCAGACCAGGTTGGGCCAGATCTCAGTGTGGAAGGAAATGCTGTCAGCAGTTGGCTGGTGTGTACTCAGAAGCAATTGTACATCCTTTTCTAACTGACTGTTTCATTGAACGGGCCCTGGCTTTTAATCACACGTCTGGATGAGTGTGTGCTGTGGCCGATATTAACACGCTCCTGTTTCTCACCCTTTAACATTCCCCGTGGCATGAAAGCAGGCCATTGACGGGGCTGGCTGAGGGCTCCTGAAGTACCACGTGTGAGAAGACATGCAGACATAACATCCCATACCGTTTATTTATGTGCTGGTCTCCAAGGGTGCTTTTGTTGCTAAGATCATGATGATGCCCTATTCGGCCAAATAGTTCAACTATTCCCTTAGTTCTCCATAATGCGTAGCATATTAATTATTTCAGTGTACATGACATTCATCCTTTCAAGTCCTTACATGAAATTCCACTTATAAAAATGAAGACAATACAACAATGAAGGTAACAACAGCCATGCATGAATGCTAATTATTGGCCACATACCATAGAAGCACTTGAAATCTAATCCCCACATCAACCCCCTAAGACAGGTAGTATTATCTCTCTTTTATTAGTAGTATTACTATTATCCAATGAAGATACTGAGGGTCAGAGTGATTCAGTGATTTATCTAAGTTATCCACATCACAACTGAAAAAGCTGGAATTGGGATGCATGTTTCCAATTCTGTAGCCACCATGCTGTACCACCTCTCTTCCTGTTCTACATTTTCAGGACATTTATTGCATCTGCTATAGATTGGAAGCTCTATAGGGTCAGGATTACATCTTATTCATCTGGGTTCCTCACTCCCTGCTCCTGCCAGCATTCGGCACCACACCTTCAACATGAAGGTGTTGTTGCCTGATTGCTAAGTGAATGGATGGATCAGTGACACAGCTGCTGAGAAGAGTTATGTGACTCACTTCTCTTTCAGAGCGTAACTCTCGTAGCAGCTACTGCCCCACCTCTGCTCAGTCTCGTCATCCTAAGCACAGAGATAATTTTTGAGATTCATCATCAAAATCAGTAACACTGCAATGAAGTGCACTAAATTCCATGCTTCAAAATATTCAGGCAGTTTGCTCTGCTTCCCCAGGTGAGCAGGTGGCGTGCAGAGTGCTTCCCTGACTGTAAGGAAGTGATTTCTGGATCTCTCACATGAAAAGTGCAGCTCCCTTCTCCCTTCCTATACACCAAGGTCTGGCCTTGGTAGCTTGACAGATGAGGAGACTGTGGCTCGAGGAGGTTAAGGAAGTTTTCTGAGGTCCTGCCATGGAAGCCAGGGCTGAGCCACACCTGTCCCGGACGGGGCGTGCTGGCCACCAGAACCACCTGTCATGCCTCTTCTGCCCAACTGCAGGGGAGAGCAAAGTCCTTGCTTTCTCGTCTGCCTTGCCCAGTTATTTAAAGGGTCTCCTTTTCTGCTTGACTTCTCCACTTGTCAGGTTGGGTACGTAAGCATTGTTGGCAGTGCGCAATCTCTGTGTTCTAGATGTGATTTGGTAAGAATGTAGCTAAAACGTATTGAGTGCTGGCGGTAATGCCAGGCATGGTTCCAAGAACTCCCCATGTATTATCCTGTTCCATTCACCTAACAACCCTAGACGTTGGTCCCATTACTACTTATTATTATTCCTATCATTCTATACTATGATCTCTATCTGACAGGTGAGGAAAGGAAACTGATGCTTAGAAGTTTGAGCAGCTTGCTCACTGTCACACAGCCAGTGAGTGACAGAGGCGGGATCTGCACTCAGACAGACTGACTTTTGGCTGCTGCATCCCATGACCACAGTCCCTGAATCCTTGTTGCTACAGGAACACCACATTCGAGCTGCAAGGTCCACCATTCATTTCACTAATGAGGAAATCGAGTCGCAGAGAGGTGAAGAGTTAATACAAGGTCACACCCTTCCTTAGGGACTGAGCGGAGAATAGAAGCGGCTCTCTTGAACCAATACCTTCCTTTCCACTGTCCCAGGCTGGGACCTCTCTGTGCAGATATCTGCGTCACTTGCATAAAGATCATGCTTTATCGATGCTATTTTAGAAATGTACTCACCCATGGTAAACTCTGGCCACACATATTCCAGGAATGTAGCTCTCTCGACCAGTGCTAAGGGAAATGGCTTTCCACCAGCCCCCTTCACTAGAAGGACAAGAACAAATAGAAAAGAGTGAATGGGGAGTGGCAAAGTGAATGAACGAATGAACAGCGTAATCAGATTTAACCCGGAATATGTTGGGATGTTCCTTTTCAAAGGTCTGTCATTGGCCATGTTAACTGGAATTTCTCTCTATGAAAATTTAGTTTTTAAGTGTATCCTCCCATTCTGAGCTAAGAGGAAATCTTCCCACATTCTGGCAATAGCCACCTTTCAGGGATCCGGAACTGATGTTCCCAGCTGCTCTTCCACAGTTGGAGGCTTTTTAAAAATAAATGTTTACCATGCCAAAACAGACCCCGAGATTTAACCAAGATAGTTTCACATGAGCACATCAGTGAGGATCTAAATAAAAGGGGCTCAGAGCCCCTATTTCTTCTCCAACCTATTCTGAATCATGGAGAGACGACAGGCTAGAAGGCAGTACCTTTCTGTTTCTCATCAGAAGTTTTTTTCAGACCCCTGGGTCCTCTTCCTGAGTCTGCACTAATATATAGATCAACCCTGCCTGTGTGGGGGAGGTGAGGCCAACATAAGAAGCAGAAGCTAGACCATAAAGGGTCTCAAAAGCCAAGTTAAGGAGTTTAAATTTTGTCCATCAGGCAATGGGAAGCTGCTGAAGGCTTTAGAGCACTGGCAGCAATAAGAAGGATTAAGCATTAAGACCTGCTCTATGGGCCAAATTTCTCACCTCACAGCAGGACCACGGCCCATGTGGAATTGGACAACTATTGCTAAAATCTAACGATTCCCACCAAAATCGAGTTCTTCTTTTGGGGGCTTTTTAAAAGTTTTGGAAAGCTCACTCACTCAGAAATCACGCGCAGTTTCTCCCCACGGCGGAATATCGGGGGGCTGATGTCAGGAGATGGGTAGTCACTCAGCACAGCCAGGAAGTCACTGTCCAGTCCTGGGTAAACAAAGGCAGATGGGAGGTGGGGGCAGAGGTGAGACCTTTCTGGGAACTTTTCAGCTAAAGGCACCTGATTGTTTTGAAAAAGCAGTTTTCAGCTGATCCTCCTCTCTTCAGGGATGGTGAGGCAGGGTGCTCGAAGGAACCCAGAGGGTCAGGTGACCTCATGCTCAAGCCTGCCCTGGCCCTGATGTTCTCATCTGAAAAAGGGGGCTCTAGAGGTCCTTGAGCTGAGGTCACAAGCTCTGACTCCAGGGTCTGCCCCTGTGTCTGCTGATCCACATAATCTTGGGCAAGTACTAGAATGCCTACTGGCCTCGACTTCCCCATCTTTAAAATGGGCCTAATAATACCTCTTTCCAGGATTTTTATGAGATAAGATGAAAGTACGTAGCAGCACCCGTGAATGATGAGATGCTGTGAAAACATCCTGTCCTATTACTATCACCTCAGCTACCCTCCTTGGGGCTTGTGCATCCCACGTCTGCAACATATTGGGGTGGGGGCGTCAGGGTTGAGCTCCGTGAGTTCTGAGGCCCCACCAGGACTGGGAGATATTAACTCTGAGGCTCAACAAAACCCTTCTTCCCTGTAGAATGTAAGGTACCGGTGTCGGGAAGCTGCTTTTAGGGACTTTTGCCTGGGGGGTGGAGGCGGTAGAAAAATCAACTACTCATATGTATGTTGAAAGTAATTCTGGTAAAGTTTTGAAAAGGAAAGCATGGTCTCCGGTTCATTCTGGTTTAGGTAAGTACAGCTTACTGTAGACTAGAGATAGAGTGATAACATGTGAGTTTGCATTTTTAACACTAAGCAAAGCCTTGTTTCACAGCCTAAGGGATTTGCTGTAATTCAGGTGTTTTAGCTGCAGGGGAATATTGGGGTACGTCTTGGGGGAAACAACACATCCTACAAGTTGGCAACTATAGTAACTGTTTGCTGTGATGTTGGGTTTATCAGTCCGTCTGCTGGCTGGACATCTGAACTCAAAATTCTGGGCAACATACCATTACTCATTCATTCACCAATTATTTACTGAGCACCTACTGTGGGCCAAGTATGGTGAACAGAGCCAGCCAAGTCTCCCTGTCATGGAGCTCACATTCTAGAGCAGGGATCCCCACCCCGAGCAGGAGGTGAGCGGCAGGTGAACAAGCAAAGCTTCACCTGCCACCCCCCATCACTCCCCATTGCTGGCATTATTGCCTAAACCGTCCCTGCCACCATCCCCCCCCACCCCGCCAAGTCCATGGAAAAATTGTCTTCCAAGAAACTGGTCTCTGGTACCAAAAAGTTTGGGGACTGCTATCCTGGAGAATATGCCAATAACGTGGGGGAGGGGTCATTCCCTGCCCCCTTCCCCCGAGGACAACCTGGAGAAATCCCAGCACTTGGGCACGGCAGGCTTGGTGGCCACGTTCTAGGGTCCAGACGCCCTCATGCTGGGACCTCTAGGTCCTGCGCTTGACAGCCTATGTATCCTGTAGCCTCCAACTCATATGACCCCATCAGACTGAGTCGAAAGAGAGCTTAAGTTTGAGGATGAGTAAGAATAAATGAGAGTGAGTGATCACCACGGAAGAGTGCACTCAGATGGATCGTTCACTTGGGGAAGCTGAGTCACAGATGATCACTGTGTCAGGGCAAGCGTCCCTGCGTGTGACCTGGAAACCGAAAGGGATTCAGAGGTCCCGCGAGAAGGAGCGGGGTCGCCAGGCAAGGATTGACCTGTGAGGCCGCTAACCTCCCCTGAGCCTGTGGGGAGGCTTCCCTAACACTCAACTTTGCTGAATTAAAAAAAAAAAAGTTCTTCTCTCATGTAGCTCAGACCCCGTCCAATAATGAGAGGTGGCACTGCAGTTGGGCTTGAAGCCCAAAACCCGAGTTGTAATAAGGGATGGGTCCAGACTTGGTGAGACATGAAACCTATGCAGATTTGGAGGTCCTCTTTAAGAAAAAGTGCACGAAATTGCAGATACAGTGTCGGGCAGGGGCCCTAGGAAGGTGCTGGGCAGTGAGTGGGGCCTGGTACATAGGGTTTGTCCAGCTGCCGGGGAGATCGGTCTCAGTTCTGAGGCTGGTTTGCCACTCTGAGCGTGGACACATTTTCCCCTCTGGGGTGTGGGTTAGTCTGGAAAATGAGGAGTTGAAAAATGCCTTCATAATGGAAATCTGTCCTTCCTGGACTAATTGCCCCCAAACATGGAAGGACCACTTAGTAACATGGTCTCCACTGCCTCTGAAGCTGTGAGCTGGGCGGTTGTGTTTTTCTCAGCAGGCCAGGTTCCCCCATCCTCAGAACCTGTGAAGGGGTTGTTCCTGCTGCCTGGACCACACCCTGCTCTCCGCTCTCTCATCCCTCCCACCTCTATCAACTCAGAAGGCACCTCGCAGAGGGGATGCTAGCCTGATGCTCAGAAGAGGGCCAGCCGTCCTCTTGTACCCCTTCATGGGCCCTGGGCTTTTACTTTGAGGCAATTAGCTGAGGGTCATTATGTGTTTTCGTGTTTGTGTGACTATCAGGGAATGGCCATGAACTCCAGGAGGAGCTGTCTTGCGGCCCCCAGCCAGCCCAGCACTGGTCCTGTCCCATCCAGGATGCCCAAGGCAGGTTTACCAAATGAAAACGTGAAGAGGTCCCAGTGCTACTAGGCTCTTAAAAACTGTCATAGTGCTAAGTTTTTAAAGGGTCCAGGAGAAGGCAACCTGATTTATGGCAGGCAAAGTGGGGGTGGGAGTGGGGTGTCAGCACAGAACCAGCCCCTTTTGAAAAATGAGTATGGAAATGAGAGGCACAGCATCTGTTATCTGTGCCAATAATGGAATCTTGAAACAGGTTGTGTGTCTACAACAGGGCCTGGGGCTTTGATCTCTCATTCAAGAGTAAAGCTGTGAAACAGAACAACCGTCTTTTCATACAGTTAAAAACAGAAACAAAAACAAAATCCCGTTATAAAAAAGTTGTTTCAATGGGGGAAAACAGGCTTAAAGGGTTGGAGAGTTTCAATTTCACAATAACAGAGTTGAGTTTCCTGTGGAATTTCCGTAATAATGATGTTTTTTATAGCTACGACACAAATCTCGCTGAGAAAATCTTGCGTTGGAGCTTCTGCTTCAAGGTCATGGCCTTTGTGTGGTCCTTTGCAAGGAATTTCAGGCCCACTCCTATCATCTTTTCCCCCAGTGTTGGAAAAACAGAAGGCAAAGTCAGTGGAAGAGTGAAAATTAGGTTTGTACTTTTGTGGGAAGGGCGGCCATTCGAAGCAAGGTCTGGGGCCAGGAGCCCATCTAAGTCTTCCCTGAGCTTTGGTCCCTGTGGTGAAATAAACGCAAGGTAGGAAATTTAAGTTCGCTCATCAAGTTCAAACCCATTATTATGGACTCCTGGAGCCCCTGGCTTTGGGAAGAGCGGAGCATTTGAATTAAGTCAGATAAATGAGTGGTACAGAGAAGAGGAGCTCAGAGGAAGCAGACGGGATTATTGCAGACTCAAGATAAAGAAACAAGTGAAGAAGTGTGTGCTGGGCAGACAAAGGAGAAATCCAGGGAGAATTTTCAGAAGCTAGAACTAGCTTTGAAATCAATCAGACCTGGCTTAAATTCCGTCTCCTTTACTTAATTGTTCTGCGAATTGGAGAGAGATTTATTTTTAACTAATCTGAGCTTGATTTCTTCATGTATAAAAATGGGAGATATCAAAATGGACCTCATCTGATTGGGTTAGGATTCAAGAGGAAGGATATGTACAGAGCCTTCCTCAACCTGTACCAGCTGGTTTGAAGTTTACGGCATGGGGTGGGGTTATCATGCTGTAAACCAAGGCCAGTCTCAGTCAGCAGGTTCTAAATTTTGAAAAGCTTCTAGTCCCATAAATTTGAAAATATTCTTATCTTCTAAAAACAAACTCCATTTGGTGAGAAGAAGAAATTCAAGACACCAAATATTTACTGATAGCTCCACTCAAAAATGAGTCAGATTGAACACACTGCATGAAAGTGTAAAATAGGAAATGACTCCAAAAAGGGAAGGAGACCGAGGCAGAACTTGCCACAAATATTACTTAGTCAAAAGAAGACAAGGCCCTTTTTTTACACTACTATTCCTTAGAGTAGCATTGTCATTTCTTTTAAAATGATGAAAACCTTTCAGTAGATCCCATAGATGACTATCTTGCTAAAGCAGCTATTCTTCACTTCCTTTGCTCCAGTGCAATGCTACGGAACATATGTTTTTATTTAAAGGGTGAAGAAACCAAGGCTGGGGGTGTTTTAGGAACATGTCTGGGGGAGGGCATGTGGGTTTCCAAGCTCATGGTTAGGTCACTGAGCCACTCAGCTTTTTTGGGGCCTTAGTTACCAAGCTCTCCCCAGTTGACCTTGACCCTTGAGAGGTTGGGACAAAAGCTGATTTAAGTGAGACTTCAGAGTTGGCACAAGAAGCTCAGTGCAGTTGGTGGGAGAGGAGTAACCAACCCAGTGAATTCAGCTTCTGGTTTTGCATTTCCTTGAGTCCTGCTGAAACTCATGGCCTTGGGAAGGGTCACAGCAGGCCTTACTTTTAGCATCTTTTACAGGAAATACGCCCCTGCCCCAATACCTAAACAATAAGAGAGGGCTGGGCAGACTGGCCTGATAGAAGGTCTGCTGAGTTCTCTTGGTCATCACGAACCACTTGTGCCTGTAGGTTCTGTGTTACGGGCTGGAAAGTGAGACCCAGTGGCCCAGAAAACTCTGGGCTTCTCCATCAGTCAGATGGGGCAGAGTGGGACTGAGCAGACCCTGAGGCTCTCAGATGGTACAGCCTGGTGGAGAGTCTTGCCAAGAACACACAACTAGCAAGTTGAGGGCCTCATTTCAGAACCAGGTAACCTATCAGCGGAGGATGCAGACTCTGCTCTTGATGACCTGCTCTTCTCCGGGTCACAGCTAAGTTCCACCTATGCTACTGCTTACTTAATAGTGTTTCTCTTCATGTTAATTCACTTAAAAAAAAAACAACTTTAGTCCCATTCTAAGCAATGTGAAATCAGGGGTTTGTTGGACTAGTCATAATTTGTATGGTATCCATGAAATATACGAACATTGTACATGCAATATAAAAGCTGAATCACCACATTCCACCTAAAGCCATCGTAGGTACCCGCAGTGGGGTGAGTGAGACCAGATGGGAAATGTGCGTCTAGTCAAAGATCTGATGTAAGTTCCTGTCTGTCCCTCACGAGGGCTCTTGAGCATCTGTGTCATTAAATCTGGTGACCACGCTCTCTCTCACTCTAGAGAACACGTGTGCTCCTTGCAAGTCCGTCCCCTCCAGGCATACACTGTGGGGGTGGAGAGGGGGGCTCTAGATTCAGGCTACTGACTTCAAATCCCAGCTGTATGGTCTCGGGCAAGTAACTGAACCTTCTCGTCCCTCAGTTTCCTTAACTGCCAAGTAGAGACAATAATAGTGACCACCCCCTGCGCTGTGTGAGAATCCAGTGTCGCTGTGTCTAAAGCACGTGGCATCATGGCTGGCACGTATAAGCACCAGGTAACTAGAGTTACCCCCATGTTACAAATGAGGACAGAGAGACCCTAGGGGGAGAAGCTGGCTTCTCCTCTCTCTCTGTCTCCCTTGTGTGCTGGTGTAGGGGCAGGTCTGTGGCCTGCAAGCTTTAGACAGCTCAAGAGGTACCAGGGGGCTTTGCAAGAAATTTGATGTGCTGCTCCCTCCCACCTTCCCTGGATTTTGATCAACAGGTCTAGGGTGGGGCCCGGGAATCTGCATTTGTGATGATTACCCAGGGGATGGAGGCAGGTGGTCTGGGTACAACTCACTGAAAAGTACTCCGCTGGCTCTGAGACTCCCTGCCCCTTCTTCCTCCCCAGAGCCCCACCCATCCCTCTTTCCACCCACCGGGCAGTACCCTCTGTGCTATGTAAATGCACAGTTTACCATTATTTCCATCCTTGTACAGAGAAGGGTCTGAGCCTCCTCTGGGTCTGTGTTACCACCTCGGGCCAGCGAGATCTCACTTTAGGTCAGGGGGATAAGAAGGTAAGAAGCCGGGAGGGGAAAAAGATCACCGCGATATGACCGAACTCTCTTTTTAAGGTGGAAATATGCTATTTCCCAGCTCCTCGGGAGTTCCCTAGGTCTTATTCAACTTTGTACTACCTACGTCTGGCCCCCAAAACAGGAGTCTGAACCACATGTAGAATCTGCAGAGAACATGAGCTGTTTGGGATGATTTGGAAACAAGTCACAGAATCTCCAATTCTATCACCTTAAAACTTTTTCGGGGGGGAGGCCATTTAGACGCAGCCTAGTGCAATCAGATAACCCCAGGTGGAATTTGAAAGAACAGCGCTTCTACCCACATGTATCAGGCAGCTGCTCCGTGCTGTCAGTGCTCTTGAGGAGGGAGTGCTTGATCTCCATTTGAGAGCCTCCCTCGTGGGAGGCTGAGTGACTCACCTGTGGTCAGGCAGCTCCCAGGGGACAATACCAGAAGCCCAACAAGGTCATTGGACTCTGAGACCTGCCCTATATCCATCAAGCCCTGCTACCTCTCTAGGTTTTGTGATATTCGTCTCTGGGAGCTCAGGAATGTTCTGGAAAGTTTAGTTTAGGAGGAAACCGATGGGCAAATTCATATTCCAAGGCATTCACAGTCCTGCTCAGAACACTTGTTTGTCTACAAATCCACAGGTTGGCCTCCTGCTGATCCCTACTGGGGCCTGGGGCTTTGGGGCCTTTTAACTCTCCACCACTCGGCCGAGGTCAGAGGAAGCACTAACTGTTGGCCTCAGGCCATCCGCTCCCTGCAGGACCTCCTAGGTATTTGAGACCAACCAAACGAGTAAGGGTTAGCTGAGAGGTGCTTGTTCCATGAATACCCACATTCTTTACATCATTTGAATTGAGGCTAATTAATGTAGTATCAACTGTACCACCTCCTCCCTATTCAAGTAGGTGTCAGAGAAAAGAGGAAATCAAGTTAGGACTGATGGCAAAGGAAACTTCTCAGGGGTGGGGGATGGAAAAGCCATCACCCGCCAGCTTCTGATGTGGTTGCCTGGATCACAAACTGGGTACGACCTGGGGAATTCTCCGAACCAGGGGGTGGAGGGTCGGGGAGACCCCTCTCCCTCCTCTCAAGAGGCGACCTCCCACCCACACAGTGGAAAAAGAGAAACTTATTTCATGACGATTTGCATTGAAAAAATAAAGGCAAATGGGCCAGTCCTTGGAGGCCCGTGTTTTCATGGGGTTTGCTCAAGCATGCCGCCCCCGCGGCCCCTGTGGGCGAGGCAACTATCCAAGATGCGCTCGTGGGCGGTGCCTCCCTGGCCATGGAGGCTGTGCCTGCCCTGGGCCTGGCAGTATTGGTTTTCTAGAAGTGGCCATGACCAGAGGAGGAGCCTAAGACTTGAGCTGGTTTGGAGAAGGTGAGAGAAGGGGCCCGGGCCCTGTCTTGCGGCAGCAGGCCTAGTTGCTGTGCACAACTGCACCCAGTTCTGAGCTTTGGATGGGAGGTAAAGGGCCCCGCCGCTCTGGGGCCCCGGGGTGCACACACTCTGCCCCACCTAATCACGTGGTTCCATCTCTTTTGTCTTGGGGAACATTCTCATTGTTGTTCCCCCTTAGGTTTGGGGAGGGCTATTGCGGAGCTGGAAAGGAGGGTTGCTAGAATCGCCCACCATCTGACTTGAGCTGGGGATGGAACAGGAAGGTCTCTGTACAGTCACTCGGGGGCATCTGAGAAGTCATGAGACTGTGCGTAAGCTGGGAGTCTCCATTTTGGAAGAAGTGAGAAGGCAGCTTCTTTCCGAAGGGGCCCCAGAAGTCAGGGAGTGAGTGGCAGGTGGAGACAGGGCGCCTGGCTCCGTCCCCGCTCGTGCGGAGCTGTGCTCGGCAGACACCACGCTGGACGTCTGTGCATGTGAACCCAGCCCGGTTCAGTGCTGCAGGGGACATGTGGGAACCAGGTGGGGTCACCCCAGTTAGGAGAATGGGGCCAGGCCCCGAGTGCTGTGACATAAGGTGGGAGCTTCAAGTGTCCCAAATCCCACAGGACTCACCCTGGAGACACTGATGGGTCACCCAACCTCCTGACCATCCCCTTCCCAACTTCTAAAGCACCCACAGGTGTGCCCCCACTGCCCTGCTAGGAAATAAAGGTGTGGGTGTTAGTGGCCACCGGCACCCCTGAACCCGGAGCTCGATGGGTTTGATCTCAGCCTCATATGAGCTACAAAAAAATTTAATAATGAAATTCCTTTGTTTTTAGTTTGTATTTTTTTTTAAGTTTATAATCTCTAATATTATAAATGCTTGCATTATGTTACATGCCTAAATCAGCTGATTTCTGAGGTCCCCTCCCAGCTCTTGGGTCATCCCTGAACAACTCTGTAGCTTCCAGAGTCTGGCTTCACCTGGCATCTCTGGGAAAAGCCGATTCTTGTCATCCTCCCTTAACCCATCACATCGTGCCCTGCCCCTAGAACACCTGGCCCCTGTGATCCTGCCAACGGACACAAGAATTCCTTTATTTTCAGTAAGAATTCCTAGGGCTAGTGGCTAGCTTCGTAAAGTTACACTGAAAACGCTCCAGCAGAGCTTTGATAATATCATATACCCATGATACTATTATATACCCATGATACTATTATATACCCATGATAGTATCGTACACTCAAGATCATATTATATATCCATCACATCACAGCTGCAAGGGTTTGGTAAGAAAGAGCCTAGGTTTCAGAGCCAGACTGGCCTGGGTTGGAAATCTGACTACCAATAGCTAATATACAAATTGCATTTGCTTTGCGGGCCTCAGTTTCCCCACATATAAAATAAATGGATCGAACCAGCTGCTTCGAAGTTCCATTGAAAAATGCCAGCAATTCAGCATCCTTCCAGGGCACCAGTGTCGTGCTTTTTTAACACCTAATTACGAGCATGTTAACACAGGCAGAGCGAGAGAGACAAGTATAGAGAAGCCCTGTGTACCCATTGCCCCGTTTTAACAGCTCTCAGCACCTGCGTTGCCCCATCTGCGTCGAAGCAGCCAGACTTACCCTCTGGGCTGGGCAGAGGCCTCTCAGGCGGTGCCGGGCTGGATCGCATGCTGTTTCCCATTCTTCTCTCTCCCCGGGCTGTTGAAGCCGCTCGAAGCCAATGGCTCAGGGGATCCGCACGGAGAGCCAGCCACGCGCCGAGCCCTCTGGGTGGAGAATGACCCAGTTTAGAGTACATCGTGCATCATTTTTTCAGGCAGCTCGCTTCTTGAAAGGCGGGTGTTTTTATGTGAAGATGACATCCGTGAATGTTGGTTACATTTGCGCAGTTCTACTTCTTTTATCAAGGGAATGACAGAGAAAAACCACAGAGAGGGAAGTTGCTCGCGAGTGCTGTTGGTGGAGAAAGTTTCCATTCCTCCGCAGGGCTGCTAGCAAGCAACCGGCAGTGTTTGTGTGAGAGGCTGAGTGCCTTTGAGATCTGCCCCCGCCCAGAGTCTCCTGAGCCCTGACCTTCACCTTCCAGAAGCCTCGCATCCAGAGCTCTTAAAACTCAGGAGTTACGTGGCTCCACAGCCAAAAGGGGGTGAGCAGAGGGTATTTTCTGTTCCCACTTTCTCTCTTCTGTTGGCGTTTCTCAACATGCTCTAAGCCACGGTGACAAGTGCAAACCCCCTGACAATACCGTTCATGGGCAGCCCGCTTCCCCTGCTGCTACGGCACTTTGACACCTGCTGTTACTTCTGATTATCGTAGAATCTCTGCATCCCTAACCCCATTTTGCAGAAAAGAAACTGAGTCTCAGAGAAGGTAAGGATTTTGCCCAAGGTCACGTAGAATGTAACCGGGGAGCTGTGATTTGAACGGCTGATGCTAAGTCTCCGATTTCTTCCATGTATTTAAATTCTGGTTCTGCACGTGCCAGCTAGGCGACCTTGGGCAAGTTCTTGACCTTTTCCTGACCGTTGCAGGCAATAATAGTGAAACAACGTTGGGTTGTGGCTGCCACATTAATAAAGTCTGTGACAAGTTAGAACACGACCTCGCATGAATCCACGTTACTTATTGCCATCTACGGTATATTTTCTGATAGTCCACAGTGAGAAAGGCTTGAATTCTGGATCTTCGTACAAATATTTTAGAAAGGAACTTAAACGATTCCAGCATAGATGTGTCCTCCCAGGCTGCTTGAAGCAGAGAAAAAGGCCACACCTTTAGACAGACCTATTCCTGTCCCCGGGGACAAAGAGAATTGATGGGGTGGAATCCCCCAGCTGGTGTCCAGCCCACCTGGAAACTTGCCTTCCACCCCATGCTTCGTCTCCAGTTTAAGATCAAGGCCTTATGGGTTTGAAAGGGTCCCCAAGTCGGCCAGTCCAACCCCCATCCTGGCCTTACATCCTTCCTCTGTGCATTATAGTTTCACACACTGGAAAGATGGGTGCTCTCAGAGCAAGGCCTTTCAGAGGCTGAGGGAGGTCTCCACCACTTCCTAATTGGGGGTGTGGGTGGGGAGGAGGAATACCTGGTATGTTATGAAACAAGGAAAAGCAGCATGCGTGTTCTTTGAAAGTTAATTTATTTTAACTAATTACACGGACAATTTATCACTTATAACTCAAAAAGGTCGTGGTACCATTGTGCCGTTCCCAAGATAATTACAAGACTTGCGAAAACTGTAAACTCATCACACACTGCAGCCCATGTGGCTGAACGGGCCACGTGCCCACATGAGGAGTCACATCTTCTGATCGTGTTGGTCTTTGTGACTGGACACGACGGAGACAGTTTAAGGGCGAGGCCCCTCCTGATGCACGGCCGGGGCCCTTCTTCCTCCACCTCGCCTCCTCCCTCCCCCATACGGCCAAGGGGATGCTTTGTCCAGGCAGGGCCCTTTCTGCAGGCTGGGTAGGTTTTAATAGCATCACCCTGGCTCCAGGGGGCAGGGACGAGTTTTCTTCGTCCCTGGCAGGCCCCTGACCTGGTGTAGGCACTCCCAGAAATGTGTTCCAAAAAAGTGCTGGGGGAACCACGCTAGTGGAGGCGCTGGCAGCCTCACTCCTGGCAGTTCAGCAGCTCCCGAGCCAGTGCCCAGAGCGAGGCGGGCCACGGGGTCCCACCCTGTGGACAGGGAAGGACGCTGCCTCTGGGGCCCCCCCGAGGTTTGTCCAGGGAAGGAGTGACGCACACAGACTGACTCTGGGGAGCCGGCCCTTCCTTTCTCCCCGCATGGGATGCACAGACATCCCGGGAGCCCCGCCGCCTCTGTCCTGCTCGCAGTGCCTTCCTGGAGCCCACAGTCTCCTGAGTCCCTCAGCCTCCCCGTTGTCATCACCAAGGCCTTCAGGCTTCTAGAGGAAGCTCTCAGGGCAGGTAGAGGAGAGGCCCTTCCAGGCCAACGTGTGCTGGCCTCGCCCCCTCTCTCAAGAGTCCCCATGCCGCCATCACTTGACTCCCAGAGCAACGTCACTCTGCTCCCTGCAGCCTCCTGGATCAACTAGACCCCAGGGCTTGTGCCTTTCACCCCCCACCAGAGAGCCCAGTAGGCGGGGGAACCCCCACCCCTGCAGACATCCCAGGCCTGTTCCCCGCAGCGTGTCTTAGCCTGTCCTCCAACTCCAGGTTCTCTCCTGAGCCACTTCCACAACACAACCTCTAGCCATCATGTCTGACGCTCGTCTCTACATCAACAAATCCAGAAAAGTCGTGGGGAGAGACTTTGTTATCTACCAAAGTGAATTCTAACTTCACCTCTCTTTCCAACAACTTTATCATTGTTCTCAAGCATTTATGTGCTATTTGGGGGGATCTGGGGAATCCAATACAGGAGAACAAAACAAAGACTTGAAACTTGCATTTTTCAGATGGGAAAACTGAGGTCCATCTAAAGAAAGAAACATACCCAGGGTCTTGAGAGGAGAAGGTGGAGTGGATGCTTGGTCCACTCCCTGTTTCTGACTGGCAGGTGGTGCAGGCTGAGAGCAGGGGCTGGGCTGGGCTGGGCGGGGCTGAGAGCATCATATCCAGCCCGCGCTTCTCAGGAAAAGCCCATCAGCCCGGCTGCCCCTTAGAGGTTGGCTCTCTGGCTTCCTAACGACTCCAAGAAGGAGTGAACTCATCTGAAAGAGGCTTTGATTTGAGAAGAGCAAAGTATGCCCCAGAGACTGAAAGCTGGGTCCTCCCTAATGAAATGGCTGAACAATCAAATTTAATCTGTGACAGCTTTATGCTGTGGCTGGAGGTGGCAGAGAGGGTATGAGAGACATAATTGCTTCTAGAAACAATAAGGAGAGGGCCAAAGAGAAATGAGTTAATTAACATTGGCTCTGAACAGTCTTGTGTTCTTTCTCCCTTTTTTTTTTTTTTGTGACGTCAGAGGACTGAAACTGGCCTGCGCCTCTTCTTTATCCCCAATCTTTGGATCCACGCTGCTTTTTCTCTGCATGAACTTGGGCCCCAGTTTACCCTTCTTAAAAATGAGATGAGTGGAAAAGGTGATCTTCAAAGAGAGACCCACTGAACCCCTTTCAATTCTAGCAATCAAAACTCAGTGACCTTTTGAAAATCATCACTAAGAGAAAAGACCCATTGTCTCTTTCTTATGAAGTCCCATTACACAGAATCCAAGCCTTATCTTTACATCCCTCCAGATCCAGGCAAGCTGGGTCACGCGTGCTGTGTGCCCACCTCAAGGTGGGCAATTAGCAGACACCACTGCTGTTCATCTTCCTAGCATCCCGAGAGGCAGAGGCTCCTCGCTCACCTCCTCAGTGTGGGGGTCAGCCCCCCTGCCCACACGTCCAGGGCTGGAGCCTGCAGAGCAGGGATGCAGGGACCCACCTCCCTCTCCTGGCTTTAGAGCCCATGTCCTCTCCCCCAGGCCATGCTGCGGTCTCCACAGGCAGGAAGCCAGGTCCCCAAGGGACTCTGGTCAGCAAATGGCTGGCTGCCCTTTGAGTGGACGCCTGGCATGGAGAGGTCACGGGAACGTGGGCTGTGCCTTCTCCAGCTGGTTTCTGTTGGACCAGATCAGGGATTAGGTGTCCTGTCGTTGTATGCTCTGCGTTATTGGGTGGACACAGAGCCTTCCCCTTCTGGGGCAGCATCCCAGGACAGCTCTGTGCATCTCACCCACTTTGTGCTTCTGAAAGCCAGGCCTCACTGCGGGAAAGGAAGTAACCTGAATCCTCTTCATAGAATGACAAGGGGGCGGCAGCTGGTGGAGCCCCAGCTGAGGGAAGGCAGGTCTGCAACAGTTGGGAAACCTTGGCGACAGAATGTGAAAACCTACTTAGGGATGCAACCCTCCCTTTGGCCTTAGAAATTTCTTCCACCAAGTGTGACAGCTGAGGAGGGGGCATCCACGTGACCTGCTTCTAAGGTGTGGGAGCGTGATGGCCTGATGGCCCGAGTGGGGACCCTTATCGCCCATCACATCCCAACCCTAACAGCAGTGGTCACAGCAGAACCACTGCCACCACCGCGGGTGGTCAGCCCTTCCTCTGCCAGGCACCCAGCTCAGCATTTTACAGCCATCATCCCATGGATTGCTCAAATGGCTTCGCTCTATAGGTGACAATAAATTAAGTAGCGTGTCCAAGGTTATATGACTAGTAAGAGGACAAGTGGATTTTAAACCAGGTCTGCCCGACTCCCAAACTCATGCTCTCAACCACTGTAATGTGCTGTCCTGCTTCACTGCCCTCTGGTCCAGTCCAAGAACTCAATGGAAAGTGATTTTGGAAGGTCACCAAAGCAAGCTTCGGGGACCATAAACTTAGGGCTGAGACTTTAGTCCAGGGGACCCAGAGGTCCCCAAGGGTCTCTTGGATGTCAGGTGGCAATGCTTGGAAGGCCAGGGCTGGGGATGTGGCTGGGGGAGCAGGAGGGACAGGAAAAAAAAGCTAATTAAGGCCTGCTCAGGTTCAGCTGTCATGACCACTGTTCGGTGGCCCGGCGTAGTCAGAAGGGCAGGAGTGAATTGCGTGGAATGTTTTCCAGCCTTTCAAAGCATTGTTTTATAGAACTGTTAATGCTATGGGGAAAAACAAAAACAAAACCAAAAAACAAACAAACAAAACTAGCCTACCATGCTCATACTGTCTCAGTTTTATGAAACTTTAACATTCATGTGCCTATATGTAGAAAAATATTAAAGGAAATTATTGCCAAGATGTTGCCAAGGGCTCTCTCTGAGTAGTGATTTTTATAGGTGAATTTCTCGATTTCTTCTTTCAACTTTTCTAGAATCTCCCAATTTTTCTTCCACGTATTGCTTGTATAATCAGAAGCAGAACTAGGGAAGAATGAGGGTGTCTTGAAAAGAGGATTTTCAAAGCAGGCAAGCCCGATTTCAGCTTCCAGCTCCCAACCTCCTGGGCTGTGTGTCCTCTGGCAAATGTTTGCACTTCTCTGAGCCTCGATTTCCAAATCCAGACATTTGAGATATTAATACATGCCCCGAGGGATTCTTTTGAGGATTAAATTAAGGTCATATCTAAAGCAGAGATGTTTGGCAAGATGGGATAGCTACAAATTTACCCACGCTGGATCCCTTGGGGGTCCTGGGTGGCCAGGTAAGTCACCGTGCAGGCCTGAGCAATCCTTCCCCTCCTTGGTCCTCAGGTTCTCAAATATGATGGGGAAAGGGTTGAGCCAGACCGTGGCTCACGGCCCTTTTGCCTCAACTAACCTCCCCCCTACCCCTCCTTAAGTGGTACCGGGTACCCGCCCAACTGCCCTGGGACTTGCTCAGCGCTGCCTGTGGTCTGCCGCTCCACACCAGGGGCAGTCAGAGCTGGAACCGGGCCTTCGCATCGGTTGGCTCCCCTGCCAAGGATCTCGCAGGATTTCCGGGGGCACCCCACCACATCCTGACCTCGCTCAGCAGGTGCACCGCCCCGTGACCCACATCGTTCCCTGCTCTCCACTCTGGGCAGGTGCAGCCACAGGCCTGTCCTCCCTGCCCCCCGGGCCCATCTTGTTCTCCTGCCCCTCCGCGGAGAAGGAGGCTGCGGTACAGCCGGCTGGTTGAAACCCCTTTTTCACAGAGTTTCCCCAGAAGCTCAAATGTAACATAGATTAAAGCAAGCTGCCGACTGGGAGCTGGGGACTCAGCACTTTTTGCCCCTTTGTTTCTCCTGATGGGACTCCCTGACCCTAGGAGATCCTAAAGCGCCGACTGAGAAAGAGCGGTCCAGTGCCCTTGTATTACACAGAAGAGGCTCAGAGAGGGCAAGACATTTGCTCGAGGTCGCTCAGTTAGTTTGGAGAAGTGCTCTGACCCCCTGTCCAGCCCTCTCTCCACCACAGAGAGCCACTGCCCATTTGCCAGCACTGACCCCCATGTCCGTGAGCCTGTGCTCTGGCCCCCTCCACCCTCGGGTGCCCCGAAGGGGATCTCGTATACCCTCAGGATAAGAGGGGGGCTTGGCTCTGCCCTGAGACCAGGATGGAGGCCACCTAGAAAACATGTTGTGGTCATTGTAGGATGTCATAGGAAGAAGCCAGCTTTGGGACCTCTTGGCGCGGGGGCAAATTTTAGTTTTACCTCTCAGGAAGTCACGAAACTTCTTTCCATTGTGTTTTGTGTGCTTTTCTTTTAAAAATGAGCATAGCCGGATCTGGCTTGCTGGATTTGCACAAGTGAAGATTAGAGAGTAGGTGTTACAAGATGAGCTCATTGCAGGGTCGGGGGGTTGGGGAGGTCTCTGTGGGTCACCCCTCTGCTGACAATCAATGTGCCACAAGCAAGTGCCTTCACCCCAGGCCTATGGGACCCACGTGACGTGATGTCCAGCATGGAGAGGTGGGCAACACCGTCATTCCTGACATGGCTTTAATATGTCATTAAAAATCAAAATTTAAAATTCCCCCACATCTTTTTGTTCTAGATCAGCTTTTCATACTCGGAGCGCCACCCTCCCCCCACCCCCGCCCCCGCCTCCAACCACAAGACACAAGGCTGGTGGGATAAGGTGCCCCCAGTCTGCGAGTCTGTTGGACACAGAACACATCTCCTGACAAAAACCATGTCACAAGTGACGTTCAGGCCCCGGGCCGGGTCCTGGGTACCCACAGAACCTATAAGCTGACACCAGAAACCTTGGCAATGAGAAAATAGTCGTTAAGACAATTATTTTGATGTTAGCTCACACAGATGCACAATTGCACAGAATGGGAAAACAGTGAGTACAAAATAGGCTTTTCTTTTCACGTCACATGTGGATACTTGGGAAATACAAGACATTAGAAAGAGGAGGGATCGTGAAGTTACTGATTCCTGTATTACATCACTTTTCCCAGCAAGGCTTAGTTTTGCTTTTTTTCACACACATGAACCACCAGCAAGGCTTATAAGCGTATCAAGTGAGATGGAAATTGAAATCTCACCTCCTAACGGCATTTGCATGTGCTGAGCCCTGCTTGAATCACTTGTTAAAACACGCAGGTGCCCAGGGTGAGGACCCCCGAGCTACTCTTTTTCAGGTCACCGTCCATCCTTACCTCCTCGGGATCACCTGTATTGCCCGAGACGTGGATGCTGATTCTAACACTTGTTTGTGTGACTGTTTGATGAAGGACTGTAAGTGCCGTGAAGACGGAGGTCTGTTTTCACCCAGAGCTGGACCACAGTAGATGTTCCATAAGGAAATAAAAAGACTAGATGAAAACTGAGGAAGACACTGTGCCTGGGAGAGACACGCCGCTGTTATGATGCGTCTTGTACGACTGAAGAAACCAAGCATTTGCATAACTTGTCCGAGTTTATTATCGAGCCGGTAAAAGCGGAGGCAGGGCTGGAACCCAGGCAACTGCCTCCAGAGCCCGGCTCTTAAGTACTCTGCTCTGAGGTATAAGGAGATGGATGGAGGGTTACGTAAAGCTAAATCGACCCCTTTTTATGACAAGATCACAACGTAACTCTCATGTGCTAGAGGGTCAGGCACTTCCTAGGTGTTCAGTAGGACCATTAGGAAAATTGATAGGCATTTTAGGAGGTGGGTTCTGACTCTCTGGGTACTTCAAAATTCTATTCAGATGAGGTATTTTTAAGCTGATCGTCCATGTGACTTGGCGGGTGTGGGGGTCGGGAAGAGTTGGGGGGAGATGGCACACCTGTACTTTGAGAAGGAGCGTGGCTGCCTCTCACGGTTAACTGAGATTTAAATTTAAAGACTTCAGTGACAACTGGTTCGGTGACAACTGGTTCGCCTCTGCTCTCTGTCCTGGGCTCTGTCCCCTTTGTGGCTCACACCACAATTCGTCATTACGTATTTGTTTCTTTAATAAGCCCAGGTTATAAACTCCCTGAGAACACGACCCCATGTCTGTTATATCGCTCGGTGAAAAATCATTATGTAGCAGGTGCCTGGCGCATAGTAAGCGCGCGCTGAATTTGGTCAAGTGGCTAAGAACATCATCTACGAAGTTCCCAGCACAGTGCAGGCAGGCGGGGCTGTGCTTTCAGGGGCAGCCTGACTCTCTCAAAGTAGTCCTTTCCCCCTAAGGACAATCAGGGAGGGACGAGTCCCACTTTCTTCTGAAGCTCCTTGAGTCTCCTCACCTTCCCTCCCCCCACCCCAACCCTGGCCATGGTCCCAGCTGCCTGGATGATGCCAAGGAGGAAAGTGTGACTTTGCAAAGCTGTTTGACAACAAAAGTGAGCCACTTTGAGGCCCCACTGTCTGTATCTCTGTATTTCTGTCTGTATCTCGAGTTACCGTAATGAAATGAGCCCCCTCCCTTCGTGGTTCTCAGATGGGAGGAAGTGGTTGGGACCCAGTGTACTTATTTCCTTTGGAACTCTTGGGGAAAAAAGAGAGGAAGGAAGTCAGTCACATGGGACGGCCTCAATGCATATTCATTAAGGGAAGGATGGATGGATGGACGGGTGGTCGGTCATATGGATAGATGGATAAATGTGCTAACAGGGCCTTCGAGTTGCTGACAAGAACTAAATGCTCTAGCCTGACATGCTGGCAAATTTTTAATGAGAATTTTAAGCTCCAGCTTCTCTCAGAGCTGGGGAAATAAATTCTTGCTGAATGTCAGATAAAAAATTAAAACCCAGCAGCATCAATTAATGCAGGAAGCTGATGGGGTTTACAGAAATGAATCATTTCTAAGTCTTCAAGAAAGATCTACTCCCCTTGGAAATATATTGCCAGCTCTTGAAGCTTGGCGTGGGGAAATTTTTCTGTAGGATAAATTTTTTAGGAAGATGATTTCAGTGCAATACAAACCTACCCGTATCGGTTTTACTTATGTGAGATGGAGGAACACGCAGAAATAAGCTCTCAGAAAAATCAAGAAGGAATGTCCAGGGTGTCAGCTGTGCAGCTGGACCCCTCGTATTTCACACTGCCTACTAGCGTTTACTGCCTAGGCGTATACAAGTAACTTGGGGTAGTTTGTCTGGGTTAGGAATGATATTAATAGCGGACCTTTAGTATTTAGCATCTCCTACAGATTGTGTATAATTTAAACTTCTTGCAAACTCACAAGGAAGCTAGTCTTTTTACGAGGAGAAAACTAACCCTCAGGGAAGCAAAGTGACTTGCCCAGGGTCGTACAGCTAGGGCACTGGCGGCTGACGCAGAATGTTGGCCCAGGTGTAGCTGATTAAAACAGTGGGTTTCCCTGGTCTTACTTCCCTGATTCTAGATCTGTTTAAGACGCAGAAGTCTAAATAGCTTTCAGTCTGTCTGTTCCATAGGTTTTTAATATTATTACCATTATATTTTTTGGAGCATGTTAAGCACTCTTAAATAGCATTTTTCCAGCTGGAGACTATAGATTTCACCAGATTTTGCCAGAACTTTGATTTGGACTTACCTCCCCAGTTTTAAAAGGACCACAGCCCCAACTTATAGCACCTCATAGCAAATGACAGAAAGATGATTTGCAGACTCTGGGGTATATTTTCTCCTACAACCATGAGCACGGCTTTAAATGCACACTTTTGTCCTTCCCACACTTGCTCTCACTGAGGTGAGGCTCTTCCTCTCCCACCTCAGCCCTTGGAGCCCTCAGAGGCTCTCACTAGCTGTGCCACTTGGATGAATCACTTAACCTCTCTGAGCCTCATTTTTTTCATTTGTCAAAAGCAAATAATCATTGTAATCTTACAGGATTGTTCTGAGGATTGCAGGAGAAAAACTTTTCATGCGACACCCCTCCCCTGCCTCTCAGCTTAACAGACACCATCCCTCCACACTCGTGTACAACCCCAATTCAGGACATTCTGAGGCCAAAACCCAGGTCATTTGCCTGACACCAGTCTCCCTGGACATCTAAGAACCTAAAAAGGTGTGGCGTGTGCCACACTAGGGAATTCTAGTTTTCCAAAATCTCCTAATTCTCGCATTTTATTTCCAGATTTTATATGCCTTGCATGGCCTTTCCTTTAATCCTACTCCTGCCGCGTACACATCCCACCTACTTGGATTCTCGTTGCTTATTCTCATCGGTTATTGTTGCCATCTTCCCACAGAAGATCCACGCTCCCAAACTCCTAGAAACACTATCTTGATGTCCGCCTGCCTGAGTTCCATGTACTTTTTAGTGTCGGGACTCCACGCTGATAGCATTGATTGAGAACCTATTGTGTGTCTGAAACTGGCCTGGGCACTTTGCATATATGAGCTCATTCAATCTGCCCCATACCTGTGTGAGGTGGGTACCATTATTCCCACTTCACAGAGGAAGAATGAAGGCCTGGAGAGGTTTAAATATCTTGTCCAAGGTCACACTGCTAGAAAATCTAATAGCAAGCAGGAGTGTCTTCAGTAAGAAGGCTGCTATGTACTAGGATGTTCTGTAGCTGGAAAATCTTCTCTGGGGGGAATGTGCCCAGCCTGAGTTCTCCCAGCCCTTCCTGCCATATGGTTCCCCATCACTGAGCAGCCACGATGCACCAGCCACTGAGTTAGGAGCTGAGTCGCACTTGAGATCTGGTTCTGCCTATCTTCCCAGAGCACATCTGTCTCCAGAAAGTCCACCTGCTGCCAGCTGTGTGTCTCTGGGGTCCTGAAGCCTCCCCCACCTCAGCCCCCACCAGGTCCCCCCAGATACCTTCAACAGCTGGGCATGGTCTCCCCTGGGAGTAGCTGAGGAAGGGCTGCCAGGAGCACTGTCACCGCCTCTCCATCAGCTGCTGCTTCTGCGGCAGAGTGAGCCTCGCGCGGGTGCCGAGGAGCCCATGCTATCAAGAAGCGCAGTTGCAAAACTGGTTGCAACTTCCTCTGCTAGAAACGAGGAAGGCTTGCAGAAGGTAGGTTCCTGTTTTCAGCAACCACGCTGAGAGCAGACTTCTCTCTGTAAGGACAGAGCAGATAGCAGCATTGATCTTTTTTTTTTTTTTTTTTTTTTTTTTACAAAGCACTTGGGAATATGGGCAGCTTGATTATAAATGTCCGGGCCATGCTCAGCTTTCAGACACTGGGACTTTTTGTCTCTAATTAAAAGGCAGAAGAGGCTGAGAGGCTGCTCTCACGGTCCCCAAAGCTCACTGGGTCCAAGGAGGCCGTAGTTCAGAGCTGCAGCTTCTCTTTTCTTAGTTTCTTGATGTCCCTGCCCAATGGACCCCGGAGCAGAGCGTCTGGCCCTGGCTCCGCTGTAGACGAGTTTTTAATTGGCAGAAACTTGAAATGGTGGGCATCAAAGACCCTTAACAGAAAGGAGAAAACCCCCAGCCTTCCTGGGGATGCACACTGCCCCTTAGCTGTTCTGCAACCAGAAGAAACTGGAAAGGTTATGAAAAATAATCAGCTTCCTCAGGTTCCTGATTAAAGTTGACTAAGAATGCAGGGTAACTGAGTGTGTGATGCTTGACCAAATCCTGGATCAAGGCAGAAGGACTGGAAAGAACATCATTGGGATGGTGGTGGGGTGGAGGGAGGGCGGTATTCAAATATATACCAAATATTAGATCACTTGTGTCCGTGGTAATTTTCTTGGGTGTGATAATGACATTATAGTTATGTGAAGAATGTGCTAGTTCTTAGGAAATACATGTTGATGTATTTAGAGGTCAAGAGGCCTGGTGCCTTTAACTTTCAAATGATTCATTAAAAATAAAAGAAAACACACATACATAAAGAGAAAGAATGAGAAATACAGAAAGCAAATGTGGCAAAATGTTCATACTTGGTCAATGTAGGCTAAGGACGTATGTGCACTGTACTGTTTCAAATTTTTGGTGGGTCTAATCATTTTTATTTATTTTTTTTATTTAGTTATTTTTTAAGCTCTTTATTGGAGTATAATTGCTTTACGCTGTTGTGCCAGTTTTTGCCGCACAACAAAGTGAACCAGCTGTATTTATACATATATCCCCACATACCCTCCCTCCTGCAACACCTTCCCACCCTCCCTATCCCACCCCTGTAAATCATCACCCGTCATCTCATTGATCGCCCTGTGTTATGCAGCAGCGTCCCACAAGCTGTTTTACATTTGGTAGTGTATATATGTCAATGCTACTCTCTCACTTTGTCCCAGCTTCCCTTTTGCCCCCCACCCCGTGTCCTCAAGTCTGTTCTCTACGTGATAGTATACAGCTCCCTGTTCATAGCATGTGAGTCTCAAGCAGGAAAGTCCAGGCACATGGGGCCCAAGAGCTTGTTGGTGGCTGGGATGGAAGCTGCCAGAATGCTGACTCGAGGCCTGCCCTGGAGTTGCCTGGGTGAGCTGGGGATGCCAGATGACTTCCCTCTGAAGAGCCCTGGTCCACCCCCCCACCCCCACTTCACAGAGAAGACAGAACATCCAGTGACTTGCCCAGAATCACACAGCTGGTCCCCAAGCAGAGCCAGGGACAGTGTCTTGGGCTGGTGATGCCCTCCCAACCCCGTGGGGCCGACACAGCCAGCAGGGACAGTCATTTAGAAACCTCTCTCAGTGTTGTTATCGAAGATGAATTAGAAACACCAGGGCTGCTTCTAAATTTAGCAAGAACTCTGTACTAGAGAGATGCTTCCTTAGACAACTTGTGAAAGTCCATGCTCTGCGCAGGGCACGCTGGGAAGGTGCAGAGGAAATGTTGCGAAGCCTGAACGGGCAACTCGCCTCGACGGGGAAAAGCAGGAGGGAAGGAAGAAGCGGAAGTGGGTTTTTTCTCCCCTCAATTCACCCAGAGGAGTAAAAGAGGTTTGGCTTGATAGTCAGAAGGCACGAGCTTTTGGCAACTTCTCAAAAAATACTCACTGAGCATCTGCTATGAGTTAGACTCTGAATTCATTCCCTCATTCAATCATTTAATCAATAAAATTTCCCAGGCGCTGGAATTCAGCCGTGCACGAAAGCCCCACCCACACTGAGCTTACCTCCTCTGGGGGAGCCGGGGATGAAGAGCGCACTACAGCAACTATCGATTCCGGTGACTCTGTAAGGAAATGAAATGGCCAGTGTGATAGCGGGGATGGGGGATGGGCTGTCCGTGCCCATTGGCTGAGACCCACGGGAGGAAAAGGAGGCAGCCTCGGGACAAACTGGAGGGTTAGAGGCTCAGGCAGACGTTGGAGGGCAGGGGAAAGGCACAGTGGGGCTTAAGGAAGCTCCAAGTCTGATGGCGGAGGCGGACGGCAGGCCGGCAGGGACCACAGAGGGGTCTCCAGCAAAGCGAGTAGTCCATGCCCAGGAGAAGCTGCTGCAGAAAAGGAAGCCGGGAATTGGGAATCTGGGTTGCAGGATCCACTCTGCCCATGTCCAGGGGGTGAGTGGGCGACCTGGGGCTGCTGCTGACATGCCCTGGCCTTGGTTTCACTACCTCCCTTTCACCCCTGGGGTGACTGTGCAGAAACAGAGTGTACGTGAGAAAAGGTTCCTGCAGCTATTAACCGTGCTACCAGGAATCCTGGGCTGTGGCCCGAGCAGGGGCGTGGTGTGGATGTCGGAGCCCGTAATTGGCAGGCGACACCCCCACCAAGGTCCTCAAGTATAAGCAAGGGGTCAGCCCTGGCCAGGTGACCCTGTCGTGTCCGGCAGCCACACTTCAGAGCACATGGAGACACCCAGGTCCATTGGTGTAAAAGCACCTGATTTCCAGAGGGCCTTGCGAGTTAATTAGCTGTTAGGACCCAGGCTAATGGCCACAGGCAGATTAGCAAGATGCCCCCATGGGATGAGATCTGCTTGATTAATTTCCTCGTACGTATGTGCCGTCATCACCTTATTGAAATGAAATGTTCCACTTTGTAAACAACCAGCTTTACACACATAATGTTGTTGGGAGTCAGGTACTATATCCCCAGCTGGGGCTCCTCAGGTCTCCTAACCCAAGCAGGACCAAGCCTACTTCTCCAGTGTTAGGTCCCAGAGGGGCTCCAGGCTCCAGGAGGTAAAGGTGACTCAGTGTCACATGGCAGGGGATGCAATGCTTAAACCCCACAGTTTACAGCTTGGTCCAGTGTTAGCAGCTTCCCAGTTCTACTCAAAAGTATTCTTCCTTCTTTCTACATAAATGTTGGAAAAGATAGAAGATGAAAAAGGCAACCTCAAGTACTAGTAAGCGCTCATCAATGGGGAGAGTCAAGCGTAAGTTAGTTCACTCAGTAGGGAAATTCAATAAGTGTGTATTGAACGTGAGGCTTGTACTTGGTGCCGTAAAACTGTCGATGGGATTCTCCTTTCCAAAGGGGTTAAACCATACAAGCCTCAAGATGCCATGCAAGCTAGAAGTTCTCTGAGAGCCAAGGTCGTGCCTCTCCTATATGGCTGGATAAGTACTGACTTCTTCACTCATTCATTCATTTATTCAACAACCATTTGTTGAGCACCTGCTATGTGCTAGGTGCTGCCCTTGGTGCTGAGTTAGAGAAATGAACAGGTCGTGGCATAGAAGGCGGCTGAGGGAGTGGGGACAGTGAGGAGAGCGCTCATCTTAGAAGAGAATTCTGAAAAGATGCCAGAATGCCGCTGTCATGGAGATCAGGAGGAGGGGAGATCAGGAGGAGGAGCGATCAGGCAAAGCCAAGGGCAAGTGCAGAGGTTTGGGATTAGAAGTGCTGGCAGGTTCAAGGAGCAGAACGCAGGGAAAGGGGTCTTATATCGGGTGGATGCTAGGAAAGGAACTCAGCTCTTGCTGTCATTGCTCTTCATTCTTCCCAAGGACTCTCCATGTCTAGACTTCACCCGGAGAAACCGAGGCTCCTAGGGTCTGACTTACTTTCTCTGGGCCTCCCATCTGATGAGGTCTAGCCCCTGGAGGTGAGCTTGCGGCACACACTCCCACCTGGTCTCCTCACATCCCAGTGCTTCTCTCACTCGCTCCAAGCCCTGTGTGCCTGAACGAAACTTAGCCCCATCTCCACCCTCCGCAAGCACCTGCCGAAGACTCCTGAATCCACAGGACCGGCTCCATCGCTTTTCCTGGTGTTCGACTCTCATCACAGTTTGTCCCCCACTGTCCCCCCATGAGTCCTCACTCAAGGCCTCCACGCCCCTTCCCCCGCAGGGACCTCCTGTGCCCCTCTGCGCTGCAGCCAGGCCTCCCACCACTTTGCCATGTACTTTGCCCTCCCTGGGCGAGAGGTCCTCCCTCCTGCCAGGGCCCAGCCCAGAGCTCACCTTGTCCTTACGAGTTCCCAGACCTCTCCCAACCAAAAGGGATGGCTGTCTCCTCACAACACCCCTAGGAGTTTTACCTGCCCTGCAAAAGTAGGACACACGCATATTAGAGTCAAGAGAAGAGAGGGGTTCAAGGTGTCTGGGAGCTGGGCGACCTTGCCAAGGTTTCTGAATCTCTCTGTGAGCTGAATGGTGTTACAAATCCTACTTCCTTCCCGGGGTTGTGAGGGTCCATAGGAGGATGTGTGTGGATTACCTAGCATAGTGCAAGGCACATGGTGGGGAGGACCACGGAATATGCATGCCCCCATTTCCTTTCAAAGTGGAACATAAGCTGTGGAGGGCAGGGGCAGGTCTAACACATGACCGTGAGCCCAGCACCGCACCTGGCCCCAAACAGGTGACCCATAGCCATCCATCGAATGAACGAATAAATGAAGGCGATGGAGCTGCCTTCTGGACAAAAGCACGTACTCTGTGAATACTGGCTCTTCACCTCTGGGAGGACGATGAGCTAACCTTGAAAATCACCTGGGAGACATCAGACCCTATTGTCTCTTGAGAGGTGGGAGTTGTTCATGTTTCTGGAACCATCTCCAAAGTTGGGTAAGTGGTCCATCTGGTTGAGCTGAATTCTCCGGCTAGAATGGGACCTGAGTGTAGGTCATCCGAACCGCTGTGCTTCTCCGGGAGGCCTCTTGGAGCTGACAGTGTTCTCTGGAAAAAGGAAGCAGAAGCTCTGCTTGCGCTGGGCTGCTCTGCAGTGAGGAGTTGCATCAATGCGTTGATTCACCAGAGCTGTTCTCTTCTGTTGTTGCTCAACCTGACCCCATCGCGTCCCTCTCAGGGACAGCGGGTTCCCAAGAGCTTGGGAAGCTCTCTGAGCAGAGGTCCAGTGTCAGTCTTCACAACGTTGCAACTTTCTTTTCCTTGCTAACTTCCTCTAGACGCACTAAGATGCAAACTTGTTTGTTTTCTAGATCCAACAAGTGTTTATGTACTTAAATGAATATTGTATTACCTAAATATTAGCCTCATGCCAGCCATGAGGCTAAGCTCGGGGGGCACAAGGGTGATGGGACACATGCCCTGCCACCCCGGAGGTCAGGAATGGACCACGATGACAAGGCAGCATGCTGGGGGTTCTGTGGTGAGGGAAACCAAAGCAAATGGTTCAAAATGTTGCAGTGGCCCCGAGGCTTGATGGATGGGTGATGTTCAGCTTAACCTTGAATGTGAGCAGAGTCCCCCAAGACTACACATTGGGCGATGCTGGCCAAGAAGTTCCATTTGTGTCTTTTTTTTTCTTGTTATGGGACGACAAGTTGCATGTTGTCTGCCGTTGCAAGTGACTTCAGTATCTGCCACTCACCGGGCATCCTACCTCCTGTGATCTCCTCTTCCCTCTCAAAGGCACCTGGGACAGGCTGATGCGTCGACCCTCCTCAGATCAGTTCCGTCTCAGCCCAGGTCGGCCCCAGCCTTCCACCGCCCTCCCCTCCTTGTGCTTGGCATTTGTGTGGATTTCTCCCTGGTCCTCACTGCTCCAACCTGCCATCTCAGTGGCCTCCCCCTTTCTTCTTTCTTCTTCTGCCTGCAGGCTCTGCTGGCTTTGCCTCTGAATTTACTCCTGCTGTTCTCCCCTCATTTTAGCATCCACCAGAATCAGGGATGAGTCTTCTATCCGGGCCAGCCACAGCTTGATCCTTTCCTCTTAGGGACTCAGAGCCTGGAGGAAGGGCTCGTGTTCCCTGTCCCCCCCTGCTCTTGTCCTCTGTCCAAAGGTGAGTTTCTTCAGCTGTTCCAATGGCCTGTTCCCCAGACTGGCTCCTGCCCCGTGGCACTGGTAGGGAGGAGGGATAGCAGGAGTGATGCCATCTGTTTGCGGCCGAGCCTTTTGCCAGAACGACCTGCGATGGCCCCAGAGGCAGGGAGTTTGCCGATTGCTCTTATTCCTACCAGAGGAGCAGATGCTGCGCTCCCTGGGGACATCCTGGCTGGACTCTGTTTCCTTCAGCTCACTGAGAAAAGGGCTGCTTCCTGTTCTCTAGGGCAATTATCTCCAAACTTTTTGATCATGACAGTAAAAAAGTTTTGAGTAAGTATTCCCCATATATGCACACTTTAGAGTCATTATACACACAGATGACTCTACTGATATATACATCATAAATATAAACAAATGTATTTTTTGGCCGTGCCACGTGGCATATGGAGTCTTAGTTCCCCAACCAGGGATCAAACCCGTGTCCCCTGAAGTGGAAGCACGGAGCTCTAACCACTGGACAGCAAGGAAATTTCCTAAAAAAAGGTTTTAAAGGGATAAGACTGCTTAAGTGATATTTATAAGTAAATATTTTAGCATTTTCTTCCTGTGCTTCAGTGGATTGTCTTGTGTACCCTCTTAGGGAGACCAAGACTCTAGTAGAAACATAAAGGAGGGGACAGGGCATCATTTTTAAACAAAGAGGGTTCTTAACGAGGAGTTTGGAAACACTACTGGTTATCTTTCCTTGGTGCAAATATATAGTCAATCTTCTGCGAAGGGCACAGAGATCCTTGTGAATTCCACTTAGAAAAAAGACAAGAGGCAGTCTTCCCAAGAGAAAGAAGAATCAGTGCATGGTGGCATTAGGCCCCATGAAGGGAATTTCTTCAAGGGTCTCCCTAACACCTCCCTTTCCCATCTCCATATTGGTCTGGCTTCCAAACACTAAGTTCCATAAAGGCAGGGAGACTACCTGTTTTGTCAGTGATGGACACCTAGCACAGCACCTTGCATGGCCAGAGCAATGAGCAGACACTTACTAGGAGGAAGGAAAGGCAGAAGGGAGGGAGAATGGGAGGGTGGGACAGAGGGAGTGAGAAAAAAACAACCTCTCTTCTCTGTAGATTATAAACTTTAAGGTTTTAATCATCCTCAGATTCCCTGTAGCATCTGGTATATAAGAGGTGCTCAAAAATGCCATGGACTTATTCTGATAACAAACTAGCTTCTAGCAGCAGAGCAGGCTGTGTCCCTGGGCTGGTAGAAACAGCTGGATGGACATTTAGAGATCAGGCCTTTGCGATCAGCTTCCCAGCTTGACTAGAGTCAGGCCTCTTAACTACTTTGCCCCTGTATTTTCATCTCATAAACAATATTAACAATTACACTCGCCTAAACACCTCAAAATGTGCTTTAATGGCACAAAATGAGGTTACGATCTATCACAGCATGATTATGGCTTTCATTAAAGTCCCTTTTCTAACTTCTAACTCTCTCATTCTATGATGCCTTCATACTTCTGTGAGATAGGCTTTTCCCTCGTGACAAGATTCTGTGGTTGTCATCTAGAGAACAAGCTCAGAACTGGCCTTGATGTAATTGAGAATGCTGTCATCCGTATATAAGCCACTGGATGGGTGTGAAGTTGTCAGTCAGCCTTTACTTTATCACCCACTGAGCCACAGCTAATTACACCCGGCAGCATGGGGCCACTGAGGTGGGACAGGAAAGGGTAGACAAGCTCAGCTGCTTAAAATATCCTTGGTCAAAACAGGATTTCAACCCCCAAAGCCTTCTTTAGACTGGAGAAACTTTCACTATTTTAAAAAATTTTAGTTTGAATAGCAATAATATTATAAATAATAATAACTGATCTCTGACAGTGCTCTACACGATATAAAGTATTTTTCAAACCCATTATTTCATTTAATTTTTGCAAGAACTCTTTGAAATATCAATTTTGAGTTTAACGATGGCTACTATATATTGGAAACCTAACACATGTAAGCACATTACCTTTTATCTCATCAATTCATCTCAATAAGCAAGTGAATTAAATATTCTTCTTACCCCCATTTTACATTTGAGGAAAATGAGGCACGGGGGATTTAGATAACTTTCCTAAAGGCACACAGCTGGTGGGGGGGAGGGGGATGCTCAACTTGAACCTGGGCTGGTAATGGACACACAGCCCACACTCTCAATGCCACACCTTGAGACACTATTATATACCCATTTTACAGGTGGGGAAACTGAGACCCAGGGAGTAAAGCCACTTACCAGGCTGTCAGCTCAGGACTCAGTAAGATTTTTCTAACCCCAAAGCCCATGCTCTGCCCATTCTTTTTTCTACACTGTATAATAATTTATACTTGTTTTCACCTGACAAACTTGGAGGGAGTGGTGTTGCAGATGATGTGACGTGGATTCCAGGAGCTCAGCCGGGGCAGGCATTTAGAAGGGTACCTACTAGTTCATAGTGATGCATCAGCACCTTGGCAAGAGTCCCCTGGGATTGTTCACATCGGAAAGTTTGGGGAGCTGGTCTGCTGGAATAATGGGCCCCGGGGCTGCAGGGCCACCCTCGTTACAGGGTGAGGATTGGACTCAGACCTCACACTCAGCTGAAGCTAACACAAGATAAGGAAGTGGGCAGTGGAAAAAGCCGGGCCCATCTGAACACACAAGGCCAAGTGCGGGAGGGTTGGAGTCTGAGGCTCAGGCCTGAAGACACAGCTGCCAGGACAGGCCAGGGTCAGGGGTTTCAGTTCAGCTGGTTGTGCAGACAGTTTGCCCTCAGGAACCTCAACGATCGAGTCCATGGTGGCCTCTGTGGTCCGGATGGTGGGTGGGAACCCTGGACTGTCCACTTCTGGTGTGGCCCCCTCCCTCCAGCCCTCCTCCCCACCACTGTGGCCAGCACAGGGACACCCAGCCCAGAACCTGACTCCAGCACCCTCAACTGAACTTTCCGGGGTGGCCCCTCACCCACGCCTTTGCACGTGGCACCCAGAAAGGCCATCCTCGGCCAGTGCCCTGCTCCCAGTCCAGCCTCTGGCCACGACGCCCCTTCCTCAGATGACCCCTTCAAGGATGTCACACCTGCACTCGGCCACATCCCTCCTCTCTGCTCTGCTCCCATGCCCTCTGCACAGAGTCACCACCGGCCATGTCCACACAACCCCGGTCATCTCCTGGTGCTACTGTCCCCTGAGAGGCCACCCTACCCAGGTCCCCTTCTGCACATACAAGACCATTCACACCCACCAGAGTCTCAGAACTTGCACACGCACTGCACTTCTCCAGCGCAAGCGCAGGAAGCCCTTTCCATGAGTCAGAAGCTGGTCAGGGCCATTTACTCCAGGAGGGAAGGGAGGAGGAAGAAAGCAAAGAGGTGGGGGGTGGGGAGCGGGGATGGCGATAGGGAGGTGATCAGAGGTGATGGGGAGGAAACTAGTAATCAGTGGCTTCTCACTCCTAGATGTCTGGGCCAGCCTCTACTGTCTTCTAGATGCGCATGTTTGGTGGGGAAGTTCACATGCCATGGCTGACTGTGGAGTCAAACTTACAGGGAAAGCAAGCAGCTCAGTTTCTCTCGTGGGGCAAGCATCCAGGCTTCAGTTCTGGGCCAGCTTCCTCTGGGCTGGGAATCTGGGCAGTGCCCCTCACCCCTCCATCTTTCCACCTTGAAACTAGATATATGAGTACATCCCTGGGCGGGGGCTGGCTAACCCCTAGAGCTGCCACCGGCACCATTTTTGCATGTATACTGATGTCACAGAACTAAGAAGGATGAATTACAGCCCAACTTTACAAGATGGATTTGGTGAAGCTCATTGATTTGCCCAACATGACAAGGCCACTGAGGGACAGAGCAGAGGCTTGAACACAAGTCTTCCTGATTTCTGAGTCTATGTTCTTACCACTTCTCTACACTGGTTTTGTTTTTCAAAAATTTAAGGAGCATGACAATGTATTGGGTTGGCCAAAAAGGTTGTTCAGGTTTTTGCATAAGATCTTATCCAATAGAATTCCAACAGATTCAAAAGAATTAGTCCACGAAGGGCTGGCATGTCCTACTGGGAGGACCCGCAGAACTAAGAGGAAGAGAAGGAAGGGAAGCCAGTGGCACATTTGCTCTGGCCCTGGCCCCGTGCTGAGCTCCTCACGCAGTGTACTTGCTACACCTCTTGCAGCAAGGCTGGGAGGCAGGTGTTTTATCGCTGAGGGGACTGAGGCTTGAGGAGGTGACTAATTTGTTCAAAGCCAAAGAATAAGAATGTGGGAAGCCCAGGCTGACATCCTCTAAGGCCAAGACTTGCCCTCTTCCTCCACACAGTCCCAGCTACCCTAGACGTTATTCTGGGCCTGCTGGTCCCTGAGACAAAGCCACAGGAATATATGAATGGAAAGCAACATCTAGGCACTTTTACAAGTTATAATTTTGAAATTATTTTTAAAAGGTGACACTTACCCACCGTATACATACAAATTGCTCTTTGAGAACAGAGGGAGAGATTCAGGAGCCTGCCTTTTCAATTCCCTTTGAAATAAGGGGGCAGCCGTTGCCTTGGCCATCACTCAGGGTGTCACTTTTAAAGGGTGATACCTTTGCCTGGGAAAGCAGTGCTTTTCAAGTGCCAAGCGTTTAAATGGTTTCTGACAGCCAGAAGGTGACTGAGGCCATGGGATGTAATGTTTGTGACAGATGGAAAAAGGCATTTTGTCAAGTCTCCAAGAGCCTGGAGGAGAAGCATGACAGGAGCGCAAGCTCTGTTCTAAACGGGCAAAGCCAAGGCTGAGCAAGTGCCTGGGAGGCATTCCCCCCCACCTCCACCCCCCGCGCCACGACCCAGGAGGGCTCCCCCGAGCGGATACCTGGGCAAGGCCTCCGCACAGCGCATCCAGGTAAAGGGGACAATTTGTAGCCAAGCCACGTGGAGAGTAACGTTTGCCAAAGATGTCAGGAGAAGGGAGGTTGAGTGCAGATAGTCGCCTGGTCCCTTTTCCCTTTGGCACAGGGAGGCCAGGCAGTGCGGCTGCGTTGGAGACCAACAGACTGAATCCAACTCAGAAGCAGTGGGTGATTTGGGACAACTCATTTATCCTGTCTGAGGCTTTGTCCTTCTTTAATGAAAGGGACACAGCCTCCTCTCCCTGGTTCAGAGGTTTAGAAGATGATGTAAAGTGTGTAGGACACAGCAGGCGCCCACTACCTGTTGGCTCTTTCCTCCGCGTGTAAATGCAGCTGGTCAGTAGGTTAAGTTTGCAAATAGTCATATACCAAGGTACAAACATTTTGTAAGGCATTTTGGCAGCACATTGTAAAAAAAATGTTTTAAATATATGTATAAAATAGAATGCTAGGTGGGACTGCTGGACCTTGGATTAAGCAGTGGTTTCTTATAAAGCATATGCAGCAAAGAAGAAAATGAATACTTTGGTCTTCACCAAAACTAAAAACTTTTGAGCTGCAAAAATACCATCAAGAAAGTGAAAAGACAGTCCATAGGATGGGAGAAAATACTTGCAAATCATATATCTGATAAAGAACTTATATCCAGAATATATAAAGAACACTTAAAACCCGATAACAAAAGACAATCCCAATTTAAAAATGGACAAATGATCTGAAGAGACATTTCTCCAAGGAAGATATACAGATGGGCCATAAGCACGTGGAAAGATGCTCAACATCACAGACATTAGGGAAATGCAAATTAAAACCACAGTGAGATACCACTTCGTACCCACTAAAACCACCATAATAATCATTAAAAAGACACTGGTAAGTGTTGACAAGGATGTGGAGAGATTGGAACATTCATCCATTGCTTGTGGGAATATAAAATGGTGCAGCTGCTTTAGAAAGCACGTTGGCTGCTTCTGAAAGGGTTAAACATAGAGTTACCATACGACCCAGCAATTCCACTCCTAGGAATACAACCAAGAGAAATGAAGACATATGTCCACACACAAAATTAGCATGAATGTTCATAACAGCACTGCCTATAATCACCAAAAAGTACAAACAACCCTAATGTCCATTCGCTGATAAATAGATACACAAAATGTCATATATCTAAACAACAGAATACTATTCAGCCACAAAAAGGAATGAAGTCCTGGTGCTTCCATGCTATACCACAGGTGAAGTGAAAGCAGCTGGACACAAAAGGCCACAGTACTGTGTGATTCCATCATATGACGTGTTCAGAATAAGCAACTCTGTAGGGACCGAAAGGACAACAGTGGTTTCCAGGGACGGGAGTGAGGGTGGAGAATGGGGACTAACTCCTGGTAGGTAAAGGATGTTTTGTGGGATGATGAAAATGTTCTAAAAGTAGATTATGGTGATGGTTGCATGACTCTGTGAATATAGTAAAAACTATTAAATTGTATGCTTTAAATGAGTGAAAACTGTATGGTAGATGACATATCTCAATAAAACCATTTTTTAAAAGTTAGCTATAGAAGCAAGAAACATGGCTTAAAATGCTATGTAAATGTTCATCATACATACACAATACAAAAATACTTTCCTTTAATAAAGGTTTTCACATGGTATCTGTTAGGAAACGATTAAAATTATGTAAGCTGCTCATTCAATACATTTTCATTATCTTGCAGAAAAATAAACGTATGCCTTTTGACCGAGTAATTCTTTTGTATAAGAAAATCATGATGGCTCTGTGGATAGATTTAGCTACAAGGATGTGCATTTCAGTGTTGTCTAAAACATCATAAAACTGGAAACAATAAGAGCTCTTGCTGAATTGAATACTCACATGTGCAATGCACCCTACTGCTATCTGAAAATCATCTTATTTTTCACTGCAATAGTCCTCTAGGGAAGCTAGCAGCATCATTACATGTCTTCGTGCAGATGAAGGAAGAGTCCAAATCAAAAAGTACAAATCAGAGCTGGGCTTTGCATCCAAGTGTTTGACCTGCAGCTCCTCCTATCCTCTCTGTAACTCTCTCCCTAGCAGCCGAAATACCCAATGCATGGTGGTAGTGCTCGTAAATAGTTAGGTATTGGTGCAGACTCATACTCACAATGGACCGTGAGGCGAAACAGACAGCTTCAAAATTAGTACGATCTATTTTATTCCCTACATATAAATATACAAATACACACAGACACACACACACACTCACAGGCGCACAGAAGAGACATGCTGAAAGGCTAAGCAGTATTTGACAGTCGGCTCCTTGATTTGGAAGATCATATGTAATTTTAATTTTCTTTATTTTCCTCAAGTTTATTTTCTACCATATATTTTTGTGCTGTGATTTTTGCTTTAAAAGTTGCAAAATTTGCTGTTTTACCTTTAACTAAACTGCGGTTACACTGATGGCTGTAGAACGATACACACTAGCTATTTCCAGGGTGTGAAGAGGATTGTCATGTTGTGAGGATGGTGAGTCTTGTTCCTGGGCCCACTCCTCTCGGTCAGGACCACCTCCCTCCGCCCTCAGGGGTCTTCCTCTTATTTCCCCTGCCAAGTGTTCTTACACGGTCTTGTCCTCGCCACTTGTGCCGCTTTCCTCTTGACAAGAGTCAGGTTATATTTTAGTATGGGATTGATCTTGTAAATGTAATTAAAATTCTTTCTAATTAAATGTAATATAAATTAATTGGAGAAAAGTTAGAATATTCTGAAAAGTATAAAAAGCCCATAAAACTCACCCATCGTTCCTGCTCCTTGAATTAATAGGGGACTCTGGGAATAGAAAAAGTTGGGCTATCCAAAGAGCCTGGTGGAGTGATAGGCGATGGGGAGATGGTGAGGGGGACAGGATGCCCATGAATTTCACAGGAGCCCTGCCCTCCATCGAGGCAGCATGGCATCATGAGGAAGCCACAGCATCTTGGGATCAGAAAATCCGACTTCTTAACCTCCTTCACCTGGTACTAGCAGCTTACTAAACTTCTTTTATATTCTTTCCCGAGTATACTCCAATTGCTTTTTGGAATGAAGTGGGGAATATACAAAACAGTGACTAAATAAGTAATGTATTTCCTTTTTAAATAATACTGGTTCTTCCTACTTCATCGGGTGGGGGAGGGTATTGAAATGAGATGGTCTAAGTGAGTGCTCTGTGTAAAGCAGAGTATGGAACAGTTGTAAATGCACATCAAAATGACCCAGGGTGGGTTCTGGTTTGTCTCAGTGTGGCTTTTCCAGGCTGCGGACATAATGAGGTCATGACAATGGACCTTTTCGAGCCATCCCGTGTGACTGTTCCCCATTCGGCACTCCTGCCTCGGGAGAAGCCAGACTCTCCCTGCCTTTCCTCTCTCTGTCCTGGCCACCCTCGCAAAGATTTTGTTTACGAGTCATCACCCATCAGCCACTCCCGAGTGGAGTGGAAAATAAGTGTGATGGGCTGAGTTCTCGTTGTTTTCAGCCGTAGGTAGGACAGTGTAGGGGAGACAGTGCAAGCTTTATGACCCTGGCTCTGCTGCTTTTAGTCCCCAGACCTTGAACAAAGTATTTGCCCACTCTGGGCCTCAGTCTCCCCATCTGTAAAGTGGGGATGATATTCCTTACAGGGCTGTTGCTGGGATCCCATGAGAAAATGTGCGTGAATGACCTGGCTCTTAAAAGTTACTTTGTAAATGCTGAGTTCCCTTCCACTTCCCTTTAAAATTTATATAAAGATGGAGTGGGACTTCCCTGGTGGTCCAGTGGTTAAGATTGCGTTTCCAATGCAGGAGGTACAGGCCCTGTTTGGGGAACTAAGATCCCACATTGCCATGCAGCGTGGCCAAAAAAACTTTAAAAAAATCTTTTTTAAAGTTATAAAGGTGGGGAGATGGAGGTGGAGAGAGGTCGAGGGGTCAGGAGGGTTCTGCAGGTGTCCCACGGCAGGGAGGAAGCAGAGCCGGCCGTGCCCCTGCTCAGTTCCCTGCGCCTCGGAGGGACCGGACTGTTTGTTTTCCCTGCAGGTTCTGACTGCTGCCATCAGTGGCTGTTTATGAAGCGCTACCCCACTTTTCCACACTGGAAGTTATTTTCAAAGTTTTAAAGAGAACAACAGGTAGCATTAGTCAGCGAAGGGCTGGCATGTCCTACCGGGAAGACCCACAGAACTAAGAGGAAGAGAAGGAAAGGAAGCCAGTGGAGAGCGTTTGTTCTGCACCTGGCCCTGTGCTGAGTTCCTCACACAGCGTACTTGCTACACCTCTGGCAGCAAGGCGGTGAGGCCGGCACTATATCGCGGAGGGCACTGAGCTTAGGGAGGTGATGTATTTTGCACACACACACCTCTCCTAAGAGAAGCAGCACTCACAGAGCCTCTTCCAGCCTTACCTTTCACTTGCTCTCCTAGGTTACCATTCATCCCTGTACTTGGTGTTAAGATGCTTCAAGGCCAGGGCAACACCTTGGCGGATATTCAGAGGACATTAACAAGGGCTAAGATACAACTTCTTTTCCTCATCCAAGTTCCCTTGGCTTTCACTGACTAAAACCAAGAACTGCTGATTCCTAAGAAGAAGAGGGAGCTTATAAGAAGCGCTTATGCCCTCAGACTAGGGTTTCAAGATGAAAGTTGTGTTAATGATCATCCCTTTGACTGAAGTTTTGCCAAAATGGAAGAGTTACAAATGAGACGAAACTCATGCTTTTAGGGATCAAGAAAAGAAGATGATTCCGGGGTGGAAAAGATGAAAGAGAATACTAATATTAGCTTGGACGTATAGCAGACTTTTCTTAAAAGTCCATCTCTTGCTTTACGTTGCAGAATTCTCTCCTAGTTGTCTGCCTCAGTGGTGTCCCCCAGCCAGTCTACGATGTTCTGGTCCTAGGGAAGGGTCCTATGCATGACAGTGGCAGTGGTGCCCTGCCTCACACCTCAATCCTTTTCCCCTCTGGCCATGTGAGCCTCCACCTGGCTCCCTGCTGCAGGCGGGACCTCTTGGTTCATCCACCAGCGGTCAGTTCACCCCCCAGCCATTCCTTCGAGTTCCATTCTGTTCACCAATGTTTAGCGAAGGACCCCTTACACCAAGCTTTGTGCTAGGCTCTGGGTTAAAGGAATAACCATCCCAACCTCTGCCAACAGAAGTGCATCTTCAGGAGGCTTCAACGCTCATTTGCTGAGAAGCTACTGAGTGCTACGCACTATTTCCAGCACTGAGATGCAAAGACAAATGACTCAAGGACATTCCTAAAATACCTTCTCTAACACCCTGTTCAGAAGCCTTTACTGACTCCTCATAGCCTGTGGGATACCTGTCCTGTATCTCAGTGCTTACTGTCTTCTAATTGAGTCTCTTGCTTAGGCTGGATTTAAAGCCCTCTCACTTCCGTTCCTCACTACTTCTCTGTGCACGTGCCTCTCTTCACTCAGGAAGATTAACTGGTCCATCCATCCATCCATCCATCCATCCATCCATCCATCCATCCACTTACGCAGTCACTGGCTCACTCATTCAGTACATTTTACTCTGAGTTCCAAGTCCTATTCTGGGGATGCTGGGATACTTGAAACCAGCTTCTACCCCCAAGAGCTCCCTTGGGTAATTGGACCCCTGAATTCACCTGCCATCTCTGCCCACTCCCCCAAGAGTGGTGACCCACCCTCTTTCCTTTTCTCTAATCATTTCCTCCCATCAAAGCCCACAAGTCCTACATCTGTGCAACTTCCTCTGGACCACCCTGATGCCCGCTCTGAACTTTGAAAGCCAGAGAATTCCTGGCTCTCTCTTGACCCTGATGGTAGAGAGCCTCGTCTTGAGGCCACTAGTATGTGTGCCCTGCTGGATGTAGTCCATACTTTCAAAAAGCAGGAAGTGAGGATGAGCAGGACTCCAAGACAGAGATCGCGAGGGACTTGCTGCCCGTCACTTGGTTTGTAACGACAGGTTTAATTAAGTGATTTTTTAGGCCATGAGAATAAGTCATATCGTGGGAGTTAAGTGCATGGGTAATGGTGTCCATCGTGATAATCACAACGAACTTTATTTCCTGAGCGATAATTCCGTGCTAGTTTGCACCCATCATCTCGTTTACTCTGAGCACCGGCGCTGTGAATGTTCACGAAAAAATCCCCATTTTCCTGATCAGGAGCTGGAAGCCCAGAATGACAAAGGGAGTTGTCACGATGGCAGCAGGCAGAGCTGGGGTCGAAACCACTTTGCTTTGACCCCCATATTCACACAGGGACAGAAAGGAACCAGTGACCAGAGGCATCAGACTGAGGACGTGCAAGGTTAGAACGTGGTGCTAAGGGGGCAGCTGCCTGGGTTCGAGTCCCGGTGCCGGCGCTCCCCAGCCGTGAGCCGTGGGGCGAGTGGCCCGATCTCTGCCCTGAGCTCCATCACCTGTAAGACTGAGATAACCCTGCCCCACCTCGTACGCAGGGTCGCTCTCGGGTGTAAAACAGCCTCTGTGCACATCCTCCCGGAGTGCGTGGCGCACAGTGAGTGCTGTTTGAATAATGACTGCCATCATTGCTGTGTGCTGGGCACCTTCCCAAGGGCTTGGAGTGAATTAACTCCTTGATTCCACACTGGGCCCAGCTTCCCACCCACCCCTCTTTCCCCACAAGGTGACATCACCGACCCGCACAGGGGTGAGGGATCTACAGTGGGGCGGGTGGGGAGGCTGAGGGTCGCAAGGAAGGAGATGAGGAGCTGGCACCTCCTGGAGGGCTCACCTGCCACCCAGAGACACCTCCTCCGACACACCGGTCCCTCCCTGGATGGCACATCTGTCACAGAAATTCCTGCCTCCTTGGCGCTTTCCGAGGAAGGGCTGTGAGTGGTGCACTGCGGTGTCCAGTTTAGGAAACTCTGGTGTGTCTGTATATATCTGAGTGTGTCCCTGTGTGTCTTCCTGCCTGTGTCTCTGTGTGAGAGCGTGAGTTTTTGAGTGGGAGTCTGTGTGTCTGTAATGTGTGTGCGTGTGACTGTACTGTGAGTGTGCCTTTCTGTCCGTGACCGCGTGGTCTGTGCGTGTGCTTGTCCAGGGGCGGGTCCTGGCTCTGAGGTGACCGTGGTGGCTGACTGAGGTCGAGACACCTTCCCATGTTCAGAGGCTCCAGAAAGAAAAAGCAGTGATCAGCAGTTGTGGTTTTCCCTGCACTATAAAGTTGAAAAAAAAAAAAAAAAACTCAACTACAAGCGGAAACTCATTGCCATTTGATAGTTAGGTCAGATGTAGATAAGGTGCGGGCCCAGGGCTGGGGATGGATGGTTGGCATGACAGGTGGGCTGGAGAGACCCCGCTGCCAGTCCCTGGTCCCCTGAGCCCGGAGGGGCTCACAGCAGTAGGGACCTCGCCGTCCCCAGTGGGGAGGATGCCGCCACCTCCTCTAGGCCTCCTCCCCATCACCTATGAAGTGCCCCCCCCCCCATTCACAGATGAGGAAACCGAGGCCCCGGGTGTCACTCACTTGCCCAAGGTCACTTCATCAGCGAGCAACAGGGCTGGGGGTTGAGCCTGGTTCTTCTGCCCGCGAAGCCCCGGCTCTTTGCTTGACTCTGCGCACCACCCCCTCCTCCCACCCCCAGTTCTCTGTCTTCAACCAAGTGCTTCAAAGTGAGGGCTGAGCCGGCCGTTGGCTTATTTAACCACTGATTTTCCATGAAGAACATGGTTTCCTTCAGAAAGATCGATTAAAACACAGTAGTTGAGGAGAGGAAAGTTCTCTGAGTTCTCTTACAATATCAGCGTAACCCACGCCTTTAACCACTTCCTCACCGTATCAAGGACTCTGGCTTTCTGTATCTGCAGAAAATGTAGAACACATTAGAGGGCCCCATCCTGAAGTCCACATCTCCTCCCAGCCTACCTGTGGGCAGAGCGGGCTCAGAGGCCCCCCTCAGCCTTCTGCACTTGGTGAGCTCAACCCGCTCTTTAGAACATGGGACTTTGACCCTGAATATCTTGAGCGTGTGTGTGTGTATATGTGTGTGTGTGTGTGTGTGTGTGTGTTTCCCCTTAAGACTGAGCACATCCAGTGGTTCTCAGAAAAGCTGTCACCCTCAGTGTTGGAAAGATAAACCCGAGGGTACAAGGACTCCACGTAGGGGCTCAACCTTTGTGACCTTTACTTTCTGACACCATTGCTGAGCTCCAGGGTGGCCAGCACTGGCTGGCATTTCACTTTTATTACTGCTTGGAACTCGCCCTGGTTTACAGACACTGATGCTCAGGGCAAGCCCTTGGCTGGCCATCCACAGAGCCTCTCTGTGCCTTAAATTCCCTCATCTGTAAAATCGGGTGATAATTCCCCTTGCCTCATGGGATGGTTGTGAGGCTTAAGTCAATTAATATCTGTCAAATACTGAGGACGCACAGAACACTCCATCGAGATTGGCTCTTGCAATTCTTGGGCATCTCACCCACCCCAGAGGGGCCACGTGGGTCAATACTTCTGCGTCCAGGTGCCCAGGAGAGAGGTGTCGAGGAACACATGAAGTCAGCCTGTAGACTTGGGGCCAGGTCTGGGGTGCAGAGCTTCTACATTCACTGCATTTAGCTTCTGGGATTGGGAGCCTCCACCCACCTTGTGGACAGGCCCAGTCCCAGGCGCCAGGCCCTATGTTTGCCCTATGGGCGTCCACTCTGCCGAGTGCTGCCCTCAGCTCTCCGTCTACCCTTGGGGCAGCCTATTCTCACTGCAGCACCCGTGCTTTGCCTGTGACCCTCTGTCCTGACCCGAAGCACAAAGACCCCGGGACCTCCCGGGGGCAGCACTGGAACGTAGTCCCTATTCCAGGAAACTCGCCCAGCAGGCTCTCGGGCCCTTTTGGACCTCTCTTTCTCTTGTCTTTTACACAATGGGTATGAGCACCAACCACCCAGGGGAGCACACGCTTGCTGGGAAACCCATTTCACGTATGAGGAAATCGAGCTCTGTGTCGCTGGTATTTTTAACTCAGGGTAGAGCCTGCAATGGAAACATATACCACAGAGTTGGCCAGATCAGTGCTCTCTTCACATGGGAGCAAGGGGGGGCAGTTCAGCTCCAGGATGCACCATCTTGTTCAAGATGTGAGGACACACATGGCATCCTCTGGGGTTGAGAGCACCGCCCAGGGGTGGGCTGCTGAGGCTAGAGTCCTGGCTCTGCACTCACCAGCTGTGTGGCGTTGGACAAGATACTGAACCTCTCTGTGCCTTACTTTCCTCCTCTCTAAGATAAGGGCGTAAATCACATTTACCTCCCAGGGTTGGAAGAGGATTTATTCATACATGTGAAGTGCTTATAACTGTGGTTGCCAAGCTCCCAGCTCCTGGTACATCTTAGACGTTTGATAAGGGAGGATTTTCTCTTTCGGCTCAGAGCCCTAGTTTGCTCGTCTGCATGGTGGGCATGGCGCTTCTACCAACCTCGTGTTCTCATTGTGAAAATTATATGAGACAAAGCAGACAAAGTCCTTGGGAGGGGGACCACCTGGCAGGTGGCAGTAAGTGGTGAGTGAACGATACTCTCCAGCTCAGCTGCCCCTCCTTACAGAGGTTGGTCACAGATCTAGAACCTTCCACTTTCTGCCTCAGGTGATAGAGCACAGCACACTCTGGAACCCAGCTGTCTGAAGCCACAGGCTGGTTCCACATCTAACAAGATTTTTGGCCTTGGCCAAGCTGCTTAATTTCCCTATTTCTTTATTTCCATATTTATAAAATGAAGACAGTAACAGCCTCTCACGTACACAGCTACTGTGAGGATCCAGTGAGATAAAAAGGGGGACGCTCTTGAGTTTATCTAAGTCCTCAGTCGATGGCCGCTCTCTTACAATTATTAGCGGCAGCATCACGAGTAATGGTAGCGGCGCCAGCAGTCCCGTCCGGACTGTCCTTGATTCCATGGTGGGGAGGAGCCCGCGTCCGAGCTGGAGGCAGGGGGAGACCCGCAGAGGACAGGCCCCAGGGTCCTACCCTGGTCAAGACCCCACCCAGATCACCTCTCCCACCCCGGGTGGAAGACCCAGTTCCGCCAACACTCCAGGCCCAGGGAGCCATCATCTCCTGGGACCCTGCCACCACTCCTGGCACCACCTGCATTCTTAGAGAGGAAGTGCTCCCAGAGACCTGAAATCCGTACGGAGACTTATAGAGACTTTGCTGATACAATTTACTTGCACAGTGACTGTGTTTCCATCACCTTTAAGTGGGCATCTGTTTTAAAGTCCAGCTCTATCTTAACCAAGCCACCACAGCTTGCTATTTAAGGAGCCCCCAGGAGGTGCCGGTGGGATGTGTGCATTTTGCAGAGTCCTCTTCTCAGAGGACAGTTCTGATCTTTGTCCCTGTTCAACCGCCATCAACTCTTTGCCTCAATATATAACTTTAGTTCAGAGCTAAGACTGTAGGTCGCTTGGCCCACTGCTCTCACTTCACAGGAGACTGAGGCCTAGGGAGACTCATTCAAGAGCACACAGCATGCTGATATGATATTGATCAGCCCTGACCTCCTAGATGCCTGTGGGCATCCCAGGAAGGGTCCTGGGACTCCCCTACCTGGAAGAAGAATGCAGAGCCCTGATGCAGCCCCGAGGTCTCTGGGCTGAGCAGGGGATGTGAGATGACCTAGCCTTTGGGCCCTGAGTCTGCTTTCTCTTCCAGGGCGGCTCCGCACTCTCCCCTGCCGTGGTCATCAGGCCCGAGAGGGCTCGGCAGCAGGCAGCTGCTTTGGCGAAGGAGGTTGGCTGCCCCACCTCGTCTGTCCAAGAAATGGTGTCCTGCCTCCGCCGGGAGCCTGCCGACATCCTCAATGATGCCCAGACCAAGGTAGGCACTTGTGTGCAAGTTGGGGAGGGACGTTCTTTGATCTTTTACAGATGGAAACCAGGCCTAGAAAGGAGACAGGACCCATCCAAGGCCACACAGTAGGTTGGTGACCAGCTGGAACTGAATGCCTATTCCCTGAGCCCCCGTGCCGTGTGTGGGCCGCAGTACGTAATGGACCAAGCACGGGTCCTGAGGGTCGACAGATCTCTCTGCGCATCAGATTTTATCTGTACAATGGGGATAATATGGGAGGCTTATAGAGTAGGAGAAGAAAATGCAGTGACAATACTTAAAGGGTCTTGCCTCTGCCGGGACTGGGGTGGCACCCAGTCAAGTCACAGTGATGTGTACTGAGTGCTACAGGCGTGGCTACAGCGGAGTGAGGCCACCATGCCCCCTTAGATAGGACAGCCATGTGCTTCTTCTCTAGCCTGTAGAGATCCTGCTCACAGCCCCCAGTCTCTCTGGCCCGCCCTGATATTAACAAAGGGGACTCCAGCAAGAATAACTTGTCATCTGAGCTGAAGCTTTAATCCCTTCGGCAATGAGCCTGGACCCACAGACCTGGAGTGGGTCTTATCCTCAGCTCCTCCAAACATGGGCTAATCGGATCGTGGCCAGAGCTGATGGATTTCCCTGTCATATCCTGCCTTTAGCTACTACCCCCTCCTCGATCAATACCTCTTGCTTCACGCGCACAACTATAGGCTCAGGCTTACCCGTTCCTCCCGCTGGATCTGTTGTCACCTTGGTGGGAGGATCCGGGATGCTCTCCTAGGGACCACCACTGCTCAGAGCAAGACTCACCTTCCTGGCCCTGGCACTGTCACCTGGTGTCCTACCTGCCTGTTGTTCTGGCCACATTGCTCTTATTTCCCAAAAGAGCCCTGGATGAATAACCAGCATTGGTGTGCATTATGGTTAAGACCTGATTAAACGAAGCAATGCAACTGATTATTCCAGTACCATTTTTTAAAAGGATAAAGTCCATATACATCATGATACCCCTTTGTACCCAATGCAGCTCCTGGCCGTGAGCGGCCCCTTCCACTACTGGGGTCCTGTGGTCGATGGCCAGTACCTCCGAGAGGCTCCAGCCAGAGCGCTGCAGAGGTCTCCACGGGCGAAGGTGGACCTGCTCATTGGGAGTTCTCAGGACGATGGGCTCATCAACAGAGCCAAGGCCATGAAGGTAGGCAGAGAAGGCCCCAAGGGCCCCTCTGGGGTGTGGCCCAGTGACTCTGGACCTAAGTCTGACCTTGGTCAAGAGTAAAATCAACTTACAATCGCTGAAAAACCACATATGTAAAGACTATAAGGAGTTTGGGAGGTGGGGGAGGGGGGTTCAAAAATAAGACACCTGCCAAGTTGTGAGCAACACAGACGCATCCACAAATTACACCTGTAAATGAATCACCGTGGGAAACTGTGAGCAGGGCTGACCCAGCAGCTCTGTAGCTTTAGGTTGCCAGGCCGTGGGTACCCCTGCTCCACGAAGGGTGCTTGGTGCATGGAGGCTGGGAGAAGGAGAGGGGAGGGGATGAAGGGAGTCCTGGCAGGGAAACCCAAACACCAGCCTTCCAAGCTTCTGAACTTTAGAGCTTCCAAGCCGTCCCAGGAAAGTGTGGCCATGCACAGGGCAAGAGCAGCTTTTTGTGGCTTGTTGGAGACACAGCAAAGTGCGAGACTTGTGAGGTCATTTATCTGCCTGAGCAGACACTTCCTGCCATCACTCCTCCCCAGGATTCGGCCACCCGGGAAGATGTAGAGCACACTCTCCCCTGCCCTCCACCCCCACCCCTCTTTGTCAAGCTACTTCTGATGGGCCTTCTAGGTTGTCAACCTGGGATGGTGGTCCCAGTGCATGACACACAGTGAGGACACACACGCTGAATGTGGGGCTCAGTCTGGCTCTATTGAATATAAGACAGTATCCTTGGAATTAATAACAACAAAAAAGAATCATTAATGCAACCGAACAGGATCTCGCATCCTTTAGATTACACTATTTCCTTGGGTAATCTACCTCACTTAGGGGAATCTATCTTACAGCAATAAAAGCACCACTTTGACGTGAGATATATACGAGGGTATCAATCACAGTGTTAATTATTGTGGCAAAACATTGGAAGCAACTCAAACGCTCATAAACAGGGAAATGGTTGACTAAAAGAAGACACACACAAACTATTGAATATGATGCAGATGGTAAAAGAATGAACCAGATACATCTCTCCTGTCTTGAGGATGCCTGTGATATGTTGTTAAATGGAAAACAAAAAATCAGAATGCAGAGGAGTATACAATTAAGGTGGCATTCATATATTTAAAAAACAACCAGTGTATATCTGTAAATATGTAAATGTGTATAATAGTATATATTTCAGTGTGAAAGGATAGTGCTGTAGAAAGATACACAGCTCACGTGGGCTGTGTTAATATAGGCTATCCCAGGAGGCGTGGCAGTGTGAAAAAGAATGCAGTGAATTTGATACTACTAACATTACTCATATACACATGGACATATCACATATAACATATACGCACACGTGTGTGTTTGTATGTATATGTGTACATAGAGAGCGTTGTGTTGCCTCTGTGTGTGTGTGTGTGTGTTTTGGGGGTGGCACCGTAAAGTGGGGCTTAGTCACTGTCAGCTTCCATCTGGTTGACTCACAGCCGTGGAGAAGGACCTTTTGTCCCCAATCCGTCTCCGCGTTTTTCTGCTGAGCACCCACGTGTGACTCAGTCCTTTATTTCAAGGGGCTGCAGCTTGATTACGGAACCAGACTGACACACAGGAAACACTGAAACCAGCCCGCTCTCCACCACTAGCCCTGGGTTTTTCTTCTCTGAAGTAGTGGGTCTTCAAATGACTTTTGAACAAGCCCCATCATCAGTTAAAAAATAGTAAGCATAGTTATTTGAGTATAAATTTATACGTGCATACTCTTATACTAATTGTTATAAAAGATTCACAAAAACCAAAAATTATAAAGCAGGAGAAAGAAATACATGTCCTTACATTTGTGCTGCCTGCTCTACGTGCTCATCGCAGGAGATGATGCCCTACGGCATGGGCAGGATGGAAAGACATGGACATCGGCCCTGGACCCTCTTCCATGCAATACCTCATTCACATTGGCCAGCAGGGGAAGATGTAAGATCTTTGAGCAGAAGATACTATACCCTCACAGCCCTGATTCTTTGGACCCTGTGCTGAAAATGCACCCCAGCCATCTCTGACCTTAGAGACAGAGGAAGAACTACATCCCCGGGAGCCTGAGGACCTTGCTACACGGGTTGGGGGAAGCGGGCCCCGGCAGCAAGTTTCCATACTCCTCCCAGCCCCGTGGAAAAGCCATCCATCAGGACTAGGGGGAGGGGAGGTTTCATCAGAGGACTTGTTGCTGGGGTTGACCACAGGGCAGCTCAGGTTTATATTTTCGGGGGATGCCTGCCCATTGTAAGAGAATGTCTGTGGTTGCCTTGGTCTTTCCTGGTCCTCTCCCAGCAGCATCTTGGAAATTTCCCAACTCTGTCCTGAATTTCTGAGCCCCTCCAGCAGGGAGCCCGCATCCAGAGGACTGGGAGTCCTCCTCAACAATGCATCGAGTGTCCCTCAGAGGCTTTCAAGGAGATGTTACCTTGGTCCACTGGCAAAGAAAAGTGGTGTCTGCTGACAGGAGCTCACTGCCCCTACCAGGAGATGGGTAGGAGGGTATGGCCTCAAGTCCAGGTGCCAGAATAGGGAAGCAGCTGGGAGGGCAGGGTGGAACAGCGCCCAGCCCTGTTCCACAGCTCGTAGGCTGGGCAGTGCTCCCTCAGCCCCTTCATTCTAGGTTAGACTGTTCCTCTCTTCCCTTCTCAATTTATTCCCCTGTGAGCAGGTGCTAGTGCAGCCATTGGGCGGTTCTCGTGAGCTGCGTCCTGCCGGGAACCCAGCCAGGGGCTGACTGCTGTGGAGAATTGGGAGGAGAAGGGATGCAGTAACAGTCGGGTTAGAGGCTAGGTCCACACTCGCAGTGCCGTCACATGGCAGCCTCTCCTGAACGTGTATCTCCAGCCCAACTCTATACCTCCCGCCCGGGCTTCTCCCTTGGACTCTAGACTGGCTTGGCCCATGGTCTACTTGACGTCTCCAGCCCAACTCCATACCTCTCGCCCGGGCTTTTCCCTTGAACTCTAGACTGGCTCGGCCCATGGTCTACTTGACGTCTTCACTTCGATGTCTCATCGCTTCTCACTCTTAACATGGCCAAAAAGAACTGCCGATTCCACTTATACCCCCGCCCCAACCAGCTTGTCCTCTGGCTGTCTTCACCATCTCAATAAAGAGCACCCCAGGCTCCACACCTCCCTCTCCGCCTGCCAGCATTCCATCGGCACATCTGGTTGGCGCTGTCTTCAAAATGTTTCCAACCGCCTCCTCCCACCTCTTTTGCCGTCCCCCAGATCCAGGCCATCATCTTTCCCCGGGGTTTTTACAATGGCCCCCAACCATCTCCCTGCTTCTGGCTTTGCCCCCTTAGATCCGTGAGAACCGCAGCGGCTGGACTACTCCCTTTGTGGTGTAAGTCAGATTGCGTCACCCCTGTACTCAGCGGCCTCCAGTGGCCTGAGCTCCCACAGAGGAAGAGCCACAGTCCTTAGTGCCCACTGTCTGATATGGGCCCTGATTGCTGTCTGACCTCATCTCCTGCTGCACCGCTCCCCCCGCCACCCAGCTGCTCACTGTGCTTCCGCCCAACTGGTCCCCATGGTGTTCCTCAAATCCGCCGCGCACACTCCCACCTTAGGGTCTTGGCACGTTCTGTTCCCCCTTCTAGAATGTTCTTCTCCAGGTAACTCACTGCCTCCCTTCCTTCAGGGTCTGCTTCTTCAGAGAGAACTTGCTGGACCACTCTGGTGGGAAGGGCAGCCACACGCCCACCGTCCTCTCTCCCCCTTATCCTGCTCCGCATCCTCAGCACCCGTACCCCTTGACAGGGTATATATTTGTTTATTACATTTCTTCCTCTACTAGACTGTGAGCCCCGAGACTTTATTTTGCTTTCTGCTATATCTCGGTGCCTACAAAAGTGTCTGGTACACAGTAAGTGGTCAGTGAATCTTTATCGATTGAAAGAATGAAATTATGGATCTGATCTAGGAGTCCTCAAGGAAATCATTCATCCCCAAATGACCCTCTGCACCAGGGATTATCACTCATTTTCAGACGGGACCACAGTTCAGAGAGAAGCCAGAATTCAAATCCAGGCCTGTCCAACTCCAAAGGCAGGCACCCACTTTCTATCCCAGCCCTCTGGGAAGAGCCAGGCCTTCCCTCCACGAGCTTGCCATCCACCAATGACAGCGTGCTATCACCACCAATGTGCGTACATGGCCATGGCCGCAGACCCAGCTGGCATCAAGGCCACTCGGTGCAAAGGGCTTTGCAGTTCCACCCACATTCTACTCTTATCTCAGCCATAATGCTATGAGCGCCATACTCACGAACCAACATTTAACACCATTGTACTGAGGAAGAAACAGATTTCGAGAGGTTTAATGATTGTCCCAAGGTCACCTCACTAGTCATTTGCAAAACCAAGTCTCCACTGCAGGTCCTCTGGCTCCAACTGGGGGAGCTTCAGGCGCTAAACTCTAGGACGGGGATGGAAATGCAGTAGCAACATCTACAACACCTGGCAGCCAGGTCACAGCCCCGAGGAAGCCTCAGAACTGCGGAGCAGTGTGGACAGAGCTGCCGCAGAGCAGTGTGGACACCCTAGTGGGAACCGAGCTACCAGCTGCCCTCTGGACGTGGTATTGAAGTTTCTTTTCGATTTCAAAACATCCTGCTCACTCATGTGCCCCGGGTTACTTTCCCTTCCTCAGCCTGCCCGTGACCTGCATTCAGCATTGGGTTGTGGGTTTCTCCATTACCCCCAGAAGGCTCTATAGCCCCTGAGTCCAGCTGCCATTAGCCAAGGAGAACCCCAAGATGACACATTCCAGAGGGGCCTCCATCCCAGCAATTCCTTCTCCCGAATTCTCTGTCCATCCACACGGGCCCAGCCCTTCCCACCCTGTCTGTGCGGAGAAGCAGGACACACCAACCATAGAACATCCCCACCTCCGCTTAGAACAGGGTCTCAGGCATGTCTTCCCAACACGGAGACCTGTTCGTTGAGCCATGCGACACTTCACAAAGTCACTCACTAAGTACCAGACGCTGTGCTAGGTGTTCGGGGCAGAAACACAAACTGAATTCCTGCCCTCAGGGAGCTCACAGTCAAGTAACAAAATAGAAAATAGGCAAAAGTAAATAACTAAAATGCAGTTTGATACACACTCTTTGGAGAGAGGGACGTCCTTCTGCAGGACCTCAGGCAGTTGGGGAAGAGGGGGCCGCTGGACGCACAGTGGCACTGCCAGCAGGAGTGACCCGGTGACGAAGGAACTGACCAGGACCCCGGCCTCCCAGCTGTCTGTCCACAGAGCGGGGACAGTGTCCTGGGTGTCCATGGGTTGTAATCAGGAGTATCTGAGTTCTCCAGAGTCTGAGCCTCAGTTTCCCTGTCTGTAAAATCGGGAGATTATGAGTCCATATCCTCATAAAGATGTTGGAAGAAATCATACATGCAGCATGTCCGGCAAGTAGCACATGCTCAGTAAATATTCGTTTTTCACTTAATTCTTTGCCTGTACCATTATGACCAGTAGCCAAAGCTATTGTCCCCAACCCAGAGAATTATCCCGAGAAAGAAAGAATACAAAGGGCGTGCAATCACTGCATCGCCTCGCCTGACCTGAGCCAATTTTCCAAATCGTGGCAGCTGCACATGCGTGCTTCCTCCTCCTGCCACCCCTGTATCAGTACCATCCATAGCCCAACCTGCAAACACACACCATCCAGCTTCCCGGGGGGACTCACAGGACGGGTACATGTCCCTCCCACCCTAAGTGAGCCCCTGGACTCACCTGTCTGTCGCTTCCGCAGAGACCCAGTAAATTCCTGGAGCCCAAAGAGGGTGGGTAGGGCTTCCAGCAAGTCCATGTGAAGACCCTCACCCACCTACCACCCCAGTCCAGCTACAGCCCACCCAAGGAGCCTTAATGACACCAGCGAAGTTGACCACATACCCGTGGAGCATCAGCGCTGCCTGAGATGCCTGGAAAGGCTCTGTTCACAGAGACTGATCTTATTTTCTGAAGTAGCAGCTTTCTGTTGAAATTCTTCATCAGTTGCCGTGGTGGGGATTTTTCCCTCTCTTCTCTCTCTCTCTCTCTCCCTAACTGGTGAAATTGACAGTCTGCCTACATTAACTGGGCATTAATTTGCATGATCAAAAGCAGATTTGTTCCAAGAGGCAATGCTCTGCCTTCCCTTCCAAAGCACAAGCGTCTCCAAGGAAGGCAAGAAAAATCAGAATCGGCGCCGCTGCCACCGTGGTGCCCCTGAGCTTGGCCAGGAGTTGGCCTCGTCCAGGAGCAGGTGGGGTGGGGGCCCTGTGAGGAGCAGGGAGGGGGCGGGCAGCCCATCTGAGAGTTGGAAAGTGGCACCTGGCAGCCCCAGGAGCTGGCATGAGCCCCAGCCTGGGAAAATCAAGCCTTTTGGTGACAGATTATAGCAGAGGAGCGTGCAGGAGTCCCAGGGAGTGCATGGATTTCCTGCGGAGAGGGGCTGCCACACTGAATTCCCCAGCTCTCTTGGGTGCGGAGGTGCCAGGGTCTGAACTCTGAGCAACCTGGGGCCCATGAAGAGCCCAGGACCTGCAATCAGAAAAATGGGTCTCATTTCCTTGCTTTAGCCATTCAATTCAGACAGGTTGCTTAGCCAGTCTGAGCTGCCGTCTCTTTAGCCTTTGAATGGGCACAGGGTGACCAGCCCTGAGAGGACTTCCAGGAGAAGGAGACAGCGCCCAGTCCCCAGAAACTGCGCTGGGACCTTTCCATGCTGGCTCTGTAACCACCTGGCCCTCAGAGTTGTTACTCACACATGTGGCCTCACCTGAGTGTCCCCTGGCCCTGCCGTGTGGGAATTTCATTCTCAGTGCAGAGAAAGCCAGGGATCAGCGGGGTTGACTCGTCCCCCTAAAACAGTAAAAATATTTTCTGAACGTGCAGGTAAAAGATGAATGTAGGCTGGGTTCATTATTATATACCCATTATCATCTTTATTTTTTCTTCTGATTTCAAATTAAAAGGAATATTTTATCGTGTGACCCTGCAGTGATGATGGGGCCTGGACACCGGGCCTGCTGGATGATGGAGAAGGTGGCCCTTTGTCCCGGCACATCCACACTCAGTGGTCAAGGCAGGAGCGGTCCTGTGTTGATTCACACACGCAGCTCATTAAGGGCTCTCCTCCAGGCTCGGGGGAAAGTTGTAACCTGAGCAGATAAGGGTCCCAGCTCGTGGAGTTTATGTTCCAGGGAGAGGACACAGAGAGTGAGTGATATGTACGAAGAGAAAGTAAGAATTGCAGCTCTTGAAGAGTGCTCTGATGAAAACTGTAATGGTAAGAGGAGGGGAGCTTATGCAACGGGGGAAAGCACTTTAGCAGGGAGGTCAGAGAGGCGGCTTCTGGTCCTGAGTGATGAGAAGCACCAGCTGTGAGGGGAGCTAGGTGAGGAGCTAGTGCAAAGGCCCTGAGGCAGCGCTGGTCAGGGGGACACAGAAGGCCCGGTGCTGGGAAACCCAGTGGGTGATGGAGGGAGCGGTGGGAGAGGAAGGTGGACATATTGGAGGCACCTGTTAGGCCATCAGAAAAGTGACTTTATTCTACTTGCTGGGGACAGTTTTCAGAAAGTTTTAAGCTAGAGAATGATCATACTGATTCATCTTTTTGAAGAGCATTCTGGCAACTCTATGGAAAAATGACTATGGAAAGGTAACAAAGGAATTAGAGACCAGACCGAGGTCCATTGCGAGGTCCAGGGAGCGAGCTGGCATCTTAAATTAGGGTTAAAGACGTGTTAATGGTGAGAAATGCCCAGATTTGGGATGTATCTTGGATCAGCAGTTGGCTAGATGAGTTGGGAGTTCAGGAGAGAGTTCAGAGCTATAGACACAGATTTGGAAGAAAACCAGGAAAATCTGATGTCACAGAAAGCCAAAAAAAGAAAGTTTTTCTGACAGGAAGGTGAGGTCAAGTGTACAACGTCATTGGAAGTGGTGTGAGATGAGGGCAGAGATCTGACCCTTGGACATGACAGGATGTAGGTCCTGGGCGCCCTTGATGAGGCCCATTTCAAGTGGAGTGAGGGGAAGCTTGGATGATCAGAGTAGGCTGAGGGGAGAGTGAGGAAGTGGCCATGTGCTTCCCAAACTCGCCCTCTCTCCACTGCACCTCCGTCTCCGCTGGCCACCAACCCTTGGCCAGGTTTCACAACCCCTTCATTCACTGACGAGTTACCTCCCGACGCTACCAGGCTGTTCCATGGCAAGATCTGTGTCATGTTCATTTCAAGTCCACAGCTGCTGGCCAGCAATGGGTCTTCAATTATGCCCATTAAATGACGGAGCGTTTGTGTCTCCAGCTACCTCAGAGTTCTGGAGAATTCCGGGCACATGTCTTCATTCATGCATCCTTTTGGGGTTCACCTGATGGCCTTTGGAGATGCTGCGCTGGGTCTCCTTCTTCTCAAACTTACATCATAATCATTTTGCATCACATCAAGAGCAATCAATGTATGAAAGTGAATTAAATATCTTCTGTGTACAAAGCACTCCTCCTCCAGTCCTCACTCCCCACAGAAGTGTCCGTGTTTCTGCCCCAGGATGGGAAGGAGGTGAGGAGGGAAAGAGCCCAGATGGGGCAGTAGGAGTGAACAGAAGGGGTTAAGACGTCCTCAGGGGGAGAATCAACAGCATTCGGGTACCACAGAGCTCGGGGAAGATGGGAAAGTGAGAAGAGTCGGGAGACATCTCTTTTCTAATCACGTCACTGGGTACTGGTCTTCGTCTCTGAGGTTAGGAAAATAGGAGGGGAAGAAGGTTCTGGAGGTGAGGAAGCACACATAGGCTGGAGAGAGATTTAGGAATCGTCAACTTAGAGTTCCTCGTTGAAACAAAGGGAGGAAATGGTACCACCTCATGAGCATGCGTGGACAGGAGGGGATGAGAAGGCGCAGGAGTGGCAGCTGGGGGCCTCAGCAATTAAAAGTGAGCAAGACAGCAGGGTTGCGGGGGAGGTTCAGAAACGAGTCCGAGATGGAGAATTTTATGGAAAAGGATTTGGGGAGGGTCATGGAGTCCAGGCGAGAAGGAGCCCCCAGCTGGGACGCCATGCCGTGCCTGCCGAAGTCAGCGCTGACTGTCTGCGACTTTGGCGAGCGTGGAGGTGCTGGAGGGGAGACGCCAGTAGCTGTGGGGTGAGGGGTGAGTTCCCTGGGCGGGCAATACCAAGATGGACAGAAAGACACATTGGGGAGTTTCGTTCTGGGTGGGGGTGGGCGTCATGGATTGCCCCACATCAAAGTTTCTAAGAGAAGGGACGATTTGCCCAGTGACGTCACGGAAGAAGCAGAGGGGAGGGCCCCCAGAGCTCTGGACAGCGAGGCATCAGCCTCAGAGCGGAGAAGGGAGGGTCCCTTGGTCCAAGAAGAGGGAGGGGATTCAGGAAGAGCCTCTGGATGGGCGTGTCCTTGAGAACAGGGGATGGTGCGGGAGTGTGGAGAGCTCTGAGGATCACCTTGGGGTTTTTAGCAGCCTCATGGGGTCCACGTGGCAGGAGAGAGGCAGTAAGAAGCAATGGCTCCTGGGCTCCCTCCTGGGGCCCTGCCAGCCCGCACCCAACACCCACCTCCCGGCAGTCTCGGCTCCACTGCCCAATGTACCCTGAATGCCCGGCGCTGCTCCTGGCACGTGCGGCGTTATTAGAGAAATGTGTTGACTGAATATCGACTTGAAGATAAAGACCCAGCAGCCACGTGGTTGTCATCGTGTCTCTCCAACTTGGGGCGAACATAAGGGCACTTATTTTTAGTAAGTTATTAACCGGGGGAAGAGAGAAGTAATAGTTACTGTCACCCATCTGACAATAATTCATTTTCATTCAAACATCAGCCCCAGGCACAGAGAGGGGTGTTCACTGAACCAACTTATCGACCAGCAATGAATCTTCTGAGGCCGCGCACAGAGCCAGGTCTGAACCCTGTGCTCAGTCCTCCAGGCCACAGACATTCAAGGTGACTGTGGACCCTTCCGCAGTCTCTCAATGTTTCCCAGGGCTCTAATTTTCTGTGGGATGTATTAAGGGCAGTCCTTTAAAACCACGTACCATGGACGTGCCAATTCCTGATGGCCCCTCATGAGCCCAGGCCCAGCAAGCCCACCTCTGAGGCGGGTCCCGCCCATAATTATAGCTTGTGGCCTCGACCCTGGCTGGGAAGTCACGTAGTGGCCGCGCTCCCTCCCGCTGCCTCTCTAATTAAACCAGCAATAGCATCTGTGCTTCTGTCCTCGCCAGGAAGGAAGAGACCTGGGTCTTGCTGAAATCAGGCCTCTTCGAATCCTCACGTGCCCCCGGGGGCTCAGGTCCACACTCCAGCCGTTTCTGCAGAATAGTGACTGCAGACACATCCACGCCCTGGCTCATCTCAGCGGCTCAGATCCCCTTAGAAGGTGAAATGAACCACAGTCTCTTGGAAGCAGGAATTGGGCCCACCCCTCTAGCATTCTAGCTGTGGAATTGTTCAGATTGTTCGAGGCACTTCTAGCAAGGCCCAGGGCTTGGTGCCCTGCTGCTCCTAAAAGCTGCCTCCTCATGGAAAGAGTTTCCACAGCATCCATGAAGGAGGCTTTATCCTTTGGGTGAGGTCAATCATTTTCTAGCCGGGATACGAAAGAGGAGATCCAAGGGTTTGGACCCACAGCCAGTGGGAGCATCATGGATCAGGCCTGGCTCTAAAGCCTGGGCTCCCCTGGGCCCACTGAGCTGGCAACAAGGTTGAGTCTGCAGACATCTAGCAGCAGACATCATGCTAACAGTGTGCAGGTGTCATCTCATTTAACCTCAGAACAGTTTTATGAAGAGGGTAATATTATTGTGCCCATTGTGCAGAGGAGAAAACAAAGGCAGAGATGGATTCAGTAACTTGCCCAAGGTCGTGTAGCTAATACGTAGCAAAGCTGGCATCGAAGCCCAGATCTTTCCCGTCCTGGGGTTTGAACATAGGAGGTTTGACTTTGAAGTTGCGGCCTCACCTGTGTTATCCCCACGAAGGTCAGTGTCCCCTCCATCCATTTGTGCAACCTATTTCCTGAGCATGCACTAGGTGCCTGGCGCCACACTGAGCCCTGCGTGCCCCTCTGCTGCTTGGGAGTTCTGGAACTCTAGGCTATCAGTTGACAATACAGCATCTGGGGATTCAGCACAGCATCTCGAAGGCACCCAGGGGCCCCTGCCCCCACCTGGGACAGGAATAATAATTACTCACAACTATTGACCATGTGCCCAAAGCTGTGCTAAGCCTCTTATGTGCAGGTTTCATCGGAATTTGGCAGTGACTTTATGCAACTGCCCAACTCATATGGTGATTTTGCTACTTCAGTGAAATACACATGCTAAATATTTGGCAATAATTGGAGTTATATGAATGGGGACTAATATAATTTTTGTGCTAAAGTACTCCAAAAACTCGGTAAAGGACAGAGACTAACATAACGAAGGTTTCCCCCTAAACTATTAGTAGGTTGTGAAGTCAAATAGATTTCAGGCAGGCATTTTTGAACAGGCCAGATTAGACTAGACTAAAATAGAATGGAAACTATCGGGTATGTCACATGTGTTAACAGCAGTGAGTGAGAGTGTTATCCATGAACACTACTGTAGGCCTACTATAAGTGTGAGAGTGTGAGTGTGTGAATTCCACATGTATAAAATATCTTTTTTATTATAGATCATGGTCAGAAATATTTGATATAACAAACACTGATAAAATAAACACATTGCTATTCAGATTTAACAGATATTAATATTTTGCCATGTTCGCTTCAGATCTTTTTCCAAGAAATAACCCATTATAGATGGAAATCAAATGAAGCCCTCTTTGCACCCTCCTACCTGTCTCCTTCCCTCATCTCTCCTGAAGCTGGTGTGTGGCCACCAGCAGACGTGCCTCTGATCAGTGATTCCACCCACTGGTCCAGCCTCTTGGTGAGCCACGCTGAAGGCAGCCTACCCCAGGACCCCAGGATAGGCTGGAAGAGTGTCTCAGACAGAGGGGGTCACTTACTTATCATACCCACGCCTTGAATTCCAATCACAGGTCCTGGGTGCTTGGGAATGTTTAGAAAAACAATTCAAACATGTCAGGATGTCCTAATAAGCACATGTCAATGTTGACATAAGAGCCTAGAAATATGTAAGCACACATCCTAGGACCATGCAAAGGCTGAGCGGCCTGGACCTCACACATGGGAGCTGCATCTCTGACAGTCCCTCCGCCCCTTGTCTTCAGAAATGAGGAAACTGAATCCAAGGGGGAGGACGTGGTCCTCCCCAGACTCTCCCAGGCAGACAGGATAAGAAAGGAAGGAAGGAAGAAAGAGGAAGAAGAAAAATACCACATGATTTCACTTATGTGGGAAACAAACAAATGAACAAACCAAACCCAGCAAAAATAAACAAGTAGATACAGAGGACAGAGTAGTGGTGACCAGAGGGGGAGGGTGGGGAGAGGGCAAAATGGGTAAAAGGGATTCACTTCAGTTTCATTTACTGGCTCAGGTGTATGTGATGGGTGGAAACTAAACCTTTGGTGCTGGGCACGCTGCAGGGTACCCAGAAATAGAATGTTGTACACATCAAACTTAATGTTATAAACCAATGTTACCTCAATTAAAAATAAAATTTAAAAAGAAGAGAGAAAAAAGAGAGTGAGGAAGGAAGAAAAAGAAGAAAGGGAGGGAGGGAGGAGGGAGTGAGAGAGTTATTGCCATCTGGACACGCATCCCCAGAGAGCTCCCTGCTCTCGCTGCCCATCCTCTGTGAAATAGCCCTGCCCTATCCCTTCACCCTGCTCCATTTCTCTTCATAGCACCTGTCCTGGATGAACTGCACAGCTCTTTGCTTATTTTTCCATCTCCGCCCACTAGAACGTGAGGCCCACGAGAGCAGGGAGCTTCATCAGCACGTTCACAGCTGTTTCCCAGGCCTGGCAAGCAGCTGGCCCTGGACCAAGAAAGTGTTTATCAGTAGAAGCGGGTACAGACAGCATCCCTACGTTGAATGCTTGAGTCAGTGAATGTACCTGGAGTTAGCTCTCCTAACAAATCCAGGTGACAAGCTGGCTGAGAGAGTCAAGTGTGGGAGCACGCGTGAGACCTGTGGTCAGCCTGCAACAAAGGCTTGCGTTCAGTGAGCACTTACTAAGCGCCAGGCACCATTTTCAGTGCTTCACATGGATGAACCCTTTTAATCCTCACCGCCACCAGGCCTGCGGGGGGTGGTCCACTGTGTCTATTTTCAGGCGGGGAGAGGAAGGCACAGAGGGGTCCAGTGGCTTGTTTAAGGTCACACAGCTGGAAGGAGGCAGGGCTGGGATTCACACCCAGACAGTCTGGGTCCAGGGCCAAGCAGTTCATGCCATCTTCCACTGCCTCCCGGAGAGAAAATTCTAGACCAAGGGTTTGAGCGATGCTACTCTGGCCTTTCAGAACCCGACTGAGGAATTTACATAACTCTTTTTTTTTTTTTTAAAGCAATTTGAGGAAAGTCAGGGCAGGACCAGTAGCAAGACAGCCTTTTACCAGGCGCTGCAAAATTCCCTGGGCGGCGAGGCAGCGGACGCCAGCGTGCAGGCTGCTGCAACGTGGTACTACTCCCTGGAGCACGACACTGACGACTACGCCTCCTTCTCCCGCGCCCTGGAGGCGGCCACGCGGTGAGTGGCCTGGGCGAGAGGTCCTGCCTCTGCGCGGCCCTGGGGATGCTCGGATCACCCGGGAGAACCGGGTCTGGGTGCTGGCGCTTCATCTGTGTTCTTCATTCAGTCTACAGCGCGGGCTGCCTGCCCACCATTGGGAGACACGAGGGGTGACCCACCCCTCTCCTCCGTGGTGCTCGCACCATCAGAGGGCGCCTGCTGTATAGGACCTGCCCCAAGAAGCTACGCTCAGCTGGGTGTTGATGGAGAGCCTGCAGGGTCGGGGTGGGGGGGAGGGGCAGTCCAGCAGAGAGGACCCCACGTCCTCCAGCCCAGCGGCCTGGACCCCCACCGCCCTTGAGGAGCACTCCAAGGGCAACTAGAGCCAGGCCTCAGAAGCATCAGTATTTTTCAAGGCTCCCCCAGGTGACTCTGCTGTGTGGCCAGAGTTCACCTTGCAAAGGAAACAGAGGCCTAGACAAGGGAAGATTTGTGCCTGATGTCACACCCAGAACAGGAGCCCCAGGGCCCCTGAGGCCGTGCCTCCCCTTCCCAGGCGTGCTGTGTCTGCGCTCACTCTTTATGTGTCTTATTGCTCAAGTTCATTGCTTCAGGCTTCCTTCCCTGGGGAAGTCTGCCCAGGTCCCCCACCCCAAGAGCAGTTAATGGGTGCCCCCCACCCATCGCAGGCTCTGCCGTCCCCAGACCATCCCTCTCTCTCATCACAGTCAAGAAATAGCCAGGGTCCCAGTTCTTTCTGCCTGCTGAGCCCCCTGGGATGAGACCACAGTGGGGACTCCTGCTCTTGTGTCACCTTTGAGCCCCTCACAGGCCACTTGACATGTCCTGTTTCCCTGGCAGGGCCCCCTCCAAAAGGGGAGAACGTGGTCGGGAGGTTTCCGCATCCTGCAACATTTTTCCTGTTCTCAGCGACGTCCACTCAGGCCCTCGTTCTTTGTCCCTGGGGTCAGAGCCAGTGTCAAGGCTCAGAAACCTCTGCTGAACTTGACTGTGTTGGGAGGAGATGGACTGGAGGGTGCTGAGACCCACTGCCCTGCTTGGTCTCTCCACCCAAGAGTCTGTGGTTTCCAATCAGAGGGTCACTAGCTCAGAATAAAACTTTGTACCACCCCCTGGGATCTTGGGGACCAGGAAGGCTCTAATTTTCCCTCTAGCAGAGAGCTCAGCTTTGAACCAAATAGCCAACAACTATTTCTGGAGGCCCAGCCCCAGACTGGACCCTAAGAGTTCACAGATGTGCAAGTCCTGGGCCCTGAGAGGCTCACAGCCGAGTTGGAACTGGCTCACGTCCATGTTGTAGAAAGAGCTCAGGGCTAGAGTTCAGAAACCTATGTTCATTCTTGTCCCAGCTTTGCCTGTAACTGTCTTTGAGGACAATCTGTAAACGGGGGTAAGCGCAGAGGTCTGAGGGAGGGCAGGTAACCAAGGAAGGCTTCACTGAGGAGGCGGAGCCTGGTGCTCCCTTAGGCCAGGCCCTCCTTCCGTCCTGGCCACACTGAGGCAGCAGCCTCCACAGGCCTCCCTGCCTCCAGTCTCCTCAGCAATGCCTGTCCACAGCACCACCAGGGTAGAACTCTATGTAGGTCTACTCCCACCCTGTCCTGCCCACCGCTCCTCAGGGGCCCATGAGGGGAAGAGGGCTGCTTTCATCTGCCCTTCCAGACCCTCCCTGCCAGCCCCACTCTCTCTCAGAGCCTTTCCTGTAAACCCTGGAGATGCTGGTCTCAGTCTCCAGAGCAGGGGTGAGCAGCCCTCCTCAGTGATGGACTTTCATGGGTGTTATCAGCATCTCTGCAGGGTCGGCCTCGTGGGCCCCAGCTCTCAGCTGAGGATACAGAGCGTCAAGGAGACGCAGGGATGCTGAGTGGGATTCAGAGCCCAGTGGACCCAAGGCGGACCAAGGTCAGCCTGATTCTAGCCATGCCTGCCTGCCTCCTGGGCACACAGCCTGTGCTCGACCACACACAGGGCCCCGCTGCTGAAGCGGGTACTTCTGAGATTTACTCACACCACCCCCAAAGGGGGAGCAGATGTGGAGCTTTGGGAATCTAAAGCAGAGCTCTCAGCCTCCTCCCTGTTGACATTTGGGGTGGATAATTTTTTGCTCTGGGGTCTGTCCTGCACATTGTAGGATGTTTCACAGCATCCCTGGCCCCTTCCCACTAGATGCGAGTAATAAACCTTCCACCCCCAGCTGTGACAACCAAAAGTGTCCCCCAGATATTGCCAAACATTCCCTGGAGGGTGGCGAGGGGTCCCAGTTGAGAGCCACTGGTCTAAACCTGTCATCCACCTGAAACATCCCTGAGGTCTCCATCTTCTTTTAAAATGTACAATTATTTTATGTTCAGTTCCATAGTATATTGTATTTATTTGACTATAAAATGTTTTGCTCTCAAGTCTTTGATAAACTGATGTCCTGAGAAGATGTTTGTCCCATGGGTCTCTTGACCCTGTGATGCGTCGTACGGACACAGGGTGTGATTGCAGCTATCCACGAAGCAGGCTGGAGTGTGTGCCCGCAGGCGGACCAGCTGGGGCAAGAGGAAAGCTGGGGGATGCGAGGAGAGGGGTGTGTCCTCTGCAGGCCTGTGCAGAGGGGCTGGTGGCCCAGGGACCCTTGGGAGAAGCCTTTACCCGGCACAGTTGTTCATAGAGCTGTGCGTAGCTAGACCCCCTCCTCTGTCCTCCTCTCACCAGGGACTACTTTATCATCTGCCCCGTGATCGACATGGCCAGCTACTGGGCAAGGAGGGCCCGAGGAAACGTCTTCATGTACCACGCTCCCAAAAGCTACGGCCGCAGCAGGTAAGGTGGCCGCGTGGCCACAATAGGCGTTGGCGCACGAGGGGAATCTGGCAGTGTTCCTGCCACCTGTGTGATCCACAGGGTAGCAGAGAGAAGAGGGCGGGACCGGCGTGCAAGTCCTAGTTCCATGACCTGGAACTTTTCTGAGTTCATCGCTTAACTTTTCTGAATCTCAGTTTTATCATCTGAAAAATGGCAGAATAGTAACTGCCACTTTCTCTCACAGCATTGTAGGGTGAGCACATGAAATAAAAGATATAGAAAGCAGCTTGGAATTGCAACATTAGCTGTTCATTAATTGACCTGGATTGGGGGAGGAGCCATCTTTATTAATCCTACCTGTTTGTGTCTCTAAAAATCGAACACTTAGCTTTACTTAAGAAAATGACTTTCCACAGTATAAAAGAGTGGGTTTTTTTTTTTTTTTTGCAACAAAAGGAGTTTTATATACCCCTCATTTGTATACCCTTCTAGCTTCCAGAATACGCCCAATGTATCTTATAATAAAATTCTCAAGTGCAGTTAAATTGTCAAAATGGAAAAGAAAAATAAGAGGTACCAGTAAGAGAAACCCATGATAAAGGAAGGAGCGACCAATGGGCCTAGAATGTGACCCTGAGTTTCCCAGAAGTCAAAGAAAAGATTAAAAAGTAAAGAAGAAACGAACAAATGTTCAGTCTTCATAGCTGCATCAGCTAAACAAAGGAAGAGAGGAGTGGTGTCAGGGGACATATTAGGTCTCAGCCAGTGGGAGGGCAAAGCGACGTGCGTCTCTGGGGCACATGATGTCCAGGGCACTGGAGGGAAGACTGTGAGGCCACATGTTCTTCTTCGTCATGACCTTATGAGTCCTGAGCCATTCACATGTGCGGGAAGGCCCCAGGTTCCCCCCGGGCTGGGCCAGGAGTGTCCTTCATAATCTGATGTGATTGCCACAAATTGCATCAGATTAACCACTTCCCACTGGAGCTCCTTTGGGAAGACCTAGGAACCACAGATAACAGAATGTCAGGGGGTCAGGTGTCCCAAGATGCTGGAGTGTGGTTGCTTCATTTCATACGAGAGAGGTGGAGCAGGGCCATCCGTCGCCCACATCCATGGTCTATTTGGGCTGCAGGCAGGTGGGGTGGAAGAAAGTCCACTTTATTTATTTATTTATTTTAGCTGCCCCACAGGCTGTGCAGGGTCTTAGTTCCCTGACCCGGAATGGGACCTGTGCCCCCTACAGTGGAAGCTCAGAGTGTTAACCACTGGACTGCCAGAGAAGTCCCAAGAAAGTCAACTTTAGAGCTGAAGGTTGAGCTCCACTACTGGCCAGCTGTGCAGCCTTGGGCAGGCTCCTTGGCCTCTCTGATGCTCAGTTTCCTCACCTACAAAATGAGGCTAATAGTTTCCTCTCACGGAGTTGGTATGAATAATATCTAGATTATAAATTATCCTACTTTAACCCATGTTATTTTGCAACAGTATCAAGGGAGGTCTTACAAACATACACATTTTCTCATGATAATTGGCATCATCCCTATAGTAGGCTGAATACTGGCCACCTGAAGACACCAGATCCTAACCCCTGGAACCTGTGATTGTGACTTTATAAGGAAAAAGGGGCTTGCAGACATGATGAAGTTAAGGATCTTGACGTGGGGAAACTATCCCAAATTATCCCAATGGGCCCTAAATGCATTCACAAATGTCCTTGTAAGAGAGAACCAGAGGGAGATTTGCTACACTTAGAAGTGGAGGAGGCAACGTGACTACTGATGCAGAGATTGGAGTGATGCACCCACAAGCCAAGACATGCTAGCACCCACCAGCGCTGGAGGAGTGAGGAACAGCTTCTTCCCTGGAGCCTCCAGAGGGGGCCTGGCCCTGCCCACAGCTGGATTTTGGCTCAGTGAAACCGATTTTGGACTCCTGGTCCCTAGAACTGTGAGACAATAAATTTCTTTTGCTGTAAGTCACCAAAGTTTGTGATAAATTGTTAGAGCAACCACAAGAAACAAACAGAGTCCCCCAGACATTCTAATTTTCCTAAACCAGCACTCATTATTTACCTGGTTTTCCCTGACAGGTTATTCAGTTTATAACACTTCACAAAACAGCCATCTTTGTGAGGTCGGTGGTGTTGAAATGACCACCTCTATTTTACAGATAAAGAGTCTGAGTTTCAAGGAGTTCCGCGTGATTTTCCCAAGGACAAGCAGCAGTCGATTATAGAGCAGTGACCTACTCATAGCTTCTCTGAGCCCCAGAGTTCTTTTTCCACTAAAACATGCCGTCTCTCCGCTTAGTAGTATTTATAATTTTAACCTGATCCACTTCCTGGATTCAAGCAACTGCCTCTAGGTTGTGGGAAGGGAAGTAAATGCCAGGCTAGGGTTCTGGTGAGAAGGCATTCGAGAGAGAAGGAATAGTGAGACGAGCTCAGGGTTTGGACAGAGATGAAAGGAGGCCACGTAATCCTGTGGCCATCACCTCCAGGGAGGCTAGACCACATCCAGGGAGGCCAGACCACGTCCAGGGAGGCCAGGCATGGGAGGCCGTTCATGGAATGCCCCTGGCAGCACCTCTCAAATGCCAGGGCTCTCAGGAATTCACGCCCATGCATGAGTTCTTCAGTCTGGTTCTCCGCCTTCCTCTCTTTTAAGGCAGAGATTATAGCAGAAGCTGTGGTACTCCTGCAGTGAGTTCATCAAAAGCCTTCAACATGTGCATATGCCTTTGGACTCCAAAATTTACAAGTGGCAAAAAAATAAGAACAGCACCTGTTATATGTGGGCAAAAACAACCAAAACAAAGCACAACAAAAGGACCCATATGATCCCAGCCAGCATCAGTAATTCTGGGACCCCACCTGTTTTCATTTCCTAGGGCTGCTGTAACAAAGCACCACACCCTGGGGGGTTAGAGCAACAGAAGTGTATCATCTCACAGTTATGGAGGCCGGGAGTCTGAAATCAGGGTGTCAGCAGGGCCACGCTCCCTCTGGAGGCTGTAGGGGACCATCTGTTCCGGCCCGTCTCGCAGCTTCTGGTGGCCTCAGGCATTCCTTGGCTTAGAGATGAACATCCTCCCACTGTGCGTCTGCGTGCAGATTTCTCCTTTTTATAATAATATTATACTGGATTGAAGTCCTACCCTAATGACCTCATTGTTATCTCTGCAAAGACCCTATTCCCAAAGACGGTCATATTCTGAGATCCTAGGGGTCAGGGCTCTGACCTGTCTTTTAAAGAGGACAGAATTCAATCCAAAGCACCACCCCTCTCTCTAACATGACAGCCCTGCCAGAGAAGCTCCCAAGGGGCAAGGGTTCCAAGCAGGCTGTTCCGGACCTGGGATTGGGGTGGTCCTCGTAGGAGCGATCCTTGAACAGAATCTGAACCGCATCCCCATTCTCTTGTGGTCAGTTTGGTTTCCTTTGTTGCTGAAGAGCATCCTCACGCCCCTCTGGGGACCTGCAGACAGGGCCCCACAGCGCTGATCCACAGAAACTTCCTTGAAAGGAAGCCACACTCGCACATCAGAACCACATAAATTGCCCCCCAGGTCTTCATAGTCGCAGCACCTCAGGGCCCAGAGACCCTCCTGGCACAGAGGAGGTGCAGTAGGTGCTCAGGAAATCATGCTAAAGGACAGAAGCTGTCCAACCACCTCAGTTGACAGGTGGGAATGGGTCCTTTCCACTCAGTTTATTAGGCTCCTTAGGCCTCGGTTTTGCCATCTGTAAGATGGGAATAAGGAGGAAGGAAAAGTTAAGAGTACTAATTTTTCACTGGGCTCTGTGGAGCCCTAGACCCAGGGCCCTTGGGAGGAGGAGAGCAAGATGGAGAATCTGAGCCTCCCAGCCCCTTTCTCTCCATCTCATAACTGAGCTTCAAGTAAAATTTTAAGGTCATGCAGTTTACAGAGATGTGAAAAATGTCTGGGCTTAGTCACCTTTAAGGCACCTCTGACTCTGACAGTCTATCAGTTTTGGAGGAAAGAGATACTCAGAGCCACTGAAACATTTTACAGGCAGAAATGTTGCCAACTGTACAAAGGCAGAAAGTGTCCTGGTTAGAGCAGGGACTCTGGGCCAACTGCCTTGTTAGGAACCCGTCTTGACTCTTATTAGCTCGGGGACCTAAAGTAAGTCACTTAACCTCCTTGGTGACAGTTTCTTCACCTGAAAATGGGAATAATAATAATAGTACGTACTTCAGAGGGTTACTGTGATAATTTGTGTATAGAATGGGACCTGGCAAACAGGAAGTGGTAAGAGTGTCTGGTTATTCTTGTCCATCAGAAGGAGTTATTGACAACTTTGTGGGCATATATCACCTCTCCCCACCACGACCAGGTGCCATCTATACAATAGATACTTGAATCAATGAATGAATCACAGAAACTAACCCATTTAATTATTGGCAAGTTTATCTTTTCTGCCTGAAAAGACATCTCTCTCACTCTGCCTTGGAGCTGTCACACTCGTTTATTTCTGGCTCAAATCTACAGACTTAAAATATACGTGCGTGCCTTATGGTTTCAGCCATCTGTCTGGTACCTCCATTTCTGTGAGCATATATTAGCTTTCCTGGCATAGGTAGTGAACAAAACACAATAAATCACCACTTTCTTACAGCCTCTTGTTAATTTTGTTTTTATTTGTAAGAAGATTTTAATAGTATAAAACTTCAGTTTTTTTTTTTTTTGGGGGGGGTACACCAAGTTCAATCATCTGTTTTTATACACATATCCCCAGCCTCTTGTTAATTGATCACAGTATTGCGTGGTTCTCTAACTGCTCACCTGGATTGTAGATGAGATTTGCATCTCTGAAATTGAGGGCTAGCTTCTGTGAGGAAAGAATAAGTGTAATGGATGGGGGAGAGACAAAAAAATGAATATCTACAGTGTGAGAAAATGGTGCAATTTTAGGATCCAGATTCAAAGACTCATAGAATATGTAAAATGATTTCATCCAACTCATTTTACAGATAAAGAAACAAACACCCAGAGAAGTCTGGAATTGTGTCCCAGTCACAGAGTCAGTAAGTGGCAGTCTGGACTCACACCTTGTCTCTTGCCCTCTCTCTAGTTTTCTTTCATTTGCATCCACTTCAACTCAAAGCCTCTGAGTGCCTGCCATGGCTAAGTCTACTTGCTAGCTGTGTGACTTTGGACAAGTTGCTTAACCTCTCTGAGCCTCCATGCATCTTCACCATGCAAGGGGAGCATAATAGTGCATGTCCCATAGGGCTGCTGGAAGGGTTCAGGGCTGCAGTGCCTGCATCTAGGGTGTGTGTGTGGGGGGGGGGGGGGGTGTGTCTGTACACTCAGTACCTGGCAGCTCTGCTCACCAAGACTATTGACACAAGGACAAAACTTAGCAGCTTTCTTTTGTACAGTTCTGCTCACTGTGGAGATTGGAGCCAGTTTCCTCCATGGCTCTCATCGATAGCCCGCTGTTTCAGAGACAGGGAATTTCAGTGATGACTCTAATCCAGGGTTTCTCACCTTGGACACGGCTGACATCTCATCCCGATAACTCTTGGCCGTGGAGGCTGACCTGTGCATCCCGTGCTGTTCAGCAGCATCCCTGGCCCCCGCCCACTCAATGCTCGAAGCACCTTCCCAGTGGTGACAACTGAAAATGTCTCCAGACATGGCCACTGTCCCTTGGGAGGCAAAACGGTCCTCTGTTGATAAGCACAGCTGCCATCCCTGAAAACGGGAGTGATCACTTACAGCACCTGGAGAGACGTGGCGACCCCTTTCTCAGGCCTTACGCCTGAATCAACACAAGACCCCACCACCAGATGCTGTCCCTGGTCCCACGGACCTTCGGGCAGACCATAGTGCACCACAAAGTAGAGCATCTGGTGCTTCTGGTGCAAAGCTGACCTGGAAGGCTGATGGGCCCCCTCCCATGGTCACACCAGGCAGGGCCCTGGCCTGCTGTCCACTCCTGGGTCTCAGGCCATGGGTGTTCTCTCTCTTGCGCAGCTGTCTCTAGACACCACTTCCCACGATCTGCTGGGACTCTTCCCTTCCCTCCAGGCCTAGCATTGCCATCTTGTTGACTACAGTTGATGTCTTTCTCTCTAACCAGCTCCTCCCAAAGGACACACGTGCCCGAGTGTCTTCCCAGGAGGGACCCCCATTGTATTCTCTGCCACTCACGAGCAAAGGACTCCCAGACCCTGTGGCCAGCCCAGGTTTGGGGGATCCCCCCCTCAACCCTCCTGCAGGAGCCAGGCTCCAACCAGTGTAGAAGGGAGCACTGATGTGTTCTCTGATGTTGCCTGTCCTTAGGGGGCTCAGCCTGGCTCTACCTCTTACTGTGTGCCTCTGGCAGGTGACAACCTCTCTGAGCTTCGGTTTCCTCATCGGTAGATGGAGCTAATAACAGTACTTACACTTACAGGACTGTGTCAGGATCAAATAAGACAAAGCATGCAAACGGCCTAGCTAGCTGCCTGGCATGAAGTTGGCACTCAGTAGGTACCATTAATATTGCTGAATGTACTCTGCTGGGAGAACCCACGTTGGAATGAACAAGTCCTAGGAAGAAAGCAACCGTAGATGAAGTGGTTTCTGGGTACTGGCCACTGAAAGAGTTGCTGTGGCCATTTCAGAGGGGGGATGGGGGCCCATCATGTTAAGATTCCTGGGGGTGGTACCAGTTCATTGTTTCCATGGAAATCCATTGCAGAGCTGTGCGTGAGCCATTATGCTTGAATTGTGTGCTGTGTTCAGGTCCTTATTTCAAAGTCCTTCATCCCCAGAGTCCTGAGATGTCATTCTTATGTCTCAATGGTGCAGAGGCATTTTAGAGAGATGAGACTTGACTTTGAATGGATGGTGGGGTCGTGGTTTGGGGATTAAACACCTACCTAGGCTCCATATAGGATGTTGGACTGTTTTGGATTTTTTTTTTTCTTAGTTTTGGGAGAAGCAGCTCAGTGTAGTGAGAGAACACATCCTTGGAGGTTAAACCGAGGGTGTTAATCCCAACTCTTCCATTTGTTAGTTGTCTGCATTTAAGCAAGCTCCTTCACCTTAATTTCCTCACCTAGAAAATAGGTGTGGTTACATCTACTTCATAGTGTGAATATTCAAGTCAATGTACATTAAATACTTGCTGTATTGTAGACAGTCAATATTTGGGTTATATCCCTTTTAGGAAAAATAAGGTTCTGACAAGAAAGATTACCAAAATGACTAAAGAGGCAGTAATGTTCTTCCTTTACAAGTTGTCCCAACCCTGGAAAAACAATGCTATCAATTTCAGACTCAAGACATTTGTACACCACTGCATTTGCATTCTCGATGTTTCTGTGCATTCCAGGGGCCTTTAACATTCCAGATTCAAAATATCATCTTTTTAGCTGACTGTCTTGGTGAATGAGCTGGAATTAGCAAATATTAAGTGGCTGAATTCTTGAACTGGGTCCACTGGCCTGGCTACATCCTGTGTAATTAAGATTATTTCCCAGTAAAGATGGAAGTAAATCATTTTCTGAGACTGAAGCCAAACTCACGATGTATAAGGGCTTGTGCTATACATCCTCTTCAACACTGATTTGACAAATAATTACTGTCTTCTATGCCCCCAGATTCTCTGAGATGGAGATCCTAGAGATGGAGCAGCTGGTAAAACAGGAAAGGGCTACCCTCTTGGGACTAACACTGTAGTCAGGAGGTGGGGCTGATGAGGGTCTAGAGATAGGGTGCAAAGAACAGACAATACACAAATAAGTAAGTAGAGTAAGTTCAGATAACTGCACTAGGAAGGAGAAAGGGATTGATGTGTTTGAGCATAAAAAAGGACAGAGAGCTGGAGTCTATCGAAGAGGAGGATAGTAGTTAGAGATATGGGGGGAAAAGACAGGGTCTTGCAGTTAACATAGGAGTTTATAAGCTGTGTCAAGCAAAGAGATAGTATTTTATCTTTATGATGGATAGTCATTGGAGATTTTTAAGACAGGTTATATAGAATGCACATTGGTCTTTTCTTTCACATAACACAAATCACTAAAAACCAGATTTTTAATTGAATGTAGAAAAGAAACCCTGTTATCCAATATGATGATCATTTAGTTAATCAGAAACATCAACTAAAATGGGAACTTGTGAAAAGTGACTATACCTTAAACATTTAATTTTAACTCCAAGCATGTAAACATGCATTTGCTTGTCATTCTTCTCATGCAGGGTCAAAAGTTTGAGTAGGAAAATACGGTTTGGAGTTCTCCCTTTGAAATTTGTGCAAAACCGTAATCATAATGCAAGCTTTATGATGTCCACTTTTGGTTTCTCGAAAGTGGGGCATCCACATGATATGTAATGCATTTAATTAAACTCTGTAATTACAAGGAGAACTATAACTGGCACAAACGGGTTAGTGATGAACACAGTTGGCTCTTGGGAAACACATAACTTCCTGGTGAGAATAGATGTGTCAGGCCAGGAAAGTTCAGCCTTTTCTGAGCAACAGTTGTTACAGCTTATGTAGAGAATAAAATGTCCAGGTTAATCCAGCAAGTCTGTTGAAAGCTTCGCCTGTATTGCCAAACCAAATATCACCCAGCTCTGCTGGGCTTTAGGGAGTTATAGAAACACTACAAGTATTTCATCTGGGGCTGGGGATGGGATTGTATTATTTCAAATATTGCATAGCGAATCCTTTTGTAAAATGCAAGCCAAAGCGTATAATTACTTCTTGATTAATTCGTAGGCGGAATCTGAACTTTTGCATATTAGATTTGCCCAAAGATAAACACAGCGGTAGGCTTCTATTTGTAAGTTATTTAACAACCCTTGAAAAAAAAAAAAAAAAAGCCTGGGAAGCAGAAGGGCTTTTATTCCTCCATGTTCCCTAATTTCCTTTGAAGGAAGTTATCTAGAGATGCTGGCTAAAGATAAGAAAAGGAGTATATTTTATGGGGATGAGGTCAGCAAACTTCCTCCTGCAGACTGAACAACAGGGGTAGAAATCTCTGGAACAGCAGGCTCTCAAATCAACCCAATCAGATCGGCTGGAGCAATAGGCCTTTCCCCAGCCAAGCCTCTTCAACCCCCGGAAGGCAAACATGTGGCCTGTTCATGTCAAAAAAGATCCTACCCAGTCCCTCTCCTCACCCGGCTCCCCAGCTCAGGTTATCGTGTCAGCAGGACCAAGTGTCAAGTGCACTCCTCTGAGGACACCACCTCAGTCGTGCTCCCTAACGAGCCCCGATGTCCATGCATGATGCCTCCCTTATACTGGAAGCAGAGCTCAGGTTCAGAAGCTGGTACATGAGTCGTCTCTGAAATGTAGCTTTGGCTTTTGACTTGCTGGAATGCAGGCTTAGCCTCCCTGCAAATCCACACCAGCAGATTTAAGATGCGCAGATGGCTGAAAGGTAAAGTTGGGGGACAATCTATAAAAAGAACCGACCTCTGTCTCTCCTAGTTAATTGTAGCCCCCCGTGACTTCTCAGTTCTAATCTTTCTTCCCACCCGACTCCAGCAATGGTTCCAAAAGAGATGCAGCTTGTGACTGGCTTGCATAGAAACGCCCATGTCCCCCATCCCTTGAGATGTGGCCCTCGGTTCCTCTGGCCTCAGTTGTCACGCCTTTCACACGACCAGAGCCTAAAGACCTTAGTGAGCATGCATTTGAGTGGTTCCCAAACTTCTGATTTTCCTGGACCAGGAAAAACTCCAGTTTCGTTTTTCAACATGATGCATTTCTCACAATACACGAGGCCCGGGCCGTTGGGGACTCTGTCACCGGCCGCGGCAGCTCCCCATTCTGCCCCCACCCCTCACGTCCCAGCCTCCACACAGAGCCCAGAACCCAGTCCATGATTCACACGTCCCGAGTTTCTGCCCCAACGCCAGTCCACACTTCACGCACTCACTACGAACCCCCACTCACCTTTCAAGGCACAAATCAAACATTAATTCCTCCTTTCTGACTCTCTACAAACTCCTCTCCATTCCCTTGCCTGAAACAAGTAGTATGGCTTTTCTCTCTCTATGAAGCTTTGTAAATAATTCTAGCATTTGTTATCTATTTATGTGTCATGCAACTCACAGAATTTTATTTTTTTAATGCTGGCTTCTCTGCGTTTCCTGTTAGACTGTGAGCTCCGTGACGAATGGCAGGCTTATTCCCTCTTTACTTCCAGCACCTGTTCAGAGCACGGTGCACACTAGGCATTTGGCAAATGTGACTCGAGTACAGTCCTGCCCCAATATGCAGTGTTTTGCCACTGTCCTCACGAAACTGTATTCACATCCTGAAACCCAAGCACACACTCGGTTATCCCCTGGGCTGTTGGGCTGCTCCGTTCTTCCCATACTGTGGTTGAATGTACCGTCACCAACGCCAGCAACAGTAGCTCTTGCTTGGATGGCAATTTGTAATTTTTAGAGGGATTTCCATCCACCATCAGTCTGAGAGCATCTGGTGATACCACATGAGAGTCCGAAAGGAGATGATCAGACCCATTTCACAGGTAGAACAACCAAGAGTCCTTGGTGGAAGAGAGGTTTGACCCGAGCTCAACCAGCCTTGGCAGGAAGCTTCCCTAGACCCCACATCCACATGGAACGATGGGAAGATCCAGACCTGGTCTGAGATAGGACGGGTGACTGTCAGGTTAGGGAAGCCTGAAGAGAAGATTATTATCAAAGACAGCAAATGTCAACTAAAAGCTAAAAAAAGCCGTGTGACCATATACCCATATGCCTGCCATAAGTCTGGGGATATGACGCATCCATGACCAAACCCAGCACAGAACAAAAAAGCCAAATCAATAGGCATGAACTGTCTGCCTCCAACCTTCAACACTGCAGCCACTTGGCTAGCGAGTTTCTCCTCTTACCTCATCAGTCCCTGGAGTGTCCTTCTGTGTCTCCCTCTGCTGACGCCGAATCCGAATCCCTCTTCTTCCTCCAGAGGGTTGGGGTCTCTCAGGCCCAGACTCACTGAGGCCTTGGTCCTCCGATCCCAAATGCCCTCTTCCGAGGCTCCCACTGCCTGCCCCTCCTCCAGATGTCTGCCTTCAACCGCTCGAAATAACTCCAGCATCCTGATAAAGATCAGCCCTGCTAAGGAAAAAACAAAGAAGCCCTCATACACAACAGGCTCTCAAATTAAACAGATCAGACAGGCTGGAAGGCCAGGCCTTTTCCCAAAGCTGCGCTCTGTAATGCTTGGGTGGCGGGTGGGAGCCAGCGTGTACATACTGACAGGACCCGGTGCGCACATCTTCTCCCAACTCCGTGTTCTATGACGTCACTTCTGTCGTTTGGCATTGTCTATGGCAGGAGACCATGGAGATCGGCAAAAGCCAACCGTTGAGCATTTACCAGCACACACGCACAGACACACACACACACAATCTTCTTGAGAGTGTGATGAAAACTACAAAGCTTCTCCCAAGAAAGACGCACATACACAGTGTCAGCATGTTACCCCTAATTTCAGGGACCTCATGATCCTCTGAAACCCTATAACGGAACCCCCCAAGTTAAAGACCCTTATTCCTAAGCTTTCTGATGGTTCTTACAGGGAAAAGAAAATAGGAATGAGCATTGGAGCCAGAAAGGGAGAGCAAGAGATTCGAAAAATTTTGTTGCTAAACCACATTTAATGTTTGGAAGCTTGATTATGTCACCATTTTACAGATGAGGACACTGAGGCTCAGAGAGGTTATGTATCTTCCCCAAGATTCCACTGATACTGAGTGATTGAGCCAGGATTTGAACTCTGTTCATCACACCATTCGGAATGAGGCTTCCTTTGGAAGAAACAGTGGAAAAGGCCACTGTGGGAGGCAGAACATGGCCCCTCCTAATGTCCACATTTGAATTCCACCCAACCCGTGAATACATCACCTTATGTAGCAAGGGGTCCTGGCAGATGCGATTAAGATGAAGGACCTTGAGATGAGAGGTGATTCAGGATTACCTAGGTGGGCCCGATATAATGACATGAGTTCCTCAAAGCAGGAGAGGGGCCGGAGGAGTGGGTCAGAGAGATGGGAAGAGACAAGGACTCCACTGACTGTTGATGCTTTGAGGGTAGAGGAAGAGGACCATGAACCGTGGCCTCTCGGAGCTGGGAATGGCCCTCAGATTACAGGCAGTGAGAGAACGGGAGCCTGGGTCCTTCCCCTCAAGGATCTGAAGTCTGTCACAACCCCTGATGAATAGCAAACAGATTCTCCCGCAGGGACTCCCAAAGGAGCAAAGGCCACTGATCACTTGGTTTTGGTCCAGTGAGACCCACGCTGAACCTTTGAACTCCAGAGCCTGTGAGATAGTACGTCCATGTTGTTTTAAGTCACTTAGTTTGTGGTATTTTTTCGTGCAGCAGTAGGAAAGGAATAGAGTCACTTTCTCTGCAGGGCCTTTCAAGAAACAGGCCGTTTCCCTTCCACACACTGTAAGGGAGGAGCAGGTTCTGGGGGGTGGGGGGCAGCGGAGGGGAGGGGCCGACCCCTGTGACTCCAGGCTCCCCTGGTTCCTCTGCAGCCGCTGAGATGTGCAGACCTCAACCAGCCCAGTGGTGGTGCTGGTGGAGGACCTCGCGCAACGTGGCCAGGAGGACAGTGGGCCTTGGAATCGTGGACCTGGTCCTGGCATTGCCACTGAGTTTCAGAGCCTTGGCAGGAAAATGGCCTCTTGGAGCCTCAGTTTCCTCCAGTGTAAAGCTCTACAAACCACTCCAATACCATCCACTCATAGGGCCTTTGAGATAAGAAGGGTGAAAGTGATTTGTGAACTACCAAGTGTAGCTATAGGTGAGAGATTTTTACTGCCGTTGTTACAGCATCTGTCTTTCTGGCATTTTTTGTCTTGTGTTCCTTTCCCTTTTACAAATCTCAAAACACCACTGAGAATTTAGGGCATGAATACCCTGCAGTGGTCCTCAGTGCCCCTCCCCCACAGGCAGAGTGGACAGAGACAGGATTTGGGCTCCGGGAGACAGCTTCCCTCCCTGGATGTCTCGTGTCACTTCGCCTTTCTGAGCCTTGGCTCAGCACCTGGAAACGATGCAGATGATACACTGACTTCCTAGCTGGTCCTGAAAGTTGCCGGTCAAAGACCAGCCACAGTCCCTGGCACATCTCAGGTGCTCAGGAAACGGTAGCTGTGAACAGGCGCTGAGGAGGGCTGGCTACCAAGCAGGCCAACTTGGCAGCCGCAGACTCTGGGCTCTTGTCTGAGCTTGACCACAGATGCTTCTGGCACTGGACAAGTGGCTTGGCTCTTCGGGTCCCAGGACCTATAAATTCTGATGCCACTGCCACTTCCTGCTCCCTGCTCAGGAATGAAATAAAGTTTACAGCTGCTATAAGGGGGTCGGGGTACCTGACAACAGTTGCAAGGAGACATCACCCGTTGGGACTGTGATTCTCCCCATCCTGAGTGCTGTTCGTCCCACGCGGCTCACACCGTCTCATGTCCCTCCTACAGTGCCTTCCAGTGGAGGCGCCAGTATTCACACACAATACCCATGATCACAGCAGTCCCCGGCATTCGTGAAACACCTGTTTCAATAGTGTCCACGTGCAATGGCTGCTCTGGTTTGTATTTCACGATGAAGAAACTAAGCCTCAGAGAAGTCAAACGACTCACCCAGAGTTACACGGGTGACAAGTGACAGAGTGGGGTCTCAGCTGAGTGACTCAGTGGCATGACATTTCTTCTGTGCCCTGATGCTAGTCACGTGTACCCCTGCTGATAATTCTTAAGGCCAAAGGAGGAGTTCCAGCTCTTGAGCCCCTTGGAATTCCCCAGGCTGGGCCAGGTGAGTCACTGCACTTCCCAGCCTGAGCAGGTGAGGGACAGCAGGGGCTTGAAATGTTCCCCTTCACATCCCTAATCCTGAGGGTCTCCTTTTCTGTCTCTGGGGTCATCACGATGAGTCACTCTGAGCCAGGGTCACGCTGTCTATTCACACAACTTTGCATCTCGATTGAGAGTAGTTTAACCTCTGTACGAATTGCCATTATCTGGGCACTACCTGGTCTAAGCCATTTCCCAGGACCCCTGTCCAATGGGTATATCTGCCCATCACACCAGCACGGATGAGAATCACTGGTCCCCTGGTCAGAGACACTGCTGATACTTTACAGATGGTTGATTACATCCGGGAATATTTAGAATGGTGGATGAGAAAGAAATGGGCCAGGCTTTTAAGTACCTCCTGCGAACGCTATTTTATTTTGAACTTCACAACAACGCTGTGCACTAGATGTTTTACACCCATTCCGTAGATGACGAAGCGGGAAATCAGGGACGGCCAGTAATTTTTGAGAAGTCACCCGGCTTGAAAGTAGAGGAGCCATGACGCAGGGACGGCGCCCCTGGGCCCCGCCAGGCCTTTGGTTCGCATGCTCCCGAGCAATGTTCCTCACCCGACTCTGCTGCTCCAGCTACTGCGCGTCTCTGCCTAAGTCAGGAAACCTCTCTGAACTTCATTTTCCTCATCTGTAAAATTAGAGATTGGCTCTTGTGATACATTGGGCCAATTACAAGGTCAGAGAACACAGTCTCCACACAAGACCATGCTCATTTCTGATGCCAAGTGCAAATCTCGGGGGGGTTCCCCAAACCACCCTCCGGTTTGATGATTCACTCGACAGACTCACAGACCTCACGGAAAGCTGCTGTCCTCATGGTTGAGGTTGTCACAGGGAAAGGATGCAGATTAAGATCAGACAAAGGAAGAGCTGCAGAGCGCCAAGCCGGGGGCTTCCAAACACGAAGCTCCACTGTCCTCTCCCTGTGGAGTCAGGAGGGATCGCCCTCTGGACATTGATGTGTGGTGATGCACACAAAGTGGGGCCGGGCAGGGAGACGCCCCCAGACTTGCTGTTCAGATGGGGGCCTCTTTACATAAGCATGATTGATTGCCGGTGTGGTTGGTCTCAGTCTCCAGGTTGACTGTTCCCATGTGACCCAAAGTCCCCCACCCTAAGTCACGTGGTTGGTCTTTTGGCACAACCAGCCTCCAGGCTGAGACTGCTGAGTGAGGCCACATTTACAGAAGGTCCAGTGAGGCCAGCCCTGGCCCTGAACAAGACACTCATATCATATGTGACACGGATTACCTCCCAGATGCCAGAAGGCAAAGGCCAGCTTCTCCTTGGGAAAAGCCAGGTTCTCTCCTACACAGCTGAAAGCCCCTCTGGCTCTTCTCCCCGTGCTCACTCCCACGGCCCTGTGTACCACTGGACTGCTCTCCCCAGTGCCAGCTCCGTCCATTTAAACCACTCATCTTGCTTCCAGATCTTTATTCCCTCCTGTCTGCTGCTTATTAGGTGTCCAGTTCAGCACAGCGTGTATATTATTGACCAGCTACGGGCCAGCTATGGTGCTAGGGTTCGTTGCGTGGATGAATGTCAGCCTTGAGGCGTCAGAGAGTATAAGTCACATATGAACAAGGACTAGCACAGAGAAGGGGTTGAAAACACAGGCTGTTTTGAACAAACAAATGTTCGGTTGGTATTGTAAGTATCATGGTTGGAATGTGGTCAAGAGAACATCCTCTTGGAAAATTGCTCACAGACTTACAGATGTTTCCAGGGAGTTAAGTGCTGGGCATTGGCTGCACTTCAACCTATAGATGTGCTGTGGATCTGCCCCAAGGGGGCCATTGGACTAAGGGCCAAACAGAATCTCAACTAAACGAAGCACCACACAGGGATCCTAAACACAAAGAGAGAAAATCTTCACTGGGCAAAGAATATTGGGTTTGGGTTCATTTGATTCTGCCATTCCTTTAACTTTTGCTCCTTCTTCTTTCCATGTGTTTCCCCAGCTTGAAATTGCTGGCAGATGTTCAATATGCCTTTGGGCTTCCCTTCCACCCTGCCTACGAGGGGCAGTTTACTCTGGAGGAGAAAAGCCTCTCCCTGAAAATCATGCAGTACTTTTCCAACTTCATCCGATCCGGGTGAGTGGACCATGTGTGCCTGGAGGCTGTCCTGTGTGCCCCTCCCTCCCCCCCCATTCTGAATGCAAAGGCCACACTTTGCATCAATGGACTCACCCTTTCCTCCCTGCCACTGGTCTCCCTGGCTCAGTCTTCCCTCTGGCCAAAACGACCTTGGCATAGGTTAGTCTCAGTCAGGAAACACCCCAATCACACACTCCCTTGTTCAGCCACCCTTGATGGCTCTAGATCAGACTGTTGACACTGGTCCAGATAAGTCTTTGTGGTGGGGGCCATGCTGTGCATTGTAGGTTGTTTAGCAACATCTCTGGCCTCCACCCACTGGATGCTGGGAGCACCTTGCCCCTGTTCCAGTTGTGAGCACAAAAATATTTCCAATGTTGGCAGATGTCCCCTGGAAGGCAAGGTGATTACCCTAAGTGGAGAACCACAGTCTTAGATGATCAAATGAAGTTACGACACTCAAGACCCTTCCCCTGGCCTCCCCACGTACCTCTATTCCAGCCCAGCTAGGGTACTCACTGTTCCCACTTCCAAAACTGGTTCCTGCTCTCCTTTCCACCCTGTGGTTTCCCTGTCTCCCTTTACACCGGACAAGTAGTGCTCACCTTGCGTGATGCTCAGCCCCCTGGAAACTTTAAAGGGAAGTTGACATTCAAAGGGAAGGTGGCCAACAGGTTTGCCCAGCTCTAGGCCCACCTTCCTGCCCAGGTCTTGAGCAAACAAAGGCATTCCAGACACTGGCTGTAGTGTGCAGATAAAAGGATACCAAGGTTGAAAGGGACATGGTGGCCTCCTGAGCGCTCAGAGAGTCAGAGGGCAGTGCTAGGTCCTGTGTAACACTGCTGGGTCATGAACTCATGTCTTTCCTCTTCCAGAGATGGCCTAAGAGCGGTGAGTCAGGGCCTCTGCACCTTTAGTCACATGTAATGCAGCTGTTAAGAGCATAGCCCTGGAATTAGATCGGGTGGGTTCAACTCCTGCTCTGACACCTAAAGATGTGTGACTTGGTCCTCAGAGACCATGTGCAAGTGCAAAGTGATACCAGAGGATGAACGGAGAGAGCAGTTTCCCTCATGGGTGTTTCTTTCTTCTCATTTCCCCAGAAATCCCAACTACCCTCATGAGTTCTCTAGGAAAGCGCCTGGATTTGCATCGCCCTGGCCTGACTTTGTCCCCCGTGATGGTGCAGAAAGCTACAAGGAGCTCAGTGTCCTCCTCCCCAATCGACAGGGCCTGAAAAAGGCCGACTGCTCCTTCTGGTCCAAGTACATCCAGTCTCTAAAGGCCTCGGCAGGTAGGGGGCCAGGGTCACAGGATCACAGGGATACCATTGGCACTGCCCCTTCCCCTGAGGCTCTCACAGTCTGGGGGGGGGCTCCTCATTGTCAAGGGCTTCCTATTCTAATGGGGGAGGGGAAGGGCACAGGGAGAAGACATTGGGGGGCCCAGGGTGGGGAGGGCTGGGAGTGTAGAGGGGGGAACCGCTGGCAGCATTGGTGTGGGGAGAGAAGGCAGGATCTTGAACTTCATGCCCGCTGCCCTTGGAGGCTTGGGTGAAACATCTGGGAGAGGGATTTCTAGCCAGGGGAGAAGTGGGCATTTCACATCTTCCTGTTGAAGAGAACTTCCTGTTGCAAAGGTGCTGAGAGGAAATGAATCATGATGAGGGCACTGGGAATATAGAGGTCAGTACAGTGCTCTTAAGAAGCTTCCAGAAGAGTGAGGAGTAAGTGACATAACCCAGTGAATGTCCTTCAGCTTTCCTGGTCCCGAGATGAAAGCCTGCCCCCAAACTAGTGAGACCCCAAAGGAGGGAGGCCTCGCATCTCCCCAGAGGGTCTGGGAAGGCTTCCTGGGGGAGGTGTTGCTGGGATTGCAGTTTCAGCACAACCGGAGCTCTTCATGTGGGGAGAGGGAAAGTGGAGCACTCAGCAGGGAAGAGACCTTGACCAGCATACATTTTAGACTCTCAGCTCTGCTTTTATCTTCCAAGGCCAAGTGGATCTCCTGAACCCAAGTCTTATTCTACCGTTAGCATGTCTCTAGAGCCAGAGGGAAAGTCTGGTGCCTTATCCCAGAAATGTCCCTCTGTAGGGCATTAGTAGGCTGGGGTCTCTTTGGTCTTTGGGCCAAAGGGAAAGAGACCAGGGAAGATCAGTCCTGATCCACAGTGGACCAGCCTTGCCACTCCCATTTCAGATGAAGCTGAGGCTGGGCCATCAGCAGGCAGTGAAGAGGAGGACCGGCCGGCTGCCTCTGGGCTGACAGAAGATCTCTTGGGTCTCCCGGAGTTAGGATCCAAGACCTACAGCAAGTGACCAGCCCCCGAGATCTCCCCGTATCCTGCCAGCCCCACCCCAGCTGCCACCCTGGACACCTTATTCTCCAGCATAGCCACTAACTTTCAATAAAGTGTCTACATGCAGAGAAGCATTGGTGACTCAGATTTGTTAATTCAAGACAGTCCTTGGGAGACACCAAACTGTCTTAACAGTCCTCCAGAGGTTTGAATCCCAGGCTGCTGTTTCCTTCCAGTAGATGTTGATGGATAATAAATCCTCTGTGCATCGGGCCCTGTGCTAGGTGCTGGGGAGGCAAGGACCCTGCCCTCTAGAAGGAGAGGAAGACAGGTAAACAGTGACCCAGGCAATGAGGACCCACCAAGGGCAGGCCCCAGAGTGACACAGTGTCACTTGTGTGATGGATCGAGTTCTCTTGTGAAGGTTCCAGAATGGAGTTAGGAGGCCAACTCGGGCTGTGACAATATTCTGAGCAAGAGACAGTGAGTCTGGAAGAAGGCAGTGAGAGCAGAGCTGGGGGGAAGGCACAGACCCACGGACCCTTCAGGAAGTGGAAGTGACCGGACCTGATTGAGTGTGAGAGAGTGGAGGTGCAAGGATGCAGAGGTATCATCCCAGCTTTGGGCTGATTTGAGTTCCCAGATAAGCACCTGACTTTATCATTCACCTCCCGAGGGACACACTTTGGAAGGCAAATCTTCTGTTATCTTCTGTTTAAAACTCTCTCTCTCTCCCCCCACCCCTTTCTTTCCTGCCCCTCTCCCCCCATTATGCATACACGCAATTAACCCAAAGTCAAAGCAGGTGGAGCCAGTTAACAGTCTGTCATTCACATGGCATATCATAAAATGTGTTCACACGTCATCTCATTTGAATTCAGAACAAAGTCGTGAATATTCATATGTTGGGACTATCACCCCCATTTTGCAGATTCGAAAGGCAGAGCTCGGAACGGCTTTTTAAAAGATTTTATTTTTCTTTTTCTTTAAACATTTTTTAAATTAATTAATTTTATTTTTCTTTGGCCGTGTTGGGTCTTCGTTGCTGTGCATGGGCTTTCTCTAGTTGCGGCGAGTAGAGGCTACTCTTTGCTGCGGTGTATGCGCTTCTCAGCGCAGAGCACGGGCACTAGGTGCACGGGCTTCAGAAGTTGTGGCATGTGGGCTCAGTAATTATGGTGCACAGGCTTAGTTGCTTCAGGGCATATGGGATCTTCCCGGACCAAGGCTCAAACCTGTGTCCCAGGCATTGGCAGGGGGATTCTTAGCCACTGTGCCACCAGGGAAATCCCAGAGCTCAGAAAGACTTACATTGTGCCTAAATTCACACAAGGGTGAGGTGGAGGATCAGAGTTCAACTCATGTCTCCTGATTTCTGTTTCCTCAATCTTCCTGGACTTCACATAAGCCTATAGCCACATCATGTGTTCTATAAAACCTATTGATATCACTGAAAACCCCAGGTAACCTCTAACCTACATTATAGGCTTTTTTGTTGTTGTTGTTTCAGGTAAGTAAACAAAAACCCAACTACAATGCCTTAACTAAAGAATACTCCCAGAGGTAAGTGGTCCCAAGATTGATCAATGGCTCAGTGATGCCATCAAGGACCCAGACTCTTTGTAGCCTTCCTCTTTGCTATCTTTAGCACATAGATGATGACTCACTTCACTAACACAACATGGCTGCCACAGCTCCAGATATCACATCCCCTCCTGACAGCATCCCTTGCTGGAAGCAAGGAGGGCAGGGTACCAAGGGCCTTGCCTTCAAGTGCCTCTTTCTTTTCTTGGAGGAAAATCTTTCCCAGAAATTCCTAGCAGATTTCCCTTTACATCTCATTGGCCAGAATAAAATTGTATCCCCACTTTTAGACCAGTCACTGACAGTGGGGAATGGGCTTACTGTGATCTGATCAGACCAGGCATGACTTATTCCCTAGAGTAGGAGATATTGCTGTCCCAACAAAGCTGGGGTGCAGTGAGCAGAGACGAATGGAGAGACAGTTATTGGGGTAGGTAGCTGTCACTCTGTCACATAATTAGTCTTTGCTTCCAAGACCATGAGAGTTGGTCCCACACACCCATGCTTGAGGCCATTCTTGTTTGGCTCCATGTCATGGAGCAACTGAGCCCGTGCGCCACAACCATTGAGCCTGCACTCTAGAGCCCATGAGCCACAACTGTTGAATCCGTGTGCCACAGCTACTGAAGCCCACACACCTAGAGCCTGTGCTCCACAAGAGAAGCTGCCACAATGAGGAGCCCGCATATCACAATGAAGAGTGGTCCCTGTTTGCCGTAACTAGAGAAAGACCATGTGCAGCAATGAAGACCCAAAGCAGTCAATAAATAAATAAATAAATAAATTTATAGAGGGCAGGGATATGGGGATATATGTATAAATACAGCTGATTCACTTTGGTGTACCTCAAAAACTGGTACAAGAGTGTAAAGCAATTATATTCCAATAGAGAGTTTAAATAAATAAATAAATTTATATAAAAAAAGAACTTCATTAAGAATTTGATATTTGGAAAGTTTGTCAAAAATATCAAAAAAAGAAAAAAGAAAAGAAAGAGCCCCATAACCTCTCTAGTCTCCAGTTTTGTCTCCTGTAGAATGGATTCAACTGAGCTTACTGGGTGAGCAACACTGAGCGAGGTGTAAGCCAGAAGAATTGTGTTTTCTCCCACAATTTCCCATTTGTGGTTGGCAGAACAATGCCTCCCCAAAGATGAACATGTCCTAATTCCCAGAACCTGTGAGTAATTAAGATTACAGGGCAAGGGGACATTAAGGTTGAAGATGGAGTTAAGGTTACAAATCAGCTGGCCCTAAAATAGGAAGAAAATAGCTGGAATTACCAGGGTGGGTCCAATGTAATCTCAAGGGTCCTTAAAAATAGGAGGGAGGCAGGAGAGAGGACCAGAGAGATGCCAGCATGAGAAGGACCTGGCCCAACATTGCTGATTTTGAAGATGGAGGAAGGGGTTATGGACCCAGGAATGTGAGCGGCCTCTAGAAGCTGGAAAAGGCAAGGAAGTGGATTCTTTCCTAGAACCTCCAGAAAGCAATGCAGCCAGCTGACACTTGGATATTTGCCCACTGAGAGTCATGTCAGTTTCTGATCTACAGAGCTGTAAGATAATAAATTCGAGTTGTTTTCAGCCCATAAGTGTGTGGTAACTTGTTATGGCAGCCATAGAAAACTCCTACACTATTGTGCTTATTCAGAGGTTTATTTTATCCTGCACTTGGACCAAAGCTCAGGCACAGCTCATTATTTTCCTGATAATAAAACTCTCACTTCCGTCCAATATCAAAACCCCAAACTCACCATCAATAGCCTGGAAAATGGGGCATTCACATTCTTCAACATGGTTGGGGTGGGTGATGGACTGACCCTCTCAGAGCCCGTCTGGGCCACCCCCTTTGTAAACACTGCACGCAGGTCCCAGCACCGGATGCCACCTGCTACTCATTCTCAGTCTTTGAAAATTGAGATAGAAAACATCCCATTTGAACATCCTGTCCTCATCATAATGCCTACTTTGCAGATTTGCCCTGCTGATGGAGGGTGCTGTGTACAGGAACAGAAAACCAGAAAGTGCTGTCCGCAAAGCCCAGACAGTTAACCATGGATTCGGGACACCTACTAGGTATGAGCCAATCCATGAGAAAGGCAGGAATGGGGGTATCAGAGGGTTCCAAGGGCCAGGCCGTCTTGGAACAGCTCTCAGAAAAGCCTGGCCAAAGAGACGCATACAGTAGTTACACCGTTTGAGCTGGAGGCCTGAGCCCACGTTGTGAGGAAGGAGCTGAGAGGCGCCCACCTAGGTCCCTCTGCCAGCCCTGCCAGGGCTGCTCTCAGAACTCGGGCCCAGCTCCTATTCTAGTACTTTCTCCTGCACCGCAGAGATGTCTGTGCATGTCTCTGTCTGTTCCAGATGGGCTGGGTCAGCCTGACGCGTGTCAGGGCAACCGTGAAGAAAAACTTTCTCCCCCTCTGCTAAGGGCAGGAAGGCCCTAGAACGCCCGGCATCAGGGCAAGGGTCACCGAAGAGTGAGGAGGTGAAGCGGGCAGCATCTCCTCCTGAGACCCAGAGTGACCTTGGGGATCAGTAAGGCAGAAATTGGGAAAGGAAGTGACTATTCGCCGTGAGCCCAACGTCAGGCTTAGTCAGCTTCCTCCTGATCTGGAAGCAACCCGAGGACAAGGAGATGAAGCAAGGAACTTTCTCAAAGGGAAGTTGTAACACAGCTGCAAGTCCCCGCCTCCGGGCCCCGGCACAGCTGCCCCGCAGGGTCGGGCACTTGGAGAGCCCAGGGTCCCCACCGGAGCTGGGAAGACAAGGGCAGCTCCTCCCGGACCATCCAATGTTGTCAGGCAATCGGTCCAAGAAAGGTCCGGACAGCTCACAAAAATCACCTGAGGCACCTGTTCCAAACTTTTGAGGCTACATAGGTATCAACTAGGACTCCTAAATCCACATCTTCAAATAAACAATACCCATACTTAATTAAAGAATTACCTCCCTTGGTCCCCCGTCTGCCAGAATTCCATTTTCCCAGCTTCTTCTCACAGTTTTCACTTTAGTTCCATCTCCCTGCCATGACTCCAGGCAGTGTGAGTTTACTTCTACTTGTGATTTATCAGCTTCATACCGGGAGTAGTGATTTCCTGATGAGAAAGACAAAGATTTAGCTCAGTTCACCTCACCCAGCCTCTCCTCACAGACCTCCGAAAGCCTAATAACAGTAGAATTCTTCTTTCTTCTTTGGATACTTCTGTAATTCTGCACAAGATATCTTTTTCTTATGCCATCAACTTTCTAACAACCCCTAGCGTACTATTTAAATGATGAACGTGTTTGCATCCCGTATCATCCTCTTCTTTTCTTCTCTTTTGCTGTCCATGCTCTTAGATTCTTTTTGTGCTGCAGCCTCCCCTAAGCCTTCCATGCTTTGTTCCACAGGGTGAGTCCCACAGTTAAAAACTAGTTAACGTCATTTTCCAGGTTAAGACTTTACATGCGCTGTTCACAGGCCAAGCCTCGAGCTAGAATTACACATCCTATTCTCTTGGTCTGTGATGCAACCCCTGGGCATTTCCAGAGGACTCTTCCTAGCCTCAAGATCAAATAGCTTCTCTTTTATTAGACTCCTTGAATCATGCCACATTTTAGAGCGATTTTGGTTCAGACCATAATATTATAGTACAGCTTCTTCTTTCTTCTAACATTTATAATCACTTTCTTTCCTCTTCTTTCTCTCTTCCTTTCCTTCCTTCCTTCCTCCCTCCCTCCCTCCCTCCTTCCTTGCCTCCGTCCCTCCCTCCATTTCCCTCTGTCTTTTTTTTCATATCTTCCGGGAATGTGTGTGTTCTTACATCCCCCTTAATGGGTCTTAGCCAGGTTTGGGTATCTCTGCCTTAAGGTTGATATATGGCTTTTAGATTTGGATGGGAGTCTGAGTTCTGACTCAGCAGCTCTCCCACTAAATGACCCACCAAACCCCTCCACCAATCGGGGCATTAGCTGCACCTGGAAAATGTGGACAAGTCATCCCTCTCCTGGCCCTGCTGTAAGGCTCCTGTAAGGCAAGAGAAATCAATGTCCTGAATAATTAGAAATTGATGGACAATCATTGGAAGATGTTTTCATTTTTCATTACCAATACATTTTTCTGTTCAGCTCATTCCTCACTTTGGGCCAGGTCCTCTGCTTGGTGCTGAAAACACAAAGATAAATAGTCTCGACGCTTGAGGAGCTCTGAGTCTAGAAGGAGGCTCAGATGAGTAAGCAGCGGGACTCAGTTCAGGGCAAGGCGTGTGATGAGAGAGACAAAACTGAGGTTTCAGGAGCCAGAGGGGGCACCTAAGTCCCTCAGATGGGAGAACGTTCTCCAGATATGTGACCCCAGGATGAGTACAAAGATGAATAAAAATAAGCCTGGCAGGACCTCCCTGGTGGTGTAGTGGTTAACAATCTGCCTGCCAATCCAGGGGCCATGGGTTCAAGCCCTGGTCTGAGAAAATCCCACATGCCGCGGAGCAGCTAAGCCCGTGCGCCACAACTACTGAAGCCTGTGCGCCACAACTACTGAAGCCTGTGCGCCCTAGAGCCCACGTGCCCAGCTACTGAGCCTGTGTGCCGCAACTACTGAAGCCCACACGCCTAGAGCCCGTGCTCCTCCACAAGAGAAGCCACTGCAATGAGAAGCCCGTGCATGGCAACAAAGAGTAGCCCCCGCGTGCCACAACTAGAGAAAGCCCATGTGCAGCAACAAAGACTCAACACAGCCAAAAAATCAATCAATCAATCAAAATAAGCCTGACATAGCTTGAGCAGGTGGGGCTGCTGTTCTAGGCACCCTCAATCTCCTGCAGGAACAAAGCGTAGCTTGTTCCATACAAGAGCCCTTAAGGCCCGGCAGCATCTGGTGAGTTTACGTGTTCAGGAGCTGCCTCCCTCCAGCTCGGGTGCCCTCCCCGACGTGCCGGGGGAGTCCCAGGTCCCTTCGGAGTTCCCTGCCCATCAGCTCCCCATCCTGCCAGGGTTCCTGGGGCTCCCCACCCTCCCCTCCAGCCATGGTCCTGCCTCCACCCTCCACCGGAACAGGTGCCCAGTTTCCCGCCCCCTGAGAAAGGCTGCCCGAGTGCCGCGCCAGAACCCCCGTCCCAATCGTGCCTCGTGAGCCAACCTTCTGGGCCTTTCTGAGGTCGGAAAGTGAGTCACAGCGGGAAACAGACAAGTGAGGGGACTTTACCAGCGAACATGGGGGCAGTGACCAACGTCTGGGGCTCTGCTGTAGTGCTGCCTTGCCTGGGGTGTGGGCCGCCTTGAAAGGGGAGGTGGGACCCAAAGTTTGTCCCAGGCCTTTGCTGGCTGGTCCTTCTCTAAGATAACCCCTGGGATCGTCTCATCCTCTTCATTTCTTTATATTCAAACTAGAATTTGTGGGGTCTCCCCTCCCTCTGAATGAACCCTCCTCCTTCTTCCCTTGCCTTCGTCCAGCTGTGCCCAAGCATACTTGAGTGCATCTGTGTGCCTGGCCAGAGGTGGGGTGATGAGAGAGAAGGGGCACTGAATCTTCACCCCTCGTGAGGATGTGGCATTTGTGTGTATCTCACTGATGGGCTAGAGCCAGCCATGGAAGAGCTGGTGTTCTGGGAAGGAAAAACAGCAAACTAGGACAGAAAAGAAGTGCCCCTCCCACCCCCAACAGCAGAGAGAAGACCCAGGACTTCCAGCCTGTCTCGTCAGGTGGAAAAGTCAGTGTGACCCCAGACACCATCCAGGTGTCTGGACAGACACAGTCTTGGACAAGGACAACGCAACATAGAAATACTAAAGCTTGGCTCCAGATCCAAATCCACTATTCTTACTTCCTTCTGGTGGCCCTTCCAGCCAAGGGTCTCTGGCCTTTCTGAAGCTTGGTGTGTTTCACTGTAAAAATATGGGAAGAAAATGACCAACGGCACAGAACTGTGGGGCTGCAATAAAATCAGGGATCCAAAGGCCTTGCTGGTCTCTGCCTGGCCTGCTTGGCTATGAGTTGGTAGAGAGCGCACCTATCCCTTTAAACTCAGACTCTGCGTTTTGGCAGCTCTGTGTCCTAGCTCAGGTTACTTAACATCTCTGAGCACCTCCAGAGTCAGTGATGAAATCCCATATTTATACCTCCCAGGGGCCCTATGAGGAATAAATAAGTTCACATCTAGCAACGGCACCTAGAAGCATGTACACACAAAAACTGCTTAAGAGGTGATTGTTATAATTAAGAATAATATTAGTAACTGGAGGTGAATTGCTCTTATGATGCAATGCTTTTTATTTTTATTTTTCTGGCTTTTTGCCACAGCCCTCTCACTTAGTTCAATAGTGTGCATGAACGCCTAATTTGTTCCCAGTTCTCTACAATTCTGGAGTCTGAAGCCAAGTGCTCATCACCCTTTGAAGGATGAGCTATAAATACACTTGGTCATCAAAAAGAGGAAGGAGCACATCTGGGCGGTCAAGAACATGTAAATTCAGCCAGAGGAGACTTCAGGGCCCAGAGCCCACCCGGCACAGTAGTCTCCCATCTGACTTCTGCAGAAGACCTCAAGGCATCCAGGTCAGGGACCACAGGCCAGCTGGCTCCCCACTCCAGCTTCCCCGGACCCCCCCCCCCCACCCAGGGTCCCTCAAGAAGGCCACAAATACAGACAGCCTTACACTCTAGGGAAGAGGGAAGTGGCCCCTGGTGGGGAGGGTCCAGGCCGTGGTCCCGGAAGGTGTGGTGTTTCCCTCTGTGGACTGGAAGTGTCTGGAGGGTCTAGAACCTGGAGGGCCCAGGAGGAACCAGCAGGTGAGTCCTGAGTGTGCAGCATATAAGCTGATGATCTTGGGCATGTTGTTGAACCCCTGAACCCCTATTTTCTCATCTGTTCAATGGGATGCTCTTGACCATCAGAGAAAATGCATGGTCACCTGCCACATCACAGATGTTCCACAGAAGTCAATTTCTGTTTCTCTTCCTCTTAGTAGTATTATCATTCCCATTTTGTATTCCAAGCAGTTACAAAGTTCCTGGCACAGGGAGTGCTCAGTAAGTGCTTTTCAGAAGAATGAAGGAAAACTCAGAGTTCCCCAGGTTATACAGAATTCTCATGATGGGACAGAGTTCACTGCAGGGTGTGGTAGACCGAGTAATGGCCCTGCAAACACGGCCATGCCCTGATACCTGGAACCCATGAAGAGGTTGTTACATGCCAAAGGGTGCTTTGCAGACATGATTAAGGTTAGGGGCCTTAATATCGGAAGACTTCTGGAGTATCTGGTTGGGGTGGAGGCCAATCAAGACACCTGATCCCTTAAAAGCAGAAGGGGAGGGCATGGAGAGTCCAAGCACAAGGATTCAATGTGCTGTTGCTGCATACAGGGACCAGACAGAAGCCTCTGGAGCTAAGTGTGGCCCCCAGCTGACAGCCAGCAAGGACCTCAGTCCTACAACCACAAGGAACTAGATTCTGCCAACAACCTGAAGGAGCTCGGAAGTGAATTCTTCCTCGGAGCCTCCAGTAACAAATGCCACCTTGATGACACCTTGATTTTAGCCTGGGGTGGCTGTGGCAGGCTTCTGACCTACAGAAACTGATAGAAAAAAATCTGTATTGTTTTAAGCCAACTTGCTATGCTAGCAATAAGAAACAAAAACACAGAGCCTCCAGGTTATGAAAAAGTCAGAACCTCCAAACTCCTTGGCTACTATACCAAGCATACTGGAAGTATAACCATCACCACCATTTGTGGAGTCCCTGCTGAAAGCCAGGCACCATGCTCGTGGCTCCCACATCCCTCTCTTCCTTAAACATATACCACCCTTCAAGGTATCTTATTGTACGGCTACCAAGGCCCATAAAAACATTAGACCTTGGGCCCCTAGGGTACCAGGCAGTGTAAATTAAGACCAATACTTTCTGGCTGGGAGAATCTTGGGGGAATTTTATTGGAACTAAACATATCCCATGCAGTAGAAGTCAAGTAATGTTCCAAACAAAGTCAAGATTTTCCCCCCAAGATTTCATAAGCCCCGTGGTGCACTAGTGTCCTGGAGTCCTTCCCATTGATGGCACCCCTCCCAATTGGGTAACACCTCACATCCCTTGGATGGGTGCAGGCTGAGGGGATTGGAGGGTGGGGGTGGGGAGGGTGGGGACAGGGAGCAGGTGGAGGAAACTTCACTGGGAAGACAGCTTGTTGCTACTTCCACCTTGAACTTTGATATCTTAAGTAGGTCATGCCCAACACATGGGGTGAAAATCCTTTAGATGTGGTTTCGCATGCCATTAAGGTAAAAGTCACCATTCTCCTCTCTTCTCACCCCTTTACTTGCTCACAGGGGCTGAAACTGGGTCAAAGATTTGGGTGCGTGTTGGTTCAGAACAAGACATGGCAAACTCGATCAGCTGGGCCAGAAAGAACCAAAACTGTTGCCTGGTCTTTCAACAACCTCCCCTTTAAAGATCTCGGGGTGCCTGGGAGAGAAGGAAGACCAGCTGACCATCTCTTTCTGAGTTCATTTCCAGTTTTAATATTAGCTATCTGCCCTGATTTAATCATTATTTCCAGCCCCCTTTTACTGATGGAAAAGTAAGCTGGGAGGGTTTATATAAGGTGCCAGTGTGTCCAGAAACGTCCAGGAGAAGCTGCCGTGAGACACAAGGGAAGATTATTTGTCATGTGCAGCAGCAAACAGTGACCCTGACCCAGGCCGAGCTCTGCCCGGATGCTACATGAAGTTTCTCATTTCCTTCTCATGTGAAGTGAGTGGTGAAAAATCCATTTCACCGAAATCCAGAGGAGTGCGAAAGCCTGCCCAAGGCCACACCCTGTAAGAGGGTTTTGGACCCAGAAGTCTGGCAGGAGGGCTCAAGCCACGAATGTCCACACCACACTGCCTCTGTGCCAACAGAGAGGAGGGGACTTCAAAGAGGCTTTTTGAAGGATGGGCTGATATTAACAATGCGGGGGCGGCAGGGGCTGCTGCTGGGCAGAGGGCCTATCATGAAGCCGAGTTCAGGGTCAGCACCCTGGGGATGCTGGAGAATCATCAAAATTGACCTTGGAAACTTCCTTCAAGGTCCAGTGGACACAGTTATGATAGGGGCCCTCTCAGCGGTGGAGAGCAGGAAGCCGGCATGCTGGGAGGACTAGGGAGGGCCTGGGCATTCCAGCCCCAACGAGAGCAGAGGCTTAAGGCCAAAACACACCCCCACGCCCCCAGACCTAGCCAGCTCCTCTTTTGCAGCCCTGGAGCTGCTTGGGCTATTGTGGTACATTCCTATAGATTGATTCTGGGGGAGACAGCTTCCCGAGTGGGGGACAAAGGGGCCTCCTCCAGGGACTGCACCTCCCCAGTGACTTCACTGGCCACAGACCCACGCAGCCAGACAGCAGATGACATCATAACCACAGCTTTGGGCCAGCCCGCTGGGTGACATCGCGGGCCCCAAATAGCTCCAACATATGTTAGCAGTTGAGAGAAAGAGGGAGCAGGATCACCAGGGGCCTCCACGGCCAGCCACCGCTGGTTTTTGAGAACCCTCTGGGGATTCTTCCCCAGCTGCTTCTTAGATCAATTGGCAACTTACAACTTGGATTGCAGAGGCATAAGAATCATTACTAAAAGCAGACCAGACAGAGGAGAGAAATGAAATCACCCCAAACCCAAGTACCCGAGAGACACTCACACCGTTCAGGGTGTTACGTCTTTCTACTCTGAGCATTTACAAACATGTTGCTATTCATGTAGCATATAATTATTCACACACTTAAACAGCAAAAAAGGCACACATACTCTATACTATTTTGTAGCCAACTTTAAAAAGAACTTTTTAATCAAATGCGGGCACTTACCACATCATTAATTATTCTTCTAATTAATTTTTAATTGCAGAGTATTACTTTAGTGCTAGTATGACTAGTACTAGTATTACTCTGAATCTTGCAGTGTTGGAGGAAGGTTAGGCTCTCATATCTTGAATAAAAATCATATACAGCAAAATTAACTTGGAAAATCTCCTATAAATGCCCAATAGGTACAGAGTATGCCCTTTTAAATCTAAGCCAGCTTTTTCTCTGATGTTGGAACAGATCTCTGGTTTTTTTTGGTTCATCACGGAAAAGCAATAGATGACTTGTATTTATAGGCATTTGATTTTTAAAATTTCCATATTTTCATCAAACCATTATTATTCCTATTTACTTAGTGCATAGAGTTGACTATTCACAAGTTAAGTGCAAACACGATGCGGTTTCACCATATTCTGCTTTGCTGGGCCTTCTTGGCCTCATTTTGATCCCCTCCCTGAGGACCAATGAGGAGATCTGAGGGTCCAAACAGCCCCACCACAGAGACCATGTTGCATAGCACTGTAGTCGCGTAGAAGGTCAGAGCTTGAAGGGACATCTGGGATCACCTTGTCCCCCTCTTCTATTTTTTAAATGGAAACTGAGGTTTGGAAAGAGGAAGGGACCCCCAACAGGTCAACAGCAGCTGGACCACATGCTATCAGGGCCCCCAGGTGGGGCTGGCGGGGACACTGGGGAGGATGTAATCTGGCCTCACCAGGTAGCTTCACACATGGTCCTTGAATGGCCAGGTGGGGTCACCAGACTCCCACTCCTGGACCCTTCTATATAAACACAACTACCTTGGGGGTGTCCCCAGGCCATGGATGTTTATGACGTCTGATCATCACACCAAGGAGGCCAGAGAGAGCAGTTATCATCTGCATTTTACAGATGGGAAACTCAGGGGTGAGTGACTTGCTCACCCTCACAGAGCTAGTCCCTGGGGTCTCCTTGGGTCACTCATCTGACACATTCCAGGGCATGTTTTCATCACAGCACACTTCCTCTCACCCACTGTGTCACGCTGTGTTTCATAAGGTGGTTGGGAAATAGAACCACTTCTCTGGAGTAGAGTAGTCACAGTACCTTCTGAATAGCAACAGTGGAATTAGAACACAGGGATCCTAACTCCAGGCCGGTGTTCTTGGGACCCTGCCTGTCCATACAGAGCATTTACGTTGTTCAGAACAAGGTGCTCCCCTCTGGGGAGGCCCCTGCAGGTTCATGGCCTGGTGACAGACAAGAGGGAGATTTCAGCCACTGCCCTGTGCCTGGCAGGGACTAAGATGCTTCTGTGCAGAATGGGACTTCCTCCGTCAGATACAGAGGCGTGTTTGCATCACTCAGCTGAGTTCTCTGCTGATGACTACAGATCTTTATCGCCCTGGCTGGACACATATTTGTAATAGTCATATTTTTCCTCCCCAACCTGTTGTTCAAGTTTTTAAAGATGGAGAATTTCGTCCAGCCAGACCAACCCCGTCTTCAACCCTGCCGGGAAAATGGGAGAAGACGGTGGGCCCATTCAAAGCTAGAACTTTCTGCCTGAGACAGAAAGTAGACAATGAGCTCAGGGGAAGTCAAGAAGGAACAGAGTTGCAGAACTGCTCCCTGCTGAGGTCAAGCCAAACCCTGGGGCGTCACACCCCCAGCTGTTTCCTTCGCCCAGAATGCTCTCTGTTCTTCTCCCTGGAGAGCTCTTCTCCCTTCTCCCTTCTTCCTGTTCGCCTTCCTGGAAAGCCTGCCTTTACCACTCGGGGCCCTCGGAAACACTTTACCCTCCATAGTATTTCACTCGCCACCCTGCCACATTGAAAATGCTCACTTGTAATCAGTTACTTGCCTGTCTTCACCTCTGGGTGGTGAGCGGTCCAAGGGCTGGAAATGTGTCTTACTGATTTCTGTAGCTTGAAAGCCTATGTCAATGATCCCATGTGCCCAAACTCTCCAATCTGTTTTATGGTTATTTTTTCTTTTAATGAGAGTAAATGGTTCAGGCTCCCACCCCTCAGACCTCAGGAAGCCCACTGCCCTCCCATGAACACTGATGTGTCTGCAAGTGGCCCAGGGACTCACACCGAGTTACCTGGACAATGAGCCATCTAGGTCTGGGGCCCCCACCTCCTGGCCAGAGGGGCCGCACCCAAGCTGAGCTTCACTCTAGACCGGGTCTTCCAGCCATGGCAGCTCTTGTCTGGGAAACCAGCTTCCCATGGTCCTCAAGCTCTCGAAGCACTGGGCAGCTGGTTGCCTAGACAACAGCTGTAAACAGCTGGGACCTGAAAGCAGACCTCCTGGCTGTCGGTAGCCTGTGCAGTTCCCCACAGATGAGCCTGCTTTCTCACCAAGAGAGGCAGCCACCCTCCTGGGAGGCAGAGCCATGCTGCCACCTTGGGGCCCTGTCTCTCTGTGTGGTGATGGGAGGACCGGGTTCCTGTGGCTTCTCCTCTTGCCAACCCAGCCTTGGGGGCTTCCCTTTAGCAAGAAAAACAATCCCATGCCCGTGACCTTGTGGCATTCGTCTCCAAGCCCGAAGCCTGGCCACCTGTGACGCCCCAGCAGTGGCCCAACGTGTAGAGCCTGGAGGCTCCCCAACACACACGTGTTCACGCTCGCACTCCCTCCCGAGTGTGACCCTACGACCTCATACCCCTCCTTCAGCCCCCACTCCTGCCCCTCCTTCCCGAAACGCCCCACCATCCTTGGCATCTACCCACACTCTTCATATGACAAACCCTCCTGCTCACATGACAGACTCGTGCTAAAGGCTGGGGCCTTCACGAGCACCACCCATAAAAGATCAGGAAACAACTTGATATAAGACCCTAGATGCTTTGACTTCTTGGCCTTCACAGCCTGGGCCATTCTCTCTCCCCATCCCCTCCCCAGGCTCAGCCTCCCACTTGCTCCTTCATGGAATTCTTCCTATGTTTTCCTCTTCTCTTCTTTCCAGGCTCTGGCCTTTCTCTCCCTGCCCATCAGAAAAGATCTGGAATCCCTATTACAGTATCAGGTGAGTCATCTTCACCTACAGCCAATCTGTGTCGTGTTCTGAGGAGGGTGGGGGAGAGACGTGTGCCCGTCCTGATCCAAAAGGCCCTCTATGGCATTTTCCTAAACCAGAGAGTCACCCAGCACCATCGGCTACACCATCCCTTCCATCTTTTCTATCTCTAGCTACATCAGGACAGTTCAGAGGCTTTGCAGGAGTCCCTCAGCCTGCCCTTTGGTGGCTTCTCACCCTGCCTGTCCCTCCGCAGTCACCCCACTCAGGCAAGGCCCCGGGTCCAGTGGAGTCACCCCTTGGTCATGGGTTGTGTGACTTCTTCCTTTGACACTGGCACAGTGGGAATGAGTGAGTAAACACGGTTTCTTTATGTGTGTGTGTGGAGGGGTGGAGAGTGTATACATAGGTTGTGGTTGGAGGTCATGTGAGTGTGTGTGTGTGTGTGTATGTGTGTGGGCACATGTGCACATGTGACAGGTCTGGAGACTGTGCGTGTGCACGTTCTGCCTCGCGCTGCTCCTGGAGGTGGTGTGTGTGCTCACGTACACCCGAGCTGGAGGTCGGGGGCTGTGGGGCAGGGAGATGTGTGTACATGATCTGAGTGTTCCCAGGCCGCCTCTCGCCAAGTGGTTTCCTCTGAAGCTCAGAATCAGCCCATATGGCCTGGGATGGAAAACACCAGTGTCAGCAGCGAGTCCTGACTCATTCCGAAAGCCCGCAGGCCTGCCGCCGGCGGCCGAGAGCCTCAAGCTCAGGCCCGCTCACCCCTGCCTCCAGGTGCTATCTCTGCTCCTTCCACACTGCTCCGAGGGCCGTGGAAACCCTTTACCATCTCCATCACCTGACTCCCTCCCTCTGGCTGGTTCTCTTCCCCAGCACATAGCTCAGTCTGCCGCCTCTGCACTCTGTGTTCAAAATCTCCCCCACCAGAGTCTTCCCGATTCCCCCCAGGGGGTCCTGGAGTGTCACCAAAGTCCCACAGGTCCTGGTGGCCACGTCCGCCCCACTGTCCCTTTCTTTCCTTTCTCTCCTGCTCACACTCCCTGTGGGGACCTGTCACCCTAGATGCACGTATATGTGACTCAGCATCACCTCTGCTGAGATGGGGGAACAGAGACTGTGTCCCGCAGAAAAACCACAGAAAAGTCCATGTTTTCATACCGCAGACACCTCACCCCGACCAAGACCCTTCTCCTGCTCCTGATCCATGTCCCCAGCCTGTGGTGAGATTCCAGGGGGGTGGGACATGGGGTGAGACTGGGGAGTTTTTGCAAGCGCATCCGTCAGCAGGACAGGTGCCCGTTGTATAGTCAGACCCGGGCACCTTGATGCATCGAAAGGCAGCTTCTGAATGGCCACATCAAAGGGCCCCCGGGTGGTACCACCTTCTGTGCTGGGAGCCGCATCCCATATGCAGGGTGTTGCCCAAAGCTAAGGCTACTCTGTAATTTCACGGGGTGTACCTTCTGCTGCTACGGAGAGAATCAGTGCGGATATTTGGCTGGAATGCATCAGAACCACCGCGCTGGTGATTTATATATCCAGCAAGCATGCTGGAAAGCTGATTCACTTGCCCTGACTATTGTTAAATCTTCTCCCTTAGGTTGGGGGAGAGGGGATCCCTCCCACCCACCACCCATCCACCACCCCCTATGCTCACTCATGCATTTGGAATCTCGCTGCCATTAAGTTACCCCAAAAGCTTCCTCACCTCCCAGGCTAGCAACTTCTTCTGCATCAACCACATCATCTATTTCTGCCTCTGGCCCCCTCTTCCTTGGTATCAATAGATGGTGAGCAGAGCCAAAGGGAAACTTCACATAGCCTTATCTTCCCAAATCCCCTCTCCTAGCTCCTCCGTTCCTTCACCACCTAATCCCTCCCTCCCATACCTGTCCTTGATTTCTGCATAAAGTCCCAATTGCTGCCAGCTTCCAGGATGCTCTCTGGAACAACCAGGGCACCAGCGTGGACCTCCACACAGCCCAGGAGGACACTGCCCTGCCGAAACATAGCTGGGCCCTGGGAAAATAGACGCTCTGCTCACAGGCTGCGTTATCATTGTTTGAAAAGCCCCCAGACAAGAAGCTCATTACCTACCGCCCAAGGAAGCTTCTGATTATTATTGCAGTAGATTCTGAATTTTACTGTCACCAAAACAGATACCAAAAATTCAACTTGAAGTCTATTTGAGGCCCCAGTTTTGCCAGGTAACAGAAAACACAGCGTAGTCATTTCTTCACAAATTGAGTCACCGTGACTACATGTAGGGGATGAACAGGCAGGAACACACATTCCCTGGTCTCTTCTCTCACCAGGTGACATCTAAATCCTGGGCCTCAGGGCATTGATGGGGATTGGATGTCTGGTTCATGTCCCCATCTGTCCCCTAATGATGCCCACCAGATGTAAATGTTCTCTGCCAGGATATGGTCTCTGCAAGTTGGGGTCTCAGGAAAACAGCGGTAGGGCAAGCTTAGCTCAAGGTGAGAGAGGCAAAGCTGGACCACAACCCGGCCCCCTGACCCCAACACACCATTCTCATTTCAAGAAATGAAACATGCAATCGACCAATTGATTAGAAGTACATGCTGCATATTATTTTTAGTTGCCCTACATTTTAATCCCCGATGGTATTACAGGTGATGTAAAGGAAGTTGCTGGAGAAGACCTGGCCTCAATATATAGAAGCTACTCTTTGATATGCAGTAGGAATATGGGTTTTGGAGAAGACAGATGTGGGTTTGTAATAAGAGTGTGAACTCCTGACACACAAGAGTTAAAATGTGATCCGAAAACATTGTTGACAAGGATGAGGACTCGGTGTTAAAAAGAGTCTTCCTGATGAAAGAGAGACACATTTCATAGAAGGTCTCTATTTTTTCTTAAGATGTTCATTGCTTTTTTTAATTGTAAAAGTCACACAAATTTGTTACGGGAAATTTCGTAAAAATTACATGAATAAAAAAATGTAAAGTCACCCATAATCCCCCCAGAGATGCCAGAGATGATTGTCATAAATATTTTGACATATTTTCCTCTGGCCTTTTGTCTCTGTGTGTAAGTGTAGATTTACATAATTATGCTAATTTTTTACATACACTTGGCATCTTTTCTTGTGTTTTTGTTCGTTTTCTTATATCTACTATTATACTGTGAGCTCTTTGAATTTTCCACAAAGATATCTGTGAAACCACCAAAAAACAAGATGAAAGAGAAACTTAATTTTTTTTTCTTACCCTTTTAGCATATTATGTTCTGGGTGCTGAGTGTTTAATATATCTTATATCATTTCTCTTCACAACAGCCATAGAAGGGAGATACTACTTTTCCCTCCATTTTACAGATCAGGAAACTAAGACTTAGATGGATAAGTAATGTGTACAAGGTAACAGATAGTAAGTTGTGGAAATAAGATTGAATCGATGCCTGTGATCCCACACCATACCGTTCATTCATTCATTCTCTCTACAAATGACTGAGTACTTCTATTGCCAGGCCTTGCTCTGGAAGACATCAATGATCAGAACAGGCAAAAAGAAATGCCCTCATGGGATTACTTTCTGTTGGGGGGGTCAGAGAGTTGAAAATAGACGAGGCAAAAAGTAAATACAAACATTGTACAGTATAATAAATTTTTATGAGTGCTATGAAGAAAAACAGGGAAAGAAGAGGAGGTGAGATGGGATAGCATCGCAACCTGAAATAGGATGCTTAGGGTAGACCTCACCAAGGCAGTGGTATCTGAGTAAAGTCTTGAAGGAGGTGAAAGAGGATATCCGGGGAAAGAATGTCCTGCAGACGGAGCAACACATGCAAAGTCCCTGAGGCCGAGGGTACTTGAACCGTGAGCAGGAGAGAGAGTGGGAGGAGATAAGACTTGAGATTTGAGTCAAGGGGTCCAGTCACTCTTGTAAACCAATGTCAAAACTCTGGCATTTCCTTTAGATGAGATGGGAAGGCATGTCACGCTGAACAGAGTGACATGATCCAGTTTGTATTATAAAAGAATCCCTCCAGCTTTTGTGTGGAGAAAAGACAGCAAAGGGAACAGGGACTAAAAAGAGTAGAGTTAAAACTATATTCGGTATTCTGTAATAACCTATAAGGGAAAAGAATCTGAAAAAGAATATGTGTATATATATATACTGAATCACTGTGCTATACACCTGAAACTAACACGACATTGTAAATCAACTATACTCCGATAAAAAAATTTTTTTTTAAGGAGAAGAATTAAGAAGCTATTGCAGGACTTCCCTGGTGGCGCAGTGGTTAAGAACCCCCTGCCAAGGCAGGGGACATGGGTTCGAGTCCTGCTCTGGGAAGATCCCACATGCCACGGAGCAACTAAGCCCGTGAGCCACAACTATTGAGCCCATGTGCTGCAACTATTGAAGCCTACACGCCTAGGGCCTGTGCTCCACAACAAGTGAAGCCACTACAATGAGGAATCTGCACACCACCATGAAGAGTAGCCCCCGCTCGCAGCAACTAGAGAAAGCCCGTGTGCAGCAACAAAGACCCAGTGCAGCCAATAAATAAATAAAATAAATTAATTAATTAAAAAAAAAGAAGAAGAAGCTAATGCAATGATCCAAGCAAAAGATAAAGGGGGGTAGTTTGGACCTGGGTGATAGAAGTCAAGGTGAGAAGTGGTCAGATTCCAAATCTACTTTGAAGGAGGCAAAGAGGACACAAGAGTGTGGGAGCCCTGAGGGTGACTCCAGATGATACTCAAAGCTTTCAGGTTAGATGAGATCACCTGCGAGGTATGTCCTAGAGAAGAGAGATGCCTGAGAACTGAGCCCAGGGCCATTTAACAAGCAGAGCTTGAAGAGGAACTAAGAAAGTTGAGGTGGTGAGACGGAAAACCAGTTTCTTCTGAGAGTCTGAGTTGACTCTCTGAAGCAAGTTGTATCACATCCCCACCCCTCATCTTCTCCCCAGTTTATAGATGAGGGAAATTGAGGCTCAGAGATACAAAGGAATTATCGAAGGTACCGAATAAGGATGTGACAGAGCTGGGATTGAAGCCTTTTTCTGGGTGATGTGACCGCAGCTTTCTTGTGCTGGCTTGGGTCTTACCCCTGTGCATCAGACAGGCTCATCTGAAAGTCTGCATTTCTCTTTCTGCACCAGCCCTCCACCAAAACAGACAGGGAGTTGACTGATACACACTCCAGTGTCCTCCCTCCATGGCTGGGACAGTTGTGAGGCACATTCTGCACTCCCTCTCAGAGTTCCCCAGTGTAGCTGGGCCCCATTGCCATGGTCACCACTGTGGGTTGATGATGTTCCTTCCAATCCCTGCATCACTTGACCATTCTCTTAGGGGGATTCCCCAAATCACGTCCCCGTAACTCCCTTGCACTTGAGTTCTCATCTCAGGAGCTTCTTCTGAAGAAACTCAAATGTAGCCTTGTTCGTATTGCGGACAAAGAATGTCACCTCTCATTTCAGTAAAAAACCAATGTTGCGGCCATAAAGCCATCAGCCACTGCAGCTATCCCTCTACCTTCCTCCCTCAAAGGTGTACCCTGAGGGGATTTAGGATGGAGAAAACCAGGATGCCAGCCCTAGATTGTTAAGGTGCATATCAAAAGGATAATTTCATTTAGCCCTGACGCTTGCATCTTCTCATACATAGAAAAGTGCTCCATTCATTAACTTGAGATGTCTATTTTTTTCTTTAATTAGATTACTATCTTTTGATATTTGACTACCTGTTTTTGTTTTTGGAAAAAAGTCCTATATGTCCTGGCTCCTCCCTTACATCCTCGAAACAGTCCCTCAGAGCTATCCAAGAAGCTGCATCCTGAACTATAGTCCTCAGGGAGTCTGCCGAGTGAAACATAATTTTCAGCTTTAAGGTTGTGCATTTTTATTCAGTCGACAGTTCGATGAACAAAGACACACAGCCTGGGGAGGAGAATAGACGCATCCTAGAGGCCCTGCTGTGTCCATAACGGGGGTGAGGGGGGGTTCCCACGTACATCGAGCCTGTGTGTGTGAGACACGTAGACCTGGGTGTGCATCCCTGTGTGCTCTGGGTGAGTGTCCACATCTGTGGGCCAGCCCATAAGCTAAAAATAGGAAAGGAAAATGTAAGCAGCTTCTTATGTAAATATTGGGCAACTGAATAATTTTGTTTCTAGTCACGTCAGTTTCTGAAACTTTGCTGCTCTTCCCCTTGGATGGAGGGTGGGAGTGGAAGTGGTGGAAAATGAGGTTATTTTCATCCTGGGGATTTCAGGGTCCCTCCCTTTATGCATGTCTCCCCTCTCTCTCCCATACACCTGAGCCCCCAAAGGGAAGAGAGAAAATTCTTGTAACCTTGGCAAAGCAGATGGTGCCTCTACTTGTCTAGATAGCAGAGAACCCACTGAAAGTCACAGGCTTACCCAATGGCCACTCCCTCTCAACCCCACCCTTGTTATCCCAGCTCCAGAGAAAAGGGGTGGGCAGGCACCAGAGCTGAAACGGTTCTAGATTTGATGACGGAATCATAGGTTTGAAATTCACCTCCATTTGTGACAAAGTTGTCATTCAATCTTTCTGAGTCTAGGAAAGGGGGTGATGGAGCCTGCCCCCCAATACTCAGCGTGGCTGTGAGCCTCAGATGTGCCTAGGAGCCAGGGGAGTGCACTTGAAAGAACAGGTTTTAGAACCAGACAGATGTAGGTCCAAATCTTGACTCTGCTGTTCCTATGACCTTGGGTGGTAAGTTATCTCTCTGACTCTGTTTTCACGTGTGTGAGCATACTGTTCAATGAAGGTTTAAATAAATATAGTTGACCCTTGAACAACATGGATTTGAACTCCATAAAGCCCATTTATGCACAGATTTTTTGGCAATAAATATATTGGAAATAGTTTTGGAGATTTGTGATAGTTTGAAAACACACAAAACAAACCATGCAGCCTAGAAATATCGAAAAAAATTAAGAAAAAGTTAGGAATGTCATAAACGCCTAAAATATATGTAGGTACTAGTCTATTCTCAAATAAGCAGAAGGTGGGTGATATTTAATATAACATTAATAATGTGTTAGTTTTCTTACTGTTTTATAATTTTGCTTTCAAAGGATTACATTACTGTACAGAAATGCCTCTCTAATAATTGGAGAATCTGCCCATCAGCCTATTATCACAAGTAAGTGCTTTTTTGGAAAAAAGTGATAATGCTTCCAGTACTGTATAATGAATATGACTCTAATACTGTACACCATAAGAATTTTACAATGATGCATTCATTGGTGTGCAGGCCAGGCTGCTGTGAAGCAATAATATCGATTACCCCAGGCTACCATAAAGCAATCACATTGCTGCTTCTTTGTTATCCATGCATGAATCATTATACTTGCAAAGCAATGTGAATTTCTTTTTCACATTATCTTTTCACTTTTGATGTCTAGTATTAGTAAGTACCTACAGTGTTTTGTGTCATATAAGAAAATATTGACACAAATTCTGATTGAAAATTCATCTTATTTAACGGACAACATAAACTTACAGTATAAATAAATGTAGTACAGTACTGTAAATGTATTTTCTCTTCCTTATGATTTTCTTTCTTTTTTTAAAAAAAACTTTTATTGAGATATGGTTAACAGACAATAAAGAGCATATATTTAGAGTGTACAATTTGGTGTCCCAATCTCCCAATTCATTCCTTTCCAACCCTCCCCGCTTTCCCCACTTGGTGTCCATGTGTTTGTTCTCTACATTTGTGTCTCTATTTCTGCCTTGCATTTCCACTTTCATAGTTGTTAGCATTTGCCTTATGTATTGAGGTGCTCCTATATTGGGTGCATATATATTTATAATTGTTATCTCCTCTTCTTGGATTGATCCCTTGATCTTTATGTAGTGTCCTTTCTTGTCTCTTGTAACATTTTTTATTTTAAAGTCTATTTTATCTGATATGAGTATAGCTTTCTTTTGATTTCCATTTGCGTGGAATATCTTTTTCCATCCCCTCACTTTCTGTCTGTGTGTGTCCCTAGGTCTGAAGCAGGTCTCTTGTAGACAGCATAAACATGGGTCTTGTTTTTGTATCCATTCACCCAGTCTGTGTCTTTTGGTTGGTGCCTTTAGTCCATTTACATTCAAGGTAATTATTGATATGTATGTTCCTATTACCATTTTCTTAATTGTTTTGTTTTTGTTTTTGTAAGTCCCTTTCTTCTCTTATGTTTCCCGCTTAGAGAAGTTCCTTTAACATTTGTTGTAGGGCTGGTTTGGTGGTGCTGAATTCTCTTAGCTGTTGCTTGTCTGTAAAACTTTTGATTTCTCCATCAAATCTGAATGAGATCCTTGCTGGGTAGAGTATTCTTGGTTGTAGGTTCTTCCTTTTCATCACTTGAAATATATCATGCCACTCCCTTCTGGCTTGCAGAGTTTCTGCTGAGAAATCAGCTGTTACCCTTATGGGAGTTTCCTTGTATGTTATTTGTCATTTTTCCCTTGTTGCTTTTAATAACTTTTCTCTGTCTTTAATTTTTGTCCATTTGACTACTATATGTCTTGGCATGTTTCTCCTTGGGTTTATCCTGCCTTGGACTCTCTGGGCTTCCTGCACTTGGGTAGCTATTTCCTTTCCCATGTTAGGGAAGTTTTCAACTATAATCTCTTCCAATATTTTCTCAGGTCCTTTCTCTCTCTCTTCTCCTTCTGGCACCCCTATAATGCGAATGTTGGTGGGTTTAACATTGTCCCAGAGGCCTCTTAGGCTGTCTTCAGTTCTTTTCATTCTTTTTTCTTTATTTTTTTCCGCAACAGTGATTATCACCATTCTGTCTTCCAGGTCACTTATTCGCCCTTCTGCCTCAGTTAATCTGCTACTGGTTCCTTCTAGTGTATTTTTCATTTCAGTTATTGTGTTGCATATCTCTGTTTGTTTGCTCTTTAATTCTTCTAGGTCTTTGGTAAAGTTTTCAATCTTTGCATCCAGTCTTTTTTCAAAGTCCTGAATCATCTTCACCATCATTATTCTGAATTCCTTTTCTATAAGGGTGCCTATCTCCTCTTCATTTAGTTGGTTTTCTGGGGATTTATCCTGTCCCTTCATCTGGTACAAAGTCCTCTGCTTTTTCATTTTCTCTCTCTTTCTGTGGCTGTGGTTTTCAGTTCCGCAAGATGAAATACTGCTGATACTGCTTGATACTGCTGTCTGCCCTCTTGTGGAGGAAGCTATCTAGGAGGCTCGTGGGTGCTTTCTGATGGGAGGGGCTGATAGTGGGTAGGGCTGGGTGGGCGGAGCTCAGTAAGACTTTAATCTGCTTGTCTGCTGATGGGTGGGGCTGTGTTCACACCTTGTTGGTTGTTTGGCCTGAGGCTACCTAACACTGGAACTTACAGCCTCTTTAGTGGGGCTAATGGCGGACTCTGGGAGGATTCACGCCAATGAGCACTTCCCAGAACCCCTGCTGCCAGTGCCCCTGTCTCCTGGGTGAGCCACAGCTGCCCCCCACCTCTGCAGGCAACCCTCCAACACCAGCAGGTAGGTCTGGTTCAGTCACCTATGGGGTCACTGCTCCTTCCCCCTGGGTCCTGGTGAGCACACTTTTTTGTGTGCCCTCCAAGAGTGGAGTTTGTTTCCCCCAGTCCTGTGGAGGTCCTGCAATCAAATCCCATTGGCTTTCAAAGTCTGATTCTCTGGGTATTCCTCCTCCCGTTGCTGGACTCCCAGGTTGGGAAGCCTGACGTGGGGCTCAGAACCCTCACTTTAGTGGGTGGACTTCTGCGGGATAACTATTCTCCAGTTTGTGAGTCACCCACCCAGCATTTATGGGATTTGATTTTAACATGATTGCGCCCCTCCTACCACCTCATTGAGGCTTCTCCCTTGTCTCTGGATGTGGGGTGTCTATTTTGGTGAGTTCCAGTGTCTTTCTGTCGATGATTGTTCAACAGTTAGTTGTAATTCCAGTGCTCTTGCAAGAGGGAGTCTGATTTTCTTAACATTTTCGTTTCGTTAGCTTACTTTATTTTAAGAATACAGTATATAATATATATAAGGTACAAAAACGTATTTTACGACTCTTTATGTTATTGGCAAGGCTTCCAGTCAACAATAGGTTATAAGTAGTTAAGTTCTGCGGGAGTAAAAAGTTATTTATGAATTTTGACTCCATGGGGGTTCCATGCCCCTAACCCCTGCATTGTACAAGGGTCAACTGTAATGCTACATTACCCTAGAGAACATTATGTGGTTATTTAAAAACCATGTTTGTGTTACATCAACTTGATTTATAGGACATATTTTTGAGTGATAAAAGTGAGATGCAAAGAGGTGTGTTTACATTATATTATGTCATTTTGGTAAAGCAAACAATAATTAAAAAACTGTGCATGGATGCAGATATACATGGGTGATTCTATGAGCAGAGTGGATGGGGAACAGGCACATCCGGTTGGTAACACTGATTGTCAGGGTGGGGTTGGGGGGTGGGGTGGGCTCATAATGTGAAAGAAGATGGTGAAGGAAGCAAAAAGGCAAAAAAAGGAAGAAGCGGGTCAGTGGGACCAAAAGCATCTACAATATAATCTCATTTATGTGTGTGTATCTACATGCATTTAAAAATTCAGGAAAAACCAAAGATTCCATTAGGGGTAAAACCCACTGACTTAATGGAAGGACCTTGCACGTTGTTGGGTAAAATGAAAGTAATAACTATAGTGAAAATGCTAATGAGTAGAACTTGAACTTTCAGTGACGTAGGGAAAGGACAGTTATGGCAAAGGGAGGAGGAGATGCAAAGACTCAGACTTGAAAACTGTGGGGCGCTCTCCTGGCCTGGACAGGCACGTCCCAGAGCAGTGGGAGAACAGATTCAGGAGAAGTGGCGGCGGGAGTGTGATTAAGATCACAGAAGTTTTCCTCCTTTTGTTGGCAGTAGAAGGGCCAATAGAAGTTGTGAGAAGGTGGAGAAAAGAGAGGAAAATGTAAGGAGTTTAGGGGTCCTGGTCATCTCATCCTAAACAGTGGAAAATGAATTGGCCCCATGCAAATCTGAATTGGAAGTAATTAAAAATTAAGAAGAGTGAGAGTGATCTTCTAAGAGATGATAAATGTCATACCTCTTAATTAATCAGCATCTTCAGATGACTAGAATATTCCATTTCCCAAATATTCTGGAACTGCAAAGTTCATCACTCAAACTACATTTACAGACTCTTTTTACGTGAACAGGCATAGAAATCTCACATGTGTAAGTGTATCCTGAGTCAAAAGAAACTTTAAAAAGGTTTACATCCCTTATTCCACCTCTTAGCAAATCCTCCAGGGCTGAGTCCACACCACGCCCTCTCTCTGATGGACCAAGTATCAGGCTACTGCTGCCATTCAGGGAGGACGCTGGGATCGGAATGGTAGGATGGGGAAGGAAAGGAATCACTAAGTTCAAGATCCATTTAAGAGGTAAAGTCAAGAAGATTTGTTAAGATGTTAGGTAAGGAAATGAAGAAACATCCCCATTTTTCTGGCATTAGCCAATGAGTGGATGGTTGCGGCTTTATTAACATGGAGAGACTGTGGGAGGGCCATCTTGGAAGACCCACCAAGAGCTCACAGTTGGACATGTTGTCCTTGGAGTGTCTACAACATATGAGTCTTGGGTTCCCAGGAGAAGAAGTGTCGGGAAGTGTCCATCCAGGAGTGGCTGGCGTACAGCTGGTAATTTAAAAGTGCTGGAATTTGTGAGGTCAGATGAAGCTGAGAAGAGACCCTTAAAAAGTTCAAAAACCAACCCAGTTATTTCCAAATAAAATCCCCAGATCCTTAAGGATTTTTGAAACAAAGGATTTGGAAAGATTTCCTCCGGGGAGCTTGTTTCCACTAACCATCTTTGGCTGCAAGAGTGATGTTGCAGCCCTGGTCCTTGGCTGGCCCACGTGGTGCAAAGCCATCTTGGAAACCGCATCTCCTCCAGTGGTCCTCGTGCCAGGCCCTGTGATCCCACTTCCTCCCACTCCCCCTCCTTCCTTCCACTCCACCTCTGGCCCGAGACAACGGGACTTCGGTCTTAGAGTTCCTGAAGGGTTCTACAGATTTTACAAGATTTTGCCTTCTTTTTCATATACTACAACTTCAGTTAATATTAGTCACAAATGTCTAGAAAGGAAATGAGAAAGCCAGATCTGTGGGATTTTGTTTTTGAGAAGCCTCAGTTCCAGAATAAACAGATGCTGGAGGAGGTCCAGCAGGGTAGACATAGAATAAAGGGGGACTCTGGTGTCAGGGCAGGTAAAGGTCACTGCAGAGGGAGGAAGGGGTGTGAGCATCGTTTCCAGGCAGAGTGTGGCTGTGAATTTCAACATCCCTCCCTTTCCACAGTCTATCCTCCACACAACAGCCAGGGTCTCCTTGCTAAAGTGTAAGATGACTATGCCACCCCCAGGCAGTGGGTCCTTTTTGTTTCTAGAGCTAAACCCAAACTCTGCGGCCAACACTGTGGTCCAGCTCCTGCCTAATTCTCCCTTCTTATCTCCCTCCATGCTCCTCCATTCGCAATGCTTCTCCACCTCACTTCCCTTTTGTCCTCAGCCCTATCACCCTCATCTTGCTTCAGGACTTTGCATTCTCTGTTCCCTCTGCCTGGACCACTCTTCCCCTAGATCATCCCATTTCTGCCTCTTTCGAATCATTCAGGTCACAACTCAAGAATCACCTGCTCTGCAGTCTTCCCTGAACTTGGCTAAAGAATTTACTGCCTCTTGAGTCACTCTCTACCAATATTACCTTATCTTTTTTCTCCATCACAACACTTACCGGTACCTGCCATTTTCTTGTTTCTTTAGGTAGATATTTGTTACGTGACTTCCCTCTCAGAAGCTAGGGACCCTGTCTGTCTTTGACACCTTCTGTATCCTCCAGGTGAGGAGGAGTGTCTGGCATACATTTGGTGCTTGATAAATCTTCATGATTGGGCACTGACAGTAACGATAAGAGCTAACATTTAAAAACCACTCCTTCTCTGGGAAAGATGGTATCGTTCCATGAATAAACTTCAGGTTTTAGTTCATATGAGCTATGGGGTTTGTCCAGCCTACCTAACCTCTCCGAGTAAAGAGGGAGATAATAAACATTTGTTTTTGTTTATTCAAGAAGGTGAGGATGCAAAGTTCACTGGAGTTGAAAAGGTCACCGGTGTTTTGAACACTACCCATTCTCTCATTTCATCTTTCCGATGGCTACTCTGGAGTGAGAGTTTTTGTTCCACTTTTGTTCCACTCATTTGTTCCACAGATGAGAAGACTGATGCTCAGAGCAGCTCATGGACTTACCGGAAGTCACACATCCAAAGTGGTGGAGCAGGACCAGTACCATCCACACCGACAGCAGTGCTCAGGCCTCCTTCACATCCCCGCGAGTTTACATTTGGCCTGTGGGCACCTAGGCCAGCTCGCCTCTTTAGTTTGCTGTCAGCCTCTCTTGGCTGCCATCTTCCCACTTGTGAAATACGTAGACGGTCCTGAGACCTCCTCCCCTCCAACCTCTCAGCTCTCGTCTGTGACCCGCAGCTGGGCTTCGAGGACTCATGGCGCTGAGGCCGGCTCTCCCTCCATTCCTGGAGTGTCTGGTTGCTCTTCCAGAGTTACTCATGGCAGGGAGACAAAACCCACAGCTCCAGTCCATGAGGTTCAGGGGATTTAAGTCTGAGGTCAGATGCTGGCTTTGGGTACCTCTCACCAACCACAGATCTGCCCCAAGTCCAAGGCAGGCTTGTCTTACCCAACACTGATGGCGACTTGCATGGCTCCTGAGTGAGCTCACGGTGGGCGAGCAGTGGGGGGACCACGGGGTCCGCTCGGATTGGTCCAGAGCATAGTCCAGCCATGAGAGACACCCCCTTCCAGATCTGTGGAATGGCCTGAGACCAGGGCTTTGCAAACGCCTGGAAAATGTTAGCTCTGGAGTGTTATCAGCCAAACCTCAGCTCTGGCCATAATTAGGCCGAGAACAAGGAAGACAGCGGGAGAGAAGGAGAAAAGGGGATCTCATCATGGAGGTGGAGCAGTGGTGGGAAAGGAGATGATTCGGGGGGAGGGGGCACAGCCTCCCCTGCTCCTCACATGGGTAATCTTATCCTCACCTGATCTTGCTCCTTCCAACTGCTCCTTTAGACCCAGTCCGTAGACACCCGATTTCTTTTTTTTATTTTTTTACTGAATGAAAGATCCTTTAAATTCTATTTACAGTTTTTACAATTTTTTAAAGTTTCGCACACATGATTTCATAAAACGCCATAATAACTCTTTTTTCTCCCACTACCCCTATATAGCCCCTCCCCCCTTCCCTCCCCCCACCGGTAACCACTAGTTTGTTCTCTATATCTGTAAGTCTGCTTCTTTCTTGTTTTACGCACTCGTTTGCTGCATTTTTAAGATTCCACGTGTAAGTGATGTCATACAGTATTTGTCTTTCTCTGTCTGACTTATTTCACTTAGCCTAATGCCCTCCAAGTCCATCCGTGTTGCTGCAAATGGCAAAGTTTCATTCTTTTTTATGGCTGAGTAGTATTTGATTGTATAAATATACCACATCTTCTTTTCCATTCATCTGTTGAGGGACACTTAGGTTGCTTCCATACCTTGGCAATTTTAAATAATGCCACTCTGAACATCGGAGGGCATATATCTTTGCAAATTAGTGTTTTTGGGGTTTTTTTCAGATATATACCCAAGAGTGGAATTGCTGGGTCATGTGGTAGTTTTGCTTTTAGCTTTTCGAGGACCCTGTGTACTGTTTTCCACAGTGGCTGTGCCAAGTTACACTTTCACCGGCAGAGTATGAGGGTTCCCTTTTCTTGTGGATGTCTAATTTCTAATGATAATTAGCCTCCAGACCATTTATTATGTAGCAGAATGAATTTTTTTAAAGGTACTAATAGCTGGTACCAGAGCCCCTTCAGTTCATTCACTTATTCATCCTCACAAAAATATGTTGAGACGTGCCTACACTCTTTTGGACTTTATGGGTTTAATAGTAAAGATAACAAACTCCCTGCCCTGCTCAAGTTTACATTCTGATGGGGAGAGAGACACTAATGGACGTGGAAACTACATGTAGTACAGTCATCCCTTGGTGTCGGGTATTGTTGCGTATTGTTTCCTGCTGGGTATTGCTTCCAGGACCCTCGACAAATACCAATATCCAAGGGTCTCAGTTTCCTTGTACAAAATGGTGTAGTACAATTAGCTCTTTACATCCACGGGTTCCACATCTGCAGATTTAATCAGCTATCTGTGGTTGCCATGGAGGCCAACTGCATCAGGTAGGAATTAGTGCTTTGCATAAAATAAAGATGGATAAAAGGGTAAAGAGAAGGGGGTTGTCATCACTAATTATTAGAGAAATTCACATCAAAACGACAATGAGGTATCACCTCACACCAGTTAGAATGGGCATCATCAGAAAATCTACAAACAGTAAATGCTGGAGAGGGTGTGGAGAAAAGGGAACACTCTTGCACTGTTGGTGGGAATGTAAACTGATACAGCCACTATGGAGAACAGTATGGAGGTTCTTTGCAAAACTAAAAATAGAACTACCATATGACCCAGCAATCCCACTGCTGGGCATATACCCAGAGAACACCATAATTCAAAAAGACACATGCACTCCAGTATTCATGGCAGCACTATTTACAACAGCCAGGACATGGAAGCAACCTAAATGTCCATCAACAGATGAATGGATAAAGAAGATGTGGTACATATATACAAGGGAATATTAGCTGTAAAAAGGAACGAAACTGGGACATCTGTAGAGACATGGATGGACCTAGAGGCTGTCATACCGAGTAAAGTGAGTCAGAAAAAGAAAAACAATTATTATATATTAACACATATATGCGGAATATAGGAAAATGGTACAAATCAACCAGTTTGCAAGGCAGAAATAGAGACACAGATGTAGAGAACAAACATATGGACACCAAGTGGGGGAAGTGGGGGGAGTTGGGGTGGGATGAATTGGGAGAGTGGGATTGCCATATATACATTACTAATAAGAAAAAAAATATCAAATTGTACACTTTAAATATATGCAGTTTATTGTATGTCAATTGTATCTCAATAAAAGCTCTTAAAGAAAAAAAATAAAACTATTAAATAAATTTATTTCAATCAAAAAAAAGAGAAGGAGGTTGTCAGTTTTTAATATGATTATCTGAGAAGTCTCTCTCTTAGAAGATTACACTTTATCATGGATATTTGTTTAGAAAATGCCTTTGATCAGCAGCTTGAGGTTGGCATTGGAAGCTGAAGGTATAAATGAGTAAGAGACAAGGACTCAAGGAGTGTTAGAGGGAATTCCCTGCGAACAGGCCTCCTTCTCTGCTCATCTAAGCCCAACTCTTACCTGGACAGGTTCTCCATGTGGATTCCATGGATAATTCCACCCTCAGAATCAGGTAGAAAAATCTGCTCATCCAAATGTTAGTTATTGCTATCATACATGCTATTGTAAGATGTAGACTGAGTTTTATGCAAGCCAGCAGACTCAGCACACAGAAGAGCCACAGATCCAAGACACGGCAAATCCAGAAAGCTTCCTGGAGGAAGCATTTACATTATCAGTTGCTGCATGACAAACGACCCCAAACTCAATGTCTTACAATAATCATTCTAATTTGCTCACAATGTTATGCATTAGGAACATGGGAAGGGCTCAGCTAGGTGGTTCATCATTGATGCACGTGGCATCAGTTCAACGGCTGGGGCTGAAACCCCTACTTCCAAGATGGCTGGCACCTTGGCAGGGATGGCTGGAAAGCTGGGCTTGGCTGGGCACCTCTTCCTCTCCACATAGTCTCAGGGCCTTTCCAGTAGGTTCAAGAGACTAAGGAGAGGCTTCCCATCCCTTTAAAGGCAAGATTCCAAACAATGGGAGTCCCTGGTGTCACAGCGGTCAAGAATCCTCCTGCCAATGCAGAGGACATGGGTTCGAGCCCTGGTCCAGGAAAATCCCACATGCCTCAGAGCAACTAAGTCTGGGCACCACAACTAGTGAGCCTGTGCTCTAGAGCCCACGAGCCATAGCTACTGAGCCCATGTGCCACTACTACTGAAGCCTGTGTGCCCGGAGCCCATGCTCCACAACAAGAGAAGCCACGGCACTGAGAAGCCCACGAACTGCAATGAAGAGTAGCCTCTGCTCTCCACAACTAGAGAAAGTCTGCACTCAGCAACGAAGACCCAATGCAGCCAAAAATAAGTAAAATAAATAAATAAAATTTAAATAAGTAAATAAAAATAATAATAAAAAAAGACTCCAAACAGTAATTTTTAGCCACACTCTTTTGGTCAAAATAGTGATGGGGCCAGTCCAACTTCAGGGGCAGTAGAAATAGACTCTACCTTTTGCTAGAAGATTATCAAAGAATTTCCAACCATCTATAATCTTCTAAAGGAGGTGATGCCTGAGCTCAAGGATCCAACGCTTATTGAACACTTACTATGTGGCAAGCTTCGCTCTGAGCATGTCAGCTTCATATGTCATAGCTCCCCTAATCTCCCTTGCGGCCCTCCAAGAGAGGTATGATCATTAGCCCCATTTTAATTTGTGAGAAGTAAGGCTCAGAGAGGTTAAGTAACTTGCCAAATACCACACAGATTTAAAGTGGCAGAACCAAAATAAAAACCAGGACTGCTAACCCAGAGTTCCACTGTCTAGCCCCACTCTTAGGAGGTGGCCAGGTTTGTAAAAAAAGATAAGATCAGGAATGTGTCTTCCTGACCAAGAAAGCAGAATGCGCAAGGACCAGAGGAAGAGAAAATGAAGTGTCTGGAAGACACTGGGGGTCGAAGGGTCAGGAGCGGATCCATCCCAGAAGGGTCTGAGTCCCAGGCTTTAGGAGTTGCTCTTACCTTGAGAGTAAAAGGAACACTTTTGTAGATTTTAAGAAAGGGAATGTAACAGTCAGGTTTCTCTTGTAAGCCAATGGCTATGGCTGGGAGAGGAGGAATTGGTGGCAGAGGGCTGCAGAAAGCTCAGAGAGGCATTTGCTGTGAAGTTTCAGGTTGGATGCTCTGAGACTCATTGTAGGAAGACATCTACGGGCCGCAGGAAGAAGGGGCTTTATCTGGCACTTATCACTATTTAGTCCTTATATCCGTCCTAGCCCCTAGCAAGGTCTTCTTACATGTGGAGTAAATAGAACCAGAAACACGTGGTAATGGGTTTCTCGCACTTAGGAAAACAAAAACAGATTTACAAGAGAAACTTCTGAACTTGTGCTCTGAAGCTCAGGGCCAAGCCCTGAAGGATAGGGAAAAAAAAAGATTGTCAGCAAATACCATGCTTTTTACCCATGTTTATACAGCATTTCCCCTCATCCCGCTTCTCCCTCAACCCCTTAATCGTCTCCCCTCCCACCAGGCAGGCTATGTGGGGAGGGGTGGGTGCAGGTTCTAAAGACGGTGCATCTGTAGCTCCTTTGTGAGACATGGGTGTCGACCAGGCTCCTGGGTTTCTGGATGGAGGCCCAAGGAGGAGTGGTGGGGAGTGCAAGTCAGACAGAGATGGAGTTTGAGAAACTCAGAGAGACTGGCAGGTATCCAAGCCTCAGCCCCATAGGAGGGCCTTGTGGGTAACACAGTCGTCTGGGGCTTTGGTCCCAGACTGACCTGGGTTCACATCTTGGCTGTGCTGCTAGAGTGGTAAGAAGCTGGAAGCAAGCAAGGTGTCCAATGATAGGGCACTGTTCTCGAAAATCACAGTGAGTCCTTACATGGGATATCGTGCAGCTAATTCACCCCAGGCCCTCCCTGGAAACTGAAGGCACAAAATGTTTAGCTTAAAATATCAAGTAAAAGGTAAATAAATAAACGTAGCAAGACTTCAGTTTCTAAATATACATGCAATATGTACATATAGAGAGAAAAGTTACTGAATGTCACTCAAAATGGTAACGGGGATTATCTCTGGGAGTGAATCTTTGTGTATCTTTTGATTTTCTTCCTTAAAAAGATTCTTTGATAAACAAACATCGTTTTTAAAAAAATATAAATTATATATACATACATGCACATGTACATACGCGTATTGGTATTAAAAATAGGCATCATTTCTCCATGAATCAGACATTTGGCCAGACTCTTTATAAATGACCGATTCTAATTCTCACAAAAGCCCTTTCTGGTCAATTATTAGTAATTCTCATTTTACAGATGAAGAAACTGTTAAAAATATTCAGCAAGTGAGAAGAAATTAGATTTTACACCCGTGGCTTCTCCCACTAGGGCCCGGAGTGCCCAGCCGTGAGCCCCAGTGCCCTTCCAGCCCCCCAAGAATCTGCCGCATCTGTCGAGGGTGGACATTGGGGTGAGTTGCTTTGGAAACCAGTCTGGGCTTTTGCCTTGGAAGATCACACTGAGTTCAGTTTGTTGACAAATGCCAGATTCCCACTGACCTGGCAGGTTCCTCCAGGGCAGAATTTGCTGAATCTCATAGAAAATAGGGGAACAGAAAAAAGTAGACAGATTATCTAACCCAGATCTGGAAGAGAGAAGAGAGGCAGCATTGTGCCTGGGTGAAGTATGCAGGCCGGAGACAGAGGGGACCAGGCACCCTCCCGGCAGGGCCGCCCACGCAGATCCAAAGATGCGAGGCCAACGGATCAGGTGCCATCCAGCTGGCCAGCCGGGCAAGGGGCTGTCCTGATTCCAACATCCGAGGAAGCAGCTGAGATTTGCCAGGCAAGTCAGAGAGAGTCAGAGGCGAAGTTTCAGATGGTCAGTCCAACCCCTCATCTTACAGAACAGGAAACTGAGGCACAGAGCGGGGAAGGGCCAGCCCAGGGACTCACAGTGTGGTAGGGCCCAAATGTGCTGCAGAAGCCAACACCCCGTGCCCCAGACTCAAAGGGAAGTCGAGCTAACTCTGCTCCAGGCCAGGGTACAGCTGTGGACAAAGTCCACAAGCTCATTGCTGCCTGGATGCCACACGTCCACATGATAACCACTGTATCCCCATTTATCAGAAAGGGAAACTGAGAGCTGAGGGATTGAGCAACTTGCTCCAAGATCACTCAAGCAGGGATATTTGAGGTTTTCCCTAATGGCTTTGTACCCACAGATTTGTGAGTAGACATACCCCTGAATTCAGAGCCAGGAATCAGGTCTTTAGGCCCAGTTCCTCCACCAACCAGCCAACTGACCCTGTCATTCTCTGAGACCACCAGACCATAGACTGCAGGGCCAGCCCTGCCATCCCCATGGTTTGCAAAAACTCTGAAATTGCTCTTCAGTTCTCCCACAGTCCTGTTTCTTCATTCATTTACTCACCCACTTAATCACTATCTATCCATTCATATGTTTGTCTATGCATTCACCTGTCCATCCATCCATCTTTCTAACCAACCATCCATCCATCTACCCATACATTCATTTTCCCAATCCAGTCATCTTTTTATTTATTATTTTTGCTCTTTGTGCGTCTTTTCCTTTTCTTCTTTCCTCTTTGCTCCCTCTCTTCCTCTTTCCATTTCCCCCTTCCTTCCTGTAAACACTCACCTGAACATGGTCAGACACTATTAGCACAGGTGTACACAGCTAAACGAAGTCCCACTTCTGACCCCAAGTAGCGACTCACAGTCTGTTGAGAGAGTTGAAAGTATATCCAAATAATTATAATACACATAGAACACGTGTATTTTGTGTGTAACATCTGTAACTGTCATTTGAACTGAACAGGGTAAAGCAAAACGCTGTAGGAATGAGAGGTTGAGAGAGACCTCAGGCTGAGACCCGCATGGAAGAGAACCAATGGATGTGGGAGATCTAAAAGCATTCAGAGCAGCAGGGATGGGAGGAAGAGTCGTCCTCTGATCTCCAACCCTGCTCTTGACCTCAATATGGAATCTCTGCCTCCATTGCTCCCCCAAGCACCATGCACCCTGTGCGGACATGTACCCTAGTCAGCTTGTTCTCCAGCCATACCCAGTGCCAAGGGCAAGGCTGGAACTTTGATGAGCTTTTCATCTTTTTTCTCACCTCCACTCCCACCTACTTTCTCCCAGTAGTGGAGTTTAGCCTGTGTCTCCTGAATACCCAGATTCTTAAGTTTATCAAGCTGGTGACCATTACAGGTGTGTTTCCACCTCATCAGGTGTCACCTCTCCAGTCTATGACCCCAGCCTTCACACTTTTCTCACCTCATATCTGCTTTCTCCCCATCACTTCCAATCCATCCATCCATCCATTTATTGATCTCTTATTATGTCACCTCCTGCTCAGAAGCCTGAGGAGCTGTCATCCCCTGGAGAGTGAAGTCTCCTGTCTCCTGACACAGTATCCTTTCCCCATTGAGCCTCTACCTCTACTATATCCTTTGTGTTCCCTAAGCCCCAGTCACCCCTGCCACTGTACCCTAACCAGCTTCCAGCTGGACCCCCTGCCTCCAACACTCTCCTCACCATGCCTTTTCTCAGTGGCTGCCACAGGGAACATTCTAGCAGATCTGACCACAGCACTGTTCTGTGGACACATTTTCAGTGGCTCCACAGCCCTCAGAGGGGCCCCACACCCCTTAGCAGGACCACAAGGGTTTTCGAGTTCTGGCCCTTTTGCAGCTTTCCCAACCACTCGCCTCTCAGAGTGCCCTCCCCTGCCAGGCTGGACTCCTCTCGGCCCAAAGACGTGTAGTGCCTTCCCTTCTGTGTCCCTGGGCCACCTGTGCTTCCTTCTGCCTGGAGACCATGTTCCCTTGCTCTACCTTTTAAGTGCCACCTTTTGTGCCTCCACTTCCTCTACCTGCAAACTCCCACCTACCTCTGGTCGCACATCCCATGCCACACCTGTGCTGATTGTATCCCTGTAATTCCCTGAGCTTGCCTCAATTGCAACTCTATTGCATAGCTTTGAACTTGACTATTTCCCTATATATTGATGTTTTGGAGGCAGGGGCTGTAACTGGCCACCCTAGCCCCAGCTCCTTCCAGTGTCCAGCACACAGTAGGTACTCAGAGAACAGTGAACACCTAATGGGAGCATTGCCATGTGGCCTGCAGAAAACTAGACTGGAATCATGTTAAGAAGGTGGACTTGGAGCCAAGCTCTGTGGGTTCGAATCCCATCTCTGCCACTTATGAGCCATGAAATTTGGGGCATGTGGTTTAATTTATCTGCAAATATAAAATGGAGATGAAAGGACAGCTGTATTTTGCGGTGAAGATTATTGAATGAATATGTGTAAAGTGCTTCACAAGGCACCTGGTACAAACAAAGAGCTCAGTAAACACAGGATTGCATGGTGAATCTGTACATTCTTTCCTCAACCTGGAATTTGACTTCCTCCCCATCCCCTACCTAGCAACCAAACTCTTATTCATCCTTATGTGCCCTTTATGTCCTGTCCATGGCTTTCCCAGGTTGGCTTTCCTTGATGCATGGCAGGGATGACCCCCATCTACCATGTGGGGAAGCTGCTTATGGACCTGCTTTGATCCCTGTGGTCCTGCAGTGACCAGGACCTCGGCTTGTCCCCTTGGTCACCTTGGGCTCACCTCTGTAAATGCAGGCCTGACTCACGGTTGGGTCTGCAGACACTGTTGAGTTAAATTCACGCACTACCCATATGTTAGTGAGAGATTCGAGAGTGGAGAGGCCATCTGAGTTGGTGCAGAGAGAAGGGCAAGGGTCAGGAGGCTGTCCTGTTGCTTCCCCACAATGACATCCATGCTTCCATCTGTGTCACAGATGCTGGACACAGCGCTGGGGGAGAGTGTGAGACATCTGGCTCTCGAGGACCATGATGTCCAAAGAGCAACATCACTGCTCAGAGGCACCGGGAAGAAAAGGAAGAAATCACAGCCGTCTCCAAAAGTCCCAGACGGGCTTGGCAAGAAAAGATGCCAAACCGGGGATGCTGTCTGACGTCTGCCACCGCCCACGTGTTCAGAGCTCGAGGGAATCGTGTGGGACTCCAGCCGGCTGGCCTCTATGTTGAAGCGAGCTGAGCACTGTGCCCAGAGGAGAGAGATCGTCCCAGACCTGCTTCAGACTGGCCATTCATCCCCCAGAACAAGCTCTGCAGCTCAGCAGAGGATGCACAAACCCCATAGCCACCTGGCTTCCCAAAACCTCAGCCCACACTCTGCTAGGCTGGGTCAAGTCCTCACCACTCACCATGTCCATTTGCCTGTCTCCAGAGAATTTGCACTGATGACTGATTCAAGAGAATTTGGCGAGGAGACACGCAGAGAACCAGAGCCAAGCCGGTCACTCAGACACGGTCAAAACAGACAGGCACAATAGTGTATATGTGTCAATCCCAGACTCCCAATTCCTCCCACCTCCCCCCTTCCCCCTTGGTATCCATACGTTTGTTCTCTGTGTCTGTGTCTCTCTTTCTGCTTCGCAAATGTACACTATTGATACTATGTATAAAATAGACAACTGATGGGAACATATTGTATAGCACAGGGAACTCTATTGAACCCACTGTGGTGTCCTAAATGGAAGGGAAGTCCAAAAGGGAGGGGATATATGTATGTGCATGGCTGATTCATTTTGCTGTGCGGTAGAAAGTAACACAACATTGTAAAGCGATGATATACCAATAAAAATTAATTAATAAAAAAACAAACAGACAGGCTCATGAGGATGTAAGGGCAAGAAGAGCACCACGCTGTGTGTGCTTTAGACTTGGGTCATCTGTGGGTGGGCAAAGGACTGAACTGCCCTGAAGGTCTGGGTTCAAGTCCAGCTCAGTTGATTACCAGCCATTTGTTATGGGCTGAGTTGGATCCCTCCCTAAAACTGATGTGTTGAAGTCCTAACCCCCCAGGATCTCAGAATGTGGCTGTATTTGGAGATTACTTTAAAATGAGATCCCTAGGGTGGGCCCTAATCTGTTGTGACTGGTGTCCTTATAAGAGGAGACTGGGAAACAGACACCCACAGAGGGAAGACCGTGTGAAGACACAGAGAGAAGACGGCCGTCTATAAGCCAAAGAAAGAGGTCCAAAGACACCAACCCTGCTGACATCCTGATTTTGGACTTCCAGCCTCCAGAAATGGAAGAAAATAATTACATTTCTGTTATTTAAGCCATGCAGTCTGCGGCACTTTTTAAAGGCAGCCCTAGGAAACTGTACACTGTGAGAGCTCCCAGAGCCTCAGTTTCCTCGGCTGTAAACCAGGTATCACTATACCTGGTGTTATAGGTTTGGGTGAAAATAGAATGAGTCATGAACTTAAAAGTGCATTTAAAAGTGCCCGGAATGTGGGACATTCCCCCCCGAAATTCTGCTTTCTCCATTTCCTCTCTGTGACCAATTTCTAATGTGGTCTTCTTTTTATTGCTGAATAGAATCCCATGGTGTGGTTGCCTGCATTGCCCTGTTGAAAGACATTTTGGTTGTTTCCAGTTTGGGGTTAGTCACAAATAAAGCACAGTTTTTTGTGTAAACGTGCATTTCTGTTTCTCCCCCACTCCATCGTCATACTCCTCTTCCTCCTTTCTCCCTCTCCCACCTTTCTTCCTCTTTTCTTTTTATCCTTTTCCTCTTCTTTCTCTCCTCTTTCTATTTCTCTTCCTCCTTCTTTTTTTCACCCTTACATTTGTTTTGTTGCCCTGGGGTGCAGACAGCTCAAGGTAATTGTATTTTCCGGTCTATGGCCCGCTCTCATCCATGCTTTCAAACCTCTTCTTTGGGTTCTTTTTGTCCCTCTTCCTCCTGGTCCCACCTCGTTTTCCTCTCCTTCACAGCCACGGGCAGCGTTTCTGGGTCTCTCCTTGAATATGTACGGATACTTGTACAAGAGTGCGGTTGTGTGCATCTGACTTTAACTCCCATCGGCGGTGCTGGCTGGAGGCCTCCTTCCCTGTTTAAGTCTTTCTTTTATCTCTGGGTTGGAGGTTCTCTCCTGTTGCTCTGGGCACATCTGTACATCATTTTTCCATGGTTTGCATCGTCCACAGTTTTCTTCCCCATTTTCCCCACATGGACACCAGGCTCCCTCCAGCTCCTCATCACCACCCAGATTAACATCTCCCCAGGTATCGCTTTATAGTCTATGGAAAAAGTCTCAGGGGCATATGCACAGGAGTGGGGCTTCTAGGCTGTTAGACACATGCCTGTTTTATTTTACTGATCTTATTAAGCAGAGCCAGACTGCTCTGCAGAGCGGCTGCCCCAGCTCACGCAGGGAGGAGGTGCCTGGCCACACAAGCTTCATCTTCAGCAGATCATCTCCAGGAAGCAGGGGGGCGGTGGGCGGATGTGGCTTTAAGGAGGCAAAGACTCCCAGCCTTTTGTCCCAAGCCTCCAACAGTTGACCGACAGGACCACCCCTTGTGGACACCTGCGTTCCCCATCCAGAGCTTGGGAGAACTGAGGATGTAGCAGAATGTCACATGTCTAGAATGTGTTTATCCCTAAAACAAAGATGAGAACCAGTAGGGTGTGTGTGTGTGTATGCACGCGCACACACTTCCACACACACGCATGCTTGTACTGTGGTACGGAAAGAAATCCTTGTCTTTTGTAGCCACAAGGATGAAAGTTCTGAAAGCCAAACCCAACACCAATCCTGGAGCGGCTGGATTATAATGCAGATGCAATTCACAGCCTTGCAAGGAAGGAGGAACTGGGAAAATGAAACCCTCAATATCAGAATGAAGACATACAGGAAGATTCCAATGAATCTGAGGACCACAGACTCCCAAACTCTACAAGCCTCCTTTTCAAGTGGAAACAACCCTTCCTCCCCATCTGAGAGGCTCATCTTCCCTTGTCTGCAGAACCTATGAAGAAAGGTCCTAAGGGGCAGTGCCAATCTGCCCTGAAGTCTACCTCCACCAGCTCACGTTGCTCCTAGATTTAGAGCCAAATGCATTTTCCAGCAGCACTAGGGCATGTGATCTATCACCTGTAAGATTTTGCTAATTTATATCAACAGGCACTTGGGTCATATGTGTGTGACTCATAAGGATGTGGAATCAGGGTGAAAGGAACATGACACTGGATCAGGTCTTCTTTGTTGGCACATCTTACCAACTAGAGATTCTGAATTCAACGTGCCAGCTTAAGCAGCTGTCAGTAGTTCTAACAGTACTTGGTAAATTCACTGAAACTGGACTCAAAGGTGGTCAAAATGGAATGAACTTGAAATGCGAGAATTTCCTCCGTCTTCCATGATGGGCTGAGGGAGATTGGATTGCCGGAATGGGTTTTGTTCCACAATTTGCTCACCCACCCCCAAGTTATTTTCCCCAGGAGGTTCAGAGGACACTCCTTCTCCAAGCCTTTGGGATACACATTGGTGAGGGAGCTCCAGCACCCTCAAAAGGCTCTGATGGCGATGTTCTCTGCAGGGCAGTGCTGACAGCAGGAGGTGCTCCCATCAAATGCGCACCCTGAGTCCAGTGGGGATAACGGAGTCCCAGAGCGGTAACTGCCAGAAACCCTGTGTATGGGGACTGTGATGGACAGTAGGGTCAAAATCAAAATCGGTGGACTGATTAGGGACTGTTCTCTGACTTCCCCTCTCCCCGTTCCTCCCAAATCTTTACTGACCCAGTTCAATACTCATTGTGTAAGCACTAATGCCAAAATTCCCAGACGGAATAAATTCCATAAATAATTTCTTTTGTGCAATACAGGAATCTGTATTCCCATTACGCTATGGCAATTCCTTTCCCCCTCACTGAATTCTGTTTTTTAACATTTTTTTAGATGAACCATTCTTTTTTTTTTAATAAATAAATTTATTTATTTATTTATTGTCTGTGTTTGGTCTTTGTTGCTGTGCACGGGCTTTATCTAGTTGCGGAGAGCGGGTCTACTCTTCGTTGCAGTGTGTGGGCTTCTCATTGCAGTGGCTTCTCTTGTTGCAGAGCATAGGCTCTAGGCACGTGGACTTCAGTAGTTGTGGCACATGAGCTCAGTAGTTGTGGCACAAGGGCTTAGTTGCTCCGTGGCATGTGGGATCTTCCCAGCCCAGGGCTCAAACCCGTGTCCCCTGCCTCGGCAGGCAGATCCCTAACCACTGTGCTGCCAGGGAAGCCTCACCCTCATTGAATTCTGAGTGATACAGAAGCTTACTGGGGGCCATAAACCCTGAGAAGAACCTTGAAGGATGAGTAAGAGTTTGCAGCAAAGAAGCTGCTGAAAGCCTCTGTGAGAAGAACAGAGACCAGAGTGCAGCCTGGCCTTGTGGAAACTCCAGCTCGGCCTGAGTGGAGGGAAGGGAGGGGTGCGTGATGGGAGAAGAGGCCGGAGGTTGTCAGGGACAGTGTTGGATGAATGGTTAAGGACATTGGTCTCCCGTGTCTAGAAAACTCCACTTTCCACTGGAGCCCTTGATAATCTCTCATGCTTCTGCACCAATGCTGCCTGTGCAGTAGAGATACATCATTCGAATGTAGAGCCCAGGGCCTCAGGGCTGCAGAGTGGAGGCCTCCTCCTCATCACATGGGTGAGTACCTGAGGCCCGGAAGGGGTGCTGATCTACTCCACACCCCTCAGGAAACATTGGGCATCTGGGCTGATTCTTGAAGCCTCAGCTCCTCCAAGGGCCAGCCAGATTCCACCCCTGCATCTGGTGAGGCCCCTAGTTCCACCGCATCTAATGCCCTGTACCTACGGGTCCATCCTTGGTGGGCTACCCAGCCATCAGAGTAGCCACCAGCCCTTCTCAGGACTCTCCTGGGGCTGACAGTGTCCCTGGTGAGCCCATGTCACAAGACCTGCCTGGTGGCAGTGGAGATGGTAAGAAGTTGTCAGGGTGTACACTTTTTCTGAAGGTGGAAAGAGCAGGATTTACCAATAGAGAAGCGAGAAAGGGCAGGAGCAGGAGAATAACATTTATTGAGCCCATATGATGCCCCAGGCATTGTACTCAGTGTTTTCAAATATAGCAGGTTGAATGGTAACTACCAAGAAGATACGTGCATGTCCTAATCTTCGGAACCCATGAATGTGACTGTATTTAGGAAAGCGGTCTTTATAGACGTCATTAAATTAAACATCTCAAGAGGAGATCATCCTGGATTACTTTGGTGGCCCCCGATCTAATAATAAGTATCCTTATAAGAGACACACAGAGGACAGACACACTAATAGGAGAGGAGAGGCCATGTTAAGACAAGCAGGAACTGAATTGACGTGGCCACAAGCCAGGGAACAACGGGGCCCCCAGAACCTGGAAGAGCTGAGGAAGGAATCTCCTCTGGAATCTTGGGAGAAAGTACAGCCCGGCCGTCACCATGGTTTCTGATTTCTGGCCTCCAGAACTGTGAGAGAATACATTTCTGTTGTTTTAAGTACCAAGTTTATGGTCATTTGTTATAACAGCACCAGAAAACTAGCACAGTTGTTCATTTCATCCTCACAACCCCAACGGAACACATCTTACTACCCCATTTTACAGATGAGAAATCAGAGGCTCAGAGAATGTCCACAGCTCCTCCAAGAAGAAACACTGGCAGGAACTGGGATCAGGTCCCGACCAGTTTGTATCACAGCATAGGCTTGTTTACTCTGACCTGTTTTTCAAATCAGGCTCCAAGGAGCCCTCCTTCAGACTCACCAGGAAGTGTTTGTTTAAAAGCAAATTGGCAGCCCTTCCCAGACACACTGACTCACAAACTCTGGGTTGCAGTCCTGGGAATGTGCACATTTTAAAAGCTTCCAGGTGAAGCCCATGCAGAATTACTTTCAAGGATGCCCGGTCGACACTGGGCTGCATCTGAGGCTGGTCAGATGCCCAGGGGCTCAAGAATGAAGACATGCTGGCTCCCCCAAGGTGGTTCAGATGCTGGGGTGACTCCTGGCACAGGCTGGCATGGTACCTGCTTCTCGAATGTTCTTTCCACGAGTGCTTTGGAAAGCCTCAGAGCCAAGGACAAGTGTAACATGATGCTCTTTCCACAGCAGGGCTGCTCACTGCTTCCCAGCCCGGAACCCGGCTTCCTTCCCACCTGCTGCCAACGCAGACCCAGGGCAGCCTGCACAGCCCAGCACGCACAACCATTTATTCAGCATCTACCATGTGTTGAGCACTAACTTCATCTCCATCATGACCCTGGGAGGTAGCTATTACCATCACCCCCTTTTACAGATAGGAAAACTGAGGCTCAGAAAGGTAAAGTGGCTTCCCCACGATCTCCCGGCTTCTAAGTAACAAAGCGAGACTTTGACATGGGTCTGCCTGACCCCAAAGCCCTGGCTCTTCTCTTCCACCTTCCCTGGAAGCCCACACCTGCAATCAAGTCTGGCACTAGAGGTGAGCTTCTGCCCGAGTCAGTCACGGCTCAAGAAATGAGTAGCAGCCGGGGAGCTGGCCAGGGGCTGCCCAGTGACCCTCCCAGAGCTGCCCTAGGTGTTCAGGCTGGGGCAGGAGGGACTGTTACATTGACCCATCAGCATCTAAACAAGACGGAACCCGGGGCCACCCTTCATCAGTGCTTCTGTTCTACCTCAGGCTCCAGGAAGAGAGGCAAAACCCCACCTGCGCCACCGTGCCGGCATCACAGGAAGGTGGAGGGCAGAGCAGAGAAGCCCCAAATCCTCCGCTTTCCAAGGCAGCTGCGTTGGTTCATTGGAAGTGGCCTCTGCTGCCCTGGCCGGCGTGTGGGGTGTGTGGTGTGCATCTGAGTAGCCCTGGAAACTGGCATCATGCCGCTCTTACTGTGTGG